>NC_092167.1:50048990-50056121 GCF_045791955.1 Oncorhynchus clarkii lewisi
ATATAAACACACACTGAGAGCGGCTGTATGCGCTACTCACACACCGAGAAAAGTGTATGTGCAAGAGAGAGAGAGAGACGACAGATAATGTGTGTGTAAGTGAGTGAGAGAAGGAACGCTACTAGTGGAATAGAGAGCAAGAGAGAGACGACTCACGGTAGCACCAAGTAGCATCAGAAGACTCACTATCCATCGGGCTCTGCTTCAAGAACTAACGGCAATAAGAGGATTATTCTTGTTTTTTAATTTACTCTTCATCTGCCTCGTGAGCAACACTTTACTTTTGAGAGATTTAAAGAGGTATAATAATTTATGGAATAGAGAGTTAACAAACAAAAAAAAACTTTCCATTTCTTAAAACGTTTAAAAGAAAAAACCCCAGTTTATTTTCAGAATACTTTCCGAGACTCGCTCACTGTTTCCACGCGCTCTGGGAGCGGGACAAATACTTGTCAAACTGACTTTAAAAAAAAAAAAAAAAACATATTTTTTTTATTTGACTCATTTAGGACAATTTCAAATCAAACCAACGTGAGATTTCAAAAGGTTAATTCATCAGTTTCCACTCTCGTTGAATTATTTCCTTAATTCAAGTCATTGAAGGTGACGTTTTGAGGAGTTATGTAGGACGTTTTAAATGCCTTTTATTTCACCCTACTGATTGATAGCCAAACTTTGAAACTGTGAGAGAGGGGAAGTAGTTTAGCGCATCACCTGCTGAGCTTCCCACAGGCCTACACACTCAACTCAAATTCAAGTCGATCTATTTCAACAACATTTGCTCTATCGCGACATTTTTTTTTTCATAGTTATATTTCATAATCAATCAATTATAATCAATCAAGTCCCTTTATCGATAACCATCGATATATTGAATTGATCATCATCAGAGCATTTCCAATTCCATCCCTGTAACCCAACTTCTCCCAACGACATCGTGGTGAGATCAGGGGATTTTTTTCTCTCCCGCCACCCCAATCACCATCACCCAGACACCGACCCTTCCTCGCCATGATATTCGATAACTTTGACCTGGTTTCAGCCTTGGCCACCCTAGCGACCTGCGCGGTGTCCATGGTCCTCCTCCTAGTGGTGTCCCAGCAACTCTGGCAGCTCCGATGGACATCAACACGAGACAAAAACTGCAAGCTGCCAATGCCTAAAGGTTCCATGGGGTTCCCTATCATAGGAGAAACCTGCCACTGGCTCATCCAGGTAAGACCGTCAGAATACCCCCCCCCCCCCCTCTCTCTCTCTCTCTGTCTGTGGTTCTCTTTTACACACGTGTTTCTGTCTTCCGGTGGGATTTTCTAGCCATGTCGCTCTGCGTGTGTGGGTCTCTGTCTTTATACCCCAAAGTCTCTCTCTCTCTCTGTCTCTCTCTGTCTCTCTCTCTCTCTCTCTCTCTCTCTCTGTCTCTGTCTCTCTCTCCCTCTTTCTCTCTCTCTCTCTCTCTCGCTCTCTGTCTGCTCTTTCCATCTACTGTTGGCAAAATGTTGGATGACAATATCTGTTGCACGTCCAATTCAATTCACTCGCGTTGGCTGTCACTTTATGCCCATGTGCGTAAAAAATAAATGGCATTTTTACAAGTATTTGTCATTATATAAGATTGAGTTCATGGTTAGGGGATAACAGACAGGGTTAAGTTAGGGGTTAAGTTTCTCTGTCTCCCAAGCACGGTTCCCTCCTCTTCTCTCCCTGTCTCTGATTCTCCCAAGCACGGTTCCCTCCTCTTCTCTCCCTGTCTCTGATTCTCCCAAGCGCGGTTCTTGCCTCTTCTCCACCGTCTATGAGTCTCCTTAGCCCGGTTCCATCATCTTCTCCCCGTATTCTTCTCCCCATGTCTCCCCTCTCCACCCGCTGAACTGACCCGAGCTGTCACCCCTCCTCTCCTGGCTGTCCCCGAAACGCTCCAGAACGCATATGTTTTCACTGTAAAAAAGGGTCAAGTTACTGAAACTTTTTGTAACTAGTTAACTAGTTACACTAGTTTATGTATTTATGTTGGCCACTTTAGTGCAGATTAGATATCATAACAACATAAGCATAAATAACTTGGCTTTTCATTCAACTGTTCAAATTCCTAAACACAACTTCATTCAACTTCCGTGGACCCCGTCGCACGGTCAGTAGCGTCTTTAATAGGGCCCGTCAGCGCCATAAAAAGGTTGTGAGCGAGTGATTTTTGGCTGCGTCCACGTTTTATAAAGTGATAGAATTATAGAACTACTCCGCGAAGCTGCACATTATCCCCGCCGCTAAGTAGCACTTGTCAGCGCACTGATGTGTCGCAGGAGAAAGAGAGGGAGGGAGAGAGAGAGAGAGAGAGAGAGAGGGGGAGGGAGAGAGAGAGAGAGAGGGGGGAGGGAGAGAGAGAGAGGGGGAGGGAGTGAGAGAGAGAGAGAGAGGGGGGGAGGGAGAGAGAGAGAGAGAGAGGGGGGGAGTGAGAGAGAGAGAGGGGGAGGGAGTGAGAGAGAGAGGGGGGGAGAGAGAGAGAGAGGGAGGGAGGGAGAGAGAGAGAGAGAGAGAGAGAGGGGGAGGGAGAGAGAGAGAGAGAGGGGGGGAGGGAGAGAGAGAGAGGGGGAGGGAGTGAGAGAGAGAGGGGGGGAGAGAGAGAGGGAGGGAGGGAGAGAGAGGGAGAGAGAGAGAGGGGGTGGGGGGGGAAGAGAGAGAGAGAGGGAGGTGAGGGAGAACAAGAGCAATGCGGCATGTAGCCCGCGTGTGGGACTTGAACTCTCCGTGCTCCGCTCCCTGCGTGGCTTTCATTTATACACCGCGCGACGCGTTCCCGGAATGCGCCTTTCGAGCCATGGCCAAGTTTATGGAGAGGAAGAGAAAAATCATTCATGACATGAAATCTCTCTCTCTCTCTCTTTCTTGCTCGTATGACTTTCTATAATAATTGGAAGTAAAAAGCTTTGAAATATAAAACATGCTCATCTGGCAGAGAGAGAGAGAGAGAGAGAGAGAGAGAGAGAGAGAGAGAGAGAGAGAGAGAGAGAGAGAGAGAGAGAGAGAGAGAGAGAGAGAGAGAGAGAGACAGAGAGAGAGAGAGAGAGACAGACAGACAGACAGACAGACAGACAGACAGACAGACAGACAGACAGACAGACAGACAGAGAGAGACAGAGAAAGAGAGAGAGAGAGATGCACATCTTTAAGCAGATTCAGCTTGACTACACAGTAAAGTCCAATAATTACTTTTTCCTCTCCAACAGTTTGGCAGCTTTGTGTGTGTGTGTGTATGTACTGTGTGTGTGTGTGTATGTACTGTGTGTGTGTGTGTGTTTGTACTGTGTGTGTGTGTGTGTATGTACCGTGTGTGTGTGTATGTACTGTGTGAGTGTTTGTGTATGTACTGTGTGTGTGTGTGTGTATGTACTGTGTGTGTGTGTGTGTATGTACTGTGTGTGTGTGTTTGTACTGTGTGTGTGTGTGTGTATGTACCGTGTGTGTGTGTATGTACTTTGTGAGTGTTTGTGTATGTACTGTGTGTGTGTGTGTGTATGTACTGTGTGTGTGTGTGTGTATGTACCGTGTGTGTGTGTATGTACCGTGTGTGTGTGTATGTACTGTGTGTGTTTGTGTGTGTTTAATTGATCCCGTCAAACTTCCCTCACTTCTCATTTACCTCGAGGGAAACTTCCTAGCAGTTCTACCAGCTGCCAGGGATAACGGTGGTTTGGAGTGTGTTACGGTGCTCCCGGTAAATCGATCCGGTTACCCCCCCCCCCCCCTCTCTCTCTCTCTGTCACGGCCTGCAGTGTGGTGTCCTTCATTCTCTCTCTCTGAAACCCACCCTTCACCACAGGCATGAGCCTGTGCTGTGTGTGTTCCGAATGATGTCATCAGTCCACCTGCATATCATTACCGTCATCTCTGTGTTCTTACAGCCCTGTCTGTCTGTCTGTCTGTCTGTCTGTCTGTCTGTCTGTCTTCATTATCTTCCTCTCATGTATCTGTCTGTTCTGGGCAACATAATAACAGCTCAGATACACATATTTAGGACAGCCAGTGATCACATACCTCCCTCCCTCCCTCCCTCCCTCCCTCCCTCCCTCCCTCCCTCCCTCCCTCCCTCCCTCCCTCCCTCCCTCGTTTACTCCCTCCCTCCCTTACTCCCTCCCTCCCTCGTTTACTCCCTCCCTCGTTTACTCCCTCCCTCCCTCCCTCGTTTACTTCCTCCCTCGTTTACTCCCTCCCTCCCTTACTCCCTCCCTCCCTCATTTACTCCCTCCCTCGTTTACTCCCCCCCTCCCTCGTTTACTCCCTCCCTCCCTCCCTCCCTCGTTTACTCCCTCCCTCCCTTACTCCCTCCCTCCCTCGTTTACTCCCTCCCTCGTTTACTCCCCCCCTCGTTTACTCCCTCCCTCCCTCGTTTACTCCCTCCCTCGTTTACACCTTCCTCCCTCGTTTACACCCTCCTCCCTCGTTTACTCCCTCCCTCCCTCGTTTACTCCCTCCCTCCCTAGTTTACTCCCTCCCTCGTTTACTCCCTCCCTCCCTCGTTTACTCCCTCCCTACCTCGTTTACTCCCTCCCTCCCTTGTTTACTCCCTCCCTCCCTCGTTTACTCCCTCCCTCGTTTACTCCCTCCGTCCCTCGTTTACTCCCTCCCTCGTTTACTCCCTCCCTCCCTCGTTTACTCCCTCCCTCCCTTGTTTACTCCCTCCCTCGTTTACTCCCTCCCTCCCTTGTTTACTCCCTCCCTCCCTCCCTCCACCCTCCCTCCCTCGTTTACTCCCTCTTTTTCTCCTCTCTCCAACACACAACACGCGCACGCACACGCACACACACACAGACACACACACACACTGTCTCTTGGTGTCTCTTTTCATCTCTCTCTCTCTCTCAATCTCACAATTCAGTTTCTCAATTTAAGGGCTTTTTTGACATGGAAACATGTGTTAACGAGTGAATTAGATAATAAACTGAAGTGAAATTAACAGAATGAACAGTAACACAAGTTCCAAAAAGAATAAAGACATTTCAAGTGTTGTAACGGATGTGAAATAGCTAGCTAGTTAGCGGTGGTGCTAGTGTAACGGATGTGAAACGGCTAGCTAGTTAGCGGTGGTGCGCGCTAAATAGCGTTTCAATCTGTGACGTCACTTGCTCTGAGACCTTGAAGTAGTGGTTCCCCTTTGCTCTGCAAGGGCCGCGGCTTTTGTGGAGCGATGGGTAACGATGCTTCATGGGTGACTGTTGCTGATGTGTGCAGAGGGTCCCTGGTTCGCGCCCGGGTCGGGGCGAGGGGACGGTATGAAGCTAAACTGTTACAAATGTCATATTATATATATACAAGTGCTACTTACTGTGTCTGTTTCTCTCTCTCTCTCTCTTGCTCTCGCTCTCGCTCTCTCTCTCTCATTCAAATGGATTTATTGGCATGGGAAACATGTGTTAACATTGCCAAAGCAAGTGAAATAGATAATAAGCAAAAGTGAAATAAACAATAAAAGTGAACAGTAAACATTACACTCACAGAAAGAAATAAAGAATAAAAACATTACAGATGTCATATTATGTCTATATACAGTGTGTAACACTGTGGTATTTCACACAGTAGATATGGGAGTTTATCAAAATTGGATTTGTTTTCAAATTCTTTGTGGGTCTGTGTAATCTGAGGGGAAATATGTCTCTCTAATATGGTCATATATTGGGCAGGAGGTTAGGAAGTGCAGCTCAGTTTCCACCTCATTTTGTGGGCAGTGAGCACATAGCCTGTCTTCTCTTGAGGTGCCAGGTCTGCCTATGGCGGCCTTTCTCAATAGCAAGGCTATGCTCACTGAGTCTGTACATAGTCAAAGCTTTCCTTGGGTCAGTCACAGTGGTCAGGTATTCTGCCACTGTGTACTCTCTGTTTAAGGCCCAACAGTAGCATTCCAGTTTGCTCTGTTTTTTTGTTAATTCTTTCCAATGTGTCAAGTAATTATCTTTTTGTTTTCTCTGTCTCTGATGATGATAGTGGAGGTCTCTGTGTTTGCTGTTTTATGTTAAGCTTAGGCAGAGGAAAGTAACCCAGTCACATCACAACCCTACGACACTCTCTCTGTGTGTGTGTGTGAGAGAGAGAGAGAGAGAGAGGGAGAGAGAGAGAGGGAGAGACTCAGAAACACTGTGTGAGAGAGAGAGAGACTCAGAAACACTGTGTGAGAGAGAGAGACTCAGAAACACTGTGTGTGAGAGTGAGAGAGAGAGGGAGAGAGACTCGGAAACACTGAGAGGGAGAGAGAGAGACAGAGACTCAGAAACACTGAGAGACAGAGAGAGAGAGAGAGAGAGAGGAGAGACCAAGTATGTAATGTTAACATGCAAGGCAGGGGCACCCTCCTCCTTGTATCCTCCCTCCCTCTTCTCCCTCCTCTCCTCCCCTCCCCTCCCTCCCTCCCTCCCTCCCTCCCTCCCTCCCTCCCTCCCTCCCTCCCTCCCTCCCTCCCTCCCTCCCTCCCTCCCTCCCTCCCTCCCTCACTCCCTCACTCCCTCCCTCCCTCCCTCCCTCCCTCCTCCCACCTCTTCTCCTTCCTCTCATCCCCTTCCTCCCCCTCCTCCTCCCTCCTCTCATCTCCCCTGGGGACTCCAGATTAGCGTGGTGATTGGCACTACTCCTCCTGTCCCCTCTTTCACCCCTAGAACACCTTGCTCCATCGTTCCCTCGTTCCCTCCTTCTCTCCAATCTCCCTTTCCCTCAAGCAAACTCTTGTCTCCTGGGGGATGTGGGTTATGCTGAGTGTGTGTTTGAGGGGAGGACTTGGCAACCCTTTGTGTGAGTGTGTCTTTATGTGTGAGTGTGCGGTAGCGAAACTAAAGAGGTCCCCGGGTGAGTTCTGAACAACCGTAATCTCTCTCTTCACACTGTTTCCAGGTCAGGGGTTAGACCTCTCTCTCGCTCTCTCTCTCTGTCTCTCTGTCTCTTTCTCTCTCTGTAAATACAAATATATCTGCCTCTCTCTCTCTCTCTCTCTCTCTCTCTCTCTCTCTCTCTGTTTTCTCATATGCTCCGTTCTTAATCCCCTTCATCCCTACCTAAACTGAACACCTCCCAATCCTCTGTCCTTCTCCCCTCCTCCATCCTTCTCTCCATCCCTCCTCCACCCCCTCTCCTCTCCTCCATCCCCCTCTCCTC
>NC_092167.1:50058721-50061221 GCF_045791955.1 Oncorhynchus clarkii lewisi
GCCAAACAGTTCTATTTTTGATTCATCAGACCAGAGGATATTTCTCCAAAAAGTACGATCTTTGTCCCCATGTGCAATTGCAATCCGAAGTCTGGCTTTTTTATGGCGGTTTTGGAGCAGTGGCTTCTTCCTTGCTGAGCGGCCTTTCAGGTTATGTCGAAATAGGACTCGTTTTACTGTGGATATAGATACTTGTGAACCTGTTTCCTCCAGCATCTTCACAAGGTCCTTTGCTGTTCTGGGATTGATTTGTACTTTTTGTACCATCATCCCTAGGAGACAGAACGCGTCTCCTTCCTGAGCGGTATGACGGCTGCGTGGTCCCATGGTGTTTATACATGCATACTATTGTTTGTACAGATAAACGTGGTACCTTCAGGTGTTTGGAAATTGCTCCCAAGGATGAACCAGACTTGTGGAGGTCTACAATATTTTTCCTGAGGTCTTGGCTGATTTCTTTTAATTTTCCTATGATGTCAAGCAAAGGGGCACTGAGTTTGAAGGTCGGCCTTGAAATACATCCACAGGTACACCTCCAATTGACTCAAATTATGTCAATTAGCCTTTCAGAACCTTCTAAAGCCATGACATCATTTTCTGGAATTTTCCAAGCTGTTTAAAGGCACAGTCAACTTAGTGTATGTAAACTTCTGACCCACTGGAATTGTGATACAGTGAATTATGAAGTGAAATAATCTGTCTGTAAACAATTGTTGGAAAAATGACTTGTGTCGTGTACAAAGTAGATGTCCTAACCGACTTGCCGAAACTATAATTTGTTAACAAGAAATGTGTGGAATGGTTGAAAAACTAGTTTTAATGAATTAAACCTTAGTGTATGTTAACTTCCGACTTCAACTCAATTCTTCACAAAAAAATACAGTTTTATATCTTTATGTTTGAAGCCTGAAATGTGGCAAAAGGTCACAAAGTTCAAGGTTGGCCGAATACTTTCGCAAGGCACTGTATATATATTATTATACCTAAACATACATTTATATATATATATATATATATATCACATATACACATTAAAATACAAAAATACTGTCATGGGAACTAACTCATCACAATTCCCCAGGAAAACACTTATATTCCTCCACAAGTAAGTCCCCAAATAATACTTTTAGTTATCCAAACGGCACCAGAACATCAAGATGAAATGCAGTTTTGAATTTTGTTCCATCATTACGGTGAATTAAAACATAAAGCAGATTTATCTAGCTCGGTGTAGAACCTAGGGAACTTTAAGAGTTAACCAATCCCACGAGTTAGGCAACTCCGGTGTCTAGACTTCAACAGCAAAGTTAGATAAGACAGAAATGTATGAAGTTGCCTTGACCTTAGTTATCTATGTTTTCTGTATTATTTTGGTCAGGTCAGGGTGTGACGAGGGTGGGTATGTGTGTTTTTTGTCTTGTCTAGGGGGTTTTCTATATCTATGGGTGTTTTGGTAAATGTAGGTCTATGGTGGCCTGAATTGGTTCCCAATCAGAGACAGCTGTTTTTCGTTGTCTCTGATTGGGGATCATATTTAGGTTGCCATTTTGGTTGTGTGGGTTATTGTCTATGTGTAGTTGCCTGTTTCAGCACTCATGTTATATAGCGTCACGTTTGTTTTGTTATTTCGTTAGTTTGTTTAGTGTTCTTCGTTGATAAAGAAGAATGTAGACTGTATTCATATCACGCTGCGTCTTGGTCTCTTCAATACGACGATCGTGACAGAAGTAAGGACTTGTAAACAAAAAGGGAGAAATGTAGAGATCTGAATACCCCTGACATAGACCATGGGTCTGTAGAGATTCACTGACATGTTCAACCTCTCCCTGTCCGAGTCTGTAATACCAAAATGTTTCAAGCAGACCGCCATAGCCCTGTGTCCAATAGCGCCAATGCTTTGAAAGGCTGGTCATGGCTCTACCCTTACCACTTGGGGGACGGCCCGTCAGGAAGTCCAGGATCCAGTTGCAGAGGGAGGTGTTTAGTCCCAGGGTCCATAGCTTAGTGATGAGCTTTGAGGGAACTAGGATGTTGAACGCTGAGCTGTAGTCAATGAACAGCATTCTCACATAGGTGTTCCTTTTGTCCAGGTGGGAAAGGGCAGTGTGGAGTGGAATCTGTTTGGGCGGTATGCAAATTGGAGTGGGTCTAGGGTTTCTGGGGTAATGGTGTTGATGTGAGCGATGACCAGCCTTTCAAAGCACTTCATGGCTACAGACGTGAGTGCTACGGGTCTACACTCATGTAGTCAGGTTGCCTTACTGTTCTTACTGACTATGGTGGTCTGCTTGAAACATGTTGGTCTTACAGACTCAATCAGGGACATGTTGAAAATGTCAGTGAAGACACCTGCCAGTTGGTCAGCACATGCCCGGAGCACACGTCCTGGTAATCCATCTGGCCCCGCAGCCTTGTGAATGTTGACCTGTTTAAAGGTCTTACTCACGTCGGCTACGGAAAGCGTGATCCCACAGTCATCCGGAACAGCTGATGATCTCAT
>NC_092167.1:50066221-50068721 GCF_045791955.1 Oncorhynchus clarkii lewisi
AAGACGACTGGGAAAACACTGTAAGAGATTCCTTCATGTGTGGTCAAGTCATCTGTTACTGTAAAGCAGCTTCACCATCTATTACCGTAAAGCAGCTTCACCATCTGCTACTGTAAAGCAGCTTCACCATCTGTTACTGTAAAGCAGCTTCACCATCTGTTACTGTAAAGCAGCTTCACCATCTGTTACTGTAAAGCAGCTTCACCATCTATTACTGTAAAGCAGCTTCACCATCTGCTACTGTAAAGCAGCTTCACCATCTATTACCGTAAAGCAGCTTCACCATCTGCTACTGTAAAGCAGCTTCACCATCTATTACTGTAAAGCAGCTTCACCATCTGTTACTGTAAAGCAGCTTCACCATCTATTACTGTAAAGCAGCTTCACCATCTGCTACTGTAAAGCAGCTTCACCATCTATTACTGTAAAGCAGCTTCACCATCTGTTACTGTAAAGCAGCTTCACCATCTGTTACTGTAAAGCAGCTTCGCCATCTGTTACTGTAAAGCAGCTCCACCATCTGTTACTGTAAAGCAGCTTCACCATCTGCTACTGTAAAGCAGCTCCACCATCCACTGTAAACGTGATGGTTAGTGGGTGATACAGCACGTCAAATGAATATTGTTTAAGTTAAGCATTCAAAATGGAACCTCAAAAAGAGACCGATTGTTGTTGTTGAATATTTTGGAGGATGGTATCATTGCAGAGCTCTTAGCACGTAGCAAAGCCCGTCTCTTCTGTCAATCTGTCAGCGTTGTCCTCTCGTCTGAGGTGCCGAACGCTGTTAACCTCAAGAGAGACAATTCATTCCTGAAGGTTTTGGAACAAGTAACAAACAGTTGAGGTATTTCCCCGACTGTTTCCATGCGCGGAGAGAGAGAAAATAGTTTCGTATTTTTGCCATCGGCCTTAAAGTGGAATTAGGAAGAGTCAAACTCAAGACACTTTCAGATTCTGTTTGTTTTGAGGTACAGATCGAGTTACTGTTGCTGTTCCCCATATCATCACACTACGCCAGAAAGGTTACATAAGTGTGTGTGTGTGTGTGTGTGTGTGTGTGCGATGGGTGTGTGTGTGTGTGTGTGTGTGTGTGTGTGTGTGTGTGTGTGTGTGTGTGTGTGTGTGTGTGTGTGTGTGTGTGTGTGTGTGTGTGTGTGTGTGTGTGTGTGTGTGTGTGTGTGTGTATGTGTGTGTGTGTGTGTGTGTGTGTGTGTGCCAGGGGGTTAGAAGGGTGACTGCTAGCACAGGTTCCTGGCAGGTTTGTGAGTAGTCAGCATGACAGTATTTGAATGTGTTCTATCTCTGTATGTGGCCAATTCCAGGAAGTCCACAGCAAATATGTGTGTGTGTGTGTGTGTGTGTGTTCCTTGTTTTACGTGCAGTTATCCTCCCCCGGTTACAAAGTTACGACAAATGATTGCTGTTTCTACCTCCACAAGTGTAGTTTTGAGGTTAGAGGTCAGAGGTCAGAGTACCTCTAAGGTTGCAGGGTTCATGCAGATCGTTGAATGTCCTGAGGACGTCGGGAAATGCCTTCAAAGCCGGTCACTAGGGGCAACAGTATGAGCGTCAAGTAGGGTTCAGCTAGGGCATTGTGGGATTGGGGTGGCGTATGACTATAATCACAGGACACTGGATTAGAAGGTTGCGGGTTCAATCCCAGTGGTTGGCAGAAACTTTTTTTTTAACCCTTAACCTTTCAGAATAATTACCTTAACTGTTTTATACCAAAATCCAAAAAGCCTTCAACACTTATTATTTATATTAATTATTTATTATTTAGTTATAGTTATTAATGAATTATATTTATTATTTAGTTATAGTTATTAATTATTTATATTTATTATTTAGTTATAGTTATTAATGAATTATATTTATTATTTAGTTATAGTTAGTAATGAATTATATTTATTATTTAGTTATAGTTAGTAATTATTTATATTTATTATTTAGTTATATTTATTAATCATTTATATGTATTATTTAGTTATATTTATTAATGAATTATATTTATTATTTATTATTTATTATTTAGTTATATTTATTAATTATTTATATTTAATATTTATTATTTATTATTTAGTTATATTTATTAATTATTTATATTTAATATGTATTATTTAGTTATATTTATTTATAATTTATATTTATATTTATTATTTAGTTATAGTTATTAATGAATTATATGTATTATTTAGTTATATTTATTAATTATTTATATTTAATATGTATTATTTAGTTATATTTATTTATAATTTATATTTATATTTATTATTTAGTTATATTTATTAATTATTTATATTTAATATTTATTATTTAGTTATAGTTATTAATGATTTATATTTATTATTGAGTTATATTTATTAATTATTTATATTTAATATTTATTATTTATTATTTAGTTATATTTATTAATTATTTATATTTAATATTTATTATTTAGTTATATTTATTAATTATTTTATATTTAATATTTATTATTTAGTTATAGTTATTAATG
>NC_092167.1:50073721-50086221 GCF_045791955.1 Oncorhynchus clarkii lewisi
AATACCAGCCTGGTCACCTGTATCACCAGTAAATACCAGCCTGGTCACCCGTATCACCGGTAAATACCAGCCTGGTCACCCGTATCACCGGTAAATACCAGCCTGCTCAACCGTACCACCGGTAAATACCAGCCTGGTAACCTGTATCACCAGTAAATACCAGCCTGGTCACCCGTACCACCGGTAAATACCAGCCTGGTAACCTGTACCACCGGTAAATACCAGCCTGGTCACCCGTGATACCAAGTCAGCATCAACGTCTGGAGATAACATGAATACCGGCCACTAGGGGCAACAGTGATTTTTATTTTAAGGGAAGGATAGAAGAACGGAGGGACAAAGGGAATCATTCAGAGTTAATGACTGACCTTAACCATTCAGAGTTAATGACTAACCTTAACCATTCAGAGTTAATGACTAACCTTAACCATTCAGACTTCATGACTAACCTTAACCATTCAGAGTTAAAACCTTAACCATTCAGAGTTAATGACTAACCTTAACCATTCAGAGTAAATGACTAACCTTACCATTCAGAGTTAATGACTAACCTTAACCATTCAGAGTTAAAACCTTAACCATTCAGAGTTAATGACTAACCTTAACCATTCAGAGTTAGTGACTAACCTTAACCATTCAGAGTTAATGACTAACCTTAACCATTCAGAGTTAAAACCTTAACCATTCAGAGTTAATGACTAACCTTAACCATTCAGAGTTAGTGACTAACCTTAACCATTCAGAGTTAATGACTAACCTTAACCATTCAGAGTTAAAACCTTAACCATTCAGAGTTAATGACTAACCTTAACCATTCAGAGTTAATGCCTAACCTTAACCATTCAGAGTTAATGCCTAACCTTAACCATTCAGAGTTAATGACTAACCTTAACCATTCAGAGTTAATGACAAACCTTAACCATTCAGAGTTAATGACTAACCTTAACCATTCAGAGTTAATGCCTAACCTTAACCATTCAGAGTTAATGACTAACCTTAACCATTAAGAGTTAATGACTAACATTATCCATTCAGAGTTAATGACTAACCTTAACCATTCCGAGTTAATATCTAACCTTAACCATTCAGAGTTAATGACTAACCTTAACCATTCAGAGTTAATGACAAACCTTAACCATTCAGACTTAATGACTGCCCTTAACCATTCAGAGTTAATACCTAACCTTAACCATTCAGAGTTAATGACTAACCTTAACCATTCAGAGTGAATGACTAACCTTAACCATTAAGAGTTAATGACTAACCTTAACCATTCAGAGTTAATGCCTAACCTTAACCATTCAGAGTTAATGACTAACCTTAACCATTCAGAGTTAATGACTAACCTTAACCATTCAGAGTTAAAACCTTAACCATTCAGAGTTAAGGACTAACCTTAACCATTCAGAGTTAAAACCTTAACCATTCAGAGTTAATGACTAACCTTAACCATTCAGAGTTAATTACTAACCTTAACCATTCAGAGTTAATTACTAACCTTAACCATTCAGAGTTAAGGACTAACCTTAACCATTCAGAGTTAAAACCTTAACCATTCAGAGTTAATGCCTAACCTTAACCATTCAGAGTTAATGCCTAACCTTAAACATTCAGAGTTAATGACTAACCTTAACCATTCAGAGTTAATGACTAACCTTAACCATTCAGAGATAATGCCTAACCTTAACCATTCAGACTTAATGACTAACCTTAACCATTCAGAGTTAATGCCTAACCTTAACCATTCAGACTTAATGACTAACCTTAACCATTCAGAGTTAATGACTAACCTTAACCATTCAGAGTTAATGACTAACCTTAACCATTCAGAGTTAATGACTAACCTCAACCATTCAGAGTTAATGACTAACCTTAACCGTTCAGAGTTAATGCCTAACCTTAACCATTCAGAGTTAATGACTAACCTTAACCATTCAGAGTTAATGACTAACCTTAACCATTCAGAGTTAATGACTAACCTTAACCATTCAGAGTTAATGACTAACCTTAACCATTCAGCGTTAATGACTCACCTTAACCATTCAGAGTTAATGACTCACCTTAACCATTCAGAGTTAATGGCTAACCTTAACCATTCAGAGTTAATGACTAACCTTAACCATTCAGAGTTAATGACTAACCTTAAACATAAACATTTTCGAATTTGACGGTTTATAACCATCTAATGAGTGAACATGTTAATCGGAAAGTTCTTTACGAGAGTTTGAGAACAACATGTACTTCATCGAGGACAACTTAGTCAATAAAACAGTCTGAACAACAGTATCAAAAGCTTTAGAAAAGGTCCACAAAACAAAGCAGAACATTTTAATGTCAAATCGACAAGATCATTAACAACAAAAGTAATAGTGCTCTGATTGGATGACCAGTCCTAAACCCTGATTGGATGCCCAGGACTAAACCCTGATTGGATGCCCAGGACTAAACCCTGATTGGATGCCCAGAACTAAACCCTGATTGGATGCCCAGGACTAAACCCTGATTGGATGTCCAGGACTAAACCCTGACTGGATGCCCAGGACTATACCCTGATTGGATGACCAGTCCTAAACCCTGATTGGATGCCCAGGACTAAACCCTGATTGGATGCCCAGGACTAAACCCTGATTGGATGCCCAGGACTAAACCCTGATTGGATGACCAGTCCTAAACCCTGATTGGATGCCCAGGACTAAACCCTGATTGGATGCCCAGGACTAAACCCTGATTGGATGCCCAGGACTAAACCCTGATTGGATGCCCAGGACTAAACCCTGATTGGATGCCCAGGACTAAACCCTGATTGGATGCCCAGGACTAAACCCTGATTGGATGCCCAGGACTAAACCCTGATTGGATGCTCAGGACTAAACCCTGATTTGATGTCCAGGACTAAACCCTGATTGGATGTCCAGGACTAAACCCTGATTGGATGCCCAGGACTAAACCCTGATTGGATGTCCAGGACTAAACCCTGATTGGTTGTCCAGGACTAAACCCTGATTGGATGTCCAGGACTAAACCCTGATTGGATGTCCAGGACTAAACCCTGATTGGATGTCCAGGACTAAACCCTGATTGGATGACCAGGACTAAACCCTGATTGGATGTCCAGGACTAAATAAATCATTTTTATTTCACTTTTATTTTACCAGGTAGACCAGTTGAGAACAAGTTCTCATTTACAACATTTGATTGATTAGACTGATTGATCTTCTGAACTGGCCCTTTTCCTCTAATCAGGTCACGACCTCCGCCGAGGTCGGTCTCCTCGTCCTTCTAGCTACTGTCCACTTTTCATTTTCTTTTTTGTTTTGTTTCACATCATTAGTTCATTATTTAACCCTCTGTTCCCCACATCATTAGTTCATTATTTAACCCTCTGTTCCCCACATCATTAGTTCATTATTTAACCCTCTGTTCCCCACATCATTAGTTCATTATTTAACCCTCTGTTCCCCACATCATTAGTTCATTATTTAACCCTCTGTTCCCCACATCATTAGTTCATTATTTAACCCTCTGTTCCCCACATCATTAGTTCATTATTTAACCCTCTGTTCCCCACATCATTAGTTCATCATTTAACCCTCTGTTCCCCACATCATTAGTTCATTTTTTAACCCTCTGTTCCCCACATCATTAGTTCATTATTTAACCCTCTGTTCCCCACATCATTAGTTCATTATTTAACCCTCTGTTCCCCACATCATTAGTTCATTATTTAACCCTCTGTTCCCCACATCATTAGTTCATTATTTAACCCTCTGTTCCCCACATCATTAGTTCATTATTTAACCCTCTGTTCCCCACATCATTAGTTCATTATTTAACCCTCTGTTCCCCACATCATTAGTTCATTATTTAACCCTCTGTTCCCCACATCATTAGTTCATTATTTAACCCTCTGTTCCCCACATCATTAGTTCATTATTTAACCCTCTGTTCCCCACATCATTAGTTCATTATTTAACCCTCTGTTCCCCACATCATTAGTTCATTATTTAACCCTCTGTTCCCCACATCATTAGTTCATTATTTAACCCTCTGTTCCCCACATCATTAGTTCATTATTTAACCCTCTGTTCCCCACATCATTAGTTCATTATTTAACCCTCTGTTCCCCACATCATTAGTTCATTATTTAACCCTCTGTTCCCCACATCATTAGTTCATTATTTAACCCTCTGTTCCCCACATCATTAGTTCATTATTTAACCCTCTGTTCCCCACATCATTAGTTCATTATTTAACCCTCTGTTCCCCACATCATTAGTTCATTATTTAACCCTCTGTTCCCCACATCATTAGTTCATCATTTAACCCTCTGTTCCCCACATCATTAGTTCATTTTTTAACCCTCTGTTCCCCACATCATTAGTTCATTATTTAACCCTCTGTTCCCCACATCATTAGTTCATTATTTAACCCTCTGTTCCCCACATCATTAGTTCATTATTTAACCCTCTGTTCCCCACATCATTAGTTCATTATTTAACCCTCTGTTCCCCACATCATTAGTTCATTATTTAACCCTCTGTTCCCCACATCATTAGTTCATTATTTAACCCTCTGTTCCCCACATCATTAGTTCATTATTTAACCCTCTGTTCCCCACATCATTAGTTCATTATTTAACCCTCTGTTCCCCACATCATTAGTTCATTATTTAACCCTCTGTTCCCCACATCATTAGTTCATTATTTAACCCTCTGTTCCCCACATCATTAGTTCATTATTTAACCCTCTGTTCCCCACATCATTAGTTCATTATTTAACCCTCTGTTCCCCACATCATTAGTTCATTATTTAACCCTCTGTTCCCCACATCATTAGTTCATTATTTAACCCTCTGTTCCCCACATCATTAGTTCATTATTTAACCCTCTGTTCCCCACATCATTAGTTCATTATTTAACCCTCTGTTCCCCACATCATTAGTTCATTATTTAACCCTCTGTTCCCCACATCATTAGTTCATTATTTAACCCTCTGTTCCCCACATCAAGATGTTACTCTCACACCAGCAACGTCCGTCTCAAGATGTTACTCTCACACCAGCAACGTCCGTCTCAAGATGTTACTCTCACACAAGCAACGTTCGTCTGTGATCAAGATGTTACTCTCACACCAGCAACGTCCGTCTCAAGATGTTACTCTCACACCAGCAACGTCCGTCTCAAGATGTTACTCTCACACCAGCAACGTCCGTCTGTGCTCAAGATGTTACTCTCACACCAGCAACGTCCGTCTCAAGATGTTACTCTCACACCATCAACGTCCGTCTCAAGATGTTACTCTCACACCAGCAACGTCCGTCTCAAGATGTTACTCTCACACCAGCAACGTCCGTCTCAAGATGTTACTCTCACACCAGCAACGTCCGTCTCAAGATGTTACTCTCACACCAGCAACGTCCGTCTGTGCTCAAGATGTTACTCTCACACCAGCAACGTCCGTCTCAAGATGTTACTCTCACACCAGCAACGTCCGTCTCAAGATGTTACTCTCACACCAGCAACGTCCGTCTGTGATCAAGATGTTACTCTCACACCAGCAACATCCGTCTCAAGATGTTACTCTCACACCAGCAACGTCCGTCTCAAGATGTTACTCTCACACCAGCAACGTCCGTCTGTGCTCAAGATGTTACTCTCACACCAGCAACGTCCGTCTCAAGATGTTACTCTCACACCAGCAACGTCCGTCTCAAGATGTTACTCTCACACCAGCAACGTCCGTCTCAAGATGTTACTCTCACACCAGCAACGTCCGTCTCAAGATGTTACTCTCACACCAGCAACGTCCGTCTCAAGATGTTACTCTCACACCAGCAACGTCCGTCTCAAGATGTTACTCTCACACCAGCAACGTCCGTCTCAAGATGTTACTCTCACACCAGCAACGTCCGTCTCAAGATGTTACTCTCACACCAGCAACGTCCGTCTCAAGATGTTACTCTCACACCAGCAACGTCCGTCTGTGCTCAAGATGTTACTCTCACACCAGCAACGTCCGTCTCAAGATGTTACTCTCACACCAGCAACGTCCGTCTCAAGATGTTACTCTCACACCAGCAACGTCCGTCTCAATATGTTACTCTCACACCAGCAACGTCCGTCTCAAGATGTTACGCTCACACCAGCAACGTCCGTCTCAAGATGTTACTCTCACACCAGCAACGTCCGTCTGTGCTCAAGATGTTACTCTCACACCAGCAACGTCCGTCTCAAGATGTTACTCTCACACCAGCAACGTCCGTCTCAAGATGTTACTCTCACACCAGCAACGTCCGTCTGTGATCAAGATGTTACTCTCACACCAGCAACGTCCGTCTCAAGATGTTACTCTCACACCAGCAACGTCCGTCTCAAGATGTTACTCTCACACCAGCAACGTCCGTCTCAAGATGTTACTCTCACACCAGCAACGTCCGTCTCAAGATGTTACTCTCACACCAGCAACGTCCGTCTCAAGATGTTACTCTCACACCAGCAACGTCCGTCTCAAGATGTTACTCTCACACCAGCAACGTCCGTCTCAAGATGTTACTCTCACACCAGCAACGTCCGTCTCAAGATGTTACTCTCACACCAGCAACGTCCGTCTCAAGATGTTACTCTCACACCAGCAACGTCCGTCTCAAGATGTTACTCTCACACCAGCAACGTCCGTCTCAAGATGTTACTCTCACACCAGCCGTCTCAAGATGTTACTCTCACACCAGCAACGTCCGTCTCAAGATGTTACTCTCACACCAGCAACGTCCGTCTCAAGATGTTACTCTCACACCAGCAACGTCCGTCTCAAGATGTTACTCTCACACCAGCAACGTCCGTCTCAAGATGTTACTCTCACACCAGCAACGTCCGTCTCAAGATGTTACTCTCACACCAGCAACGTCCGTCTCAAGATGTTACTCTCACACCAGCAACGTCCGTCTCAAGATGTTACTCTCAAGATGTTACTCTCACACCAGCAACGTCCGTCTCAAGATGTTACTCTCACACCAGCAACGTCCGTCTCAAGATGTTACTCTCACACCAGCAACGTCCGTCTCAAGATGTTACTCTCACACCAGCAACGTCCGTCTCAAGATGTTACTCTCACACCAGCAACGTCCGTCTCAAGATGTTACTCTCACACCAGCAACGTCCGTCTCAAGATGTTACTCTCACACCAGCAACGTCCGTCTCAAGATGTTACTCTCACACCAGCAACGTCCGTCTCAAGATGTTACTCTCACACCAGCAACGTCCGTCTCAAGATGTTACTCTCACACCAGCAACGTCCGTCTCAAGATGTTACTCTCACACCAGCAACGTCCGTCTCAAGATGTTACTCTCACACCAGCAACGTCCGTCTCAAGATGTTACTCTCACACCAGCAACGTCCGTCTCAAGATGTTACTCTCACACCAGCAACGTCCGTCTCAAGATGTTACTCTCACACCAGCAACGTCCGTCTCAAGATGTTACTCTCACACCAGCAACGTCCGTCTCAAGATGTTACTCTCACACCAGCAACGTCCGTCTCAAGATGTTACTCTCACACCAGCAACGTCCGTCTCAAGATGTTACTCTCACACCAGCAACGTCCGTCTCAAGATGTTACTCTCACACCAGCAACGTCCGTCTCAAGATGTTACTCTCACACCAGCAACGTCCGTCTCAAGATGTTACTCTCACACCAGCAACGTCCGTCTCAAGATGTTACTCTCACACCAGCAACGTCCGTCTCAAGATGTTACTCTCACACCAGCAACGTCCGTCTCAAGATGTTACTCTCACACCAGCAACGTCCGTCTCAAGATGTTACTCTCACACCAGCAACGTCCGTCTCAAGATGTTACTCTCACACCAGCAACGTCCGTCTCAAGATGTTACTCTCACACCAGCAACGTCCGTCTCAAGATGTTACTCTCACACCAGCAACGTCCGTCTCAAGATGTTACTCTCACACCAGCAACGTCCGTCTCAAGATGTTACTCTCAAGATGTTACTCTCACACCAGCAACGTCCGTCTCAAGATGTTACTCTCACACCAGCAACGTCCGTCTCAAGATGTTACTCTCACACCAGCAACGTCCGTCTCAAGATGTTACTCTCACACCAGCAACGTCCGTCTCAAGATGTTACTCTCACACCAGCAACGTCCGTCTCAAGATGTTACTCTCACACCAGCAACGTCCGTCTCAAGATGTTACTCTCACACCAGCAACGTCCGTCTCAAGATGTTACTCTCACACCAGCAACGTCCGTCTCAAGATGTTACTCTCACACCAGCAACGTCCGTCTCAAGATGTTACTCTCACACCAGCAACGTCCGTCTCAAGATGTTACTCTCACACCAGCAACGTCCGTCTCAAGATGTTACTCTCACACCAGCAACGTCCGTCTCAAGATGTTACTCTCACACCAGCAACGTCCGTCTCAAGATGTTACTCTCACACCAGCAACGTCCGTCTCAAGATGTTACTCTCACACCAGCAACGTCCGTCTCAAGATGTTACTCTCACACCAGCAACGTCCGTCTCAAGATGTTACTCTCACACCAGCAACGTCCGTCTCAAGATGTTACTCTCACACCAGCAACGTCCGTCTCAAGATGTTACTCTCACACCAGCAACGTCCGTCTCTCAAGATGTTACTCTCACACCAGCAACGTCCGTCTCAAGATGTTACTCTCACACCAGCAACGTCCGTCTCAAGATGTTACTC
Source organism: Oncorhynchus clarkii lewisi (assembly GCF_045791955.1). NCBI lineage: Eukaryota > Metazoa > Chordata > Actinopteri > Salmoniformes > Salmonidae > Oncorhynchus > Oncorhynchus clarkii. Next base: position 50,082,442 of record NC_092167.1, read on the forward strand.
TCACACCAGCAACGTCCGTCTGTGTTACTCTCAAGATGTTACTCTCACACCAGCAACGTCCGTCTCAAGATGTTACTCTCACACCAGCAACGTCCGTCTCAAGATGTTACTCTCACACCAGCAACGTCCGTCTGTGCTCAAGATGTTACTCTCACACCAGCAACGTCCGTCTCAAGATGTTACTCTCACACCAGCAACGTCCGTCTCAAGATGTTACTCTCACACCAGCAACGTCCGTCTCAAGTGTTACTCAAGATCCGTCTACTCTCACACCAGCAACGTCCGTCGTCTCAAGATGTTACTCTCACACCAGCAACGTCCGTCTCAAGATGTTACTCTCACACCAGCAACGTCCGTCTGATGTTACTCAAGATGTTACTCTCACACCAGCAACGTCCGTCTCAAGATGTTACTCTCACACCAGCAACGTCCGTCTCAAGATGTTACTCTCACACCAGCAACGTCCGTCTCAAGATGTTACTCTCACACCAGCAACGTCCGTCTCAAGATGTTACTCTCACACCAGCAACGTCCGTCTCAAGATGTTACTCTCACACCAGCAACGTCCGTCTGTGCTCAAGATGTTACTCTCACACCAGCAACGTCCGTCTGTGCTCAAGATGTTACTCTCACACCAGCAACGTCCGTCTCAAGATGTTACTCTCACACCAGCAACGTCCGTCTCAAGATGTTACTCTCACACCAGCAACGTCCGTCTGTGATCAAGATGTTACTCTCACACCAGCAACGTCCGTCTCAAGATGTTACTCTCACACCAGCAACGTCCGTCTCAAGATGTTACTCTCACACCAGCAACGTCCGTCTCAAGATGTTACTCTCACACCAGCAACGTCCGTCTCAAGATGTTACTCTCACACCAGCAACGTCCGTCTCAACGTCCGTCTCAAGATGTTACTCTCACACCAGCAACGTCCGTCTCAAGATGTTACTCTCACACCAGCAACGTCCGTCTCAAGATGTTACTCTCACACCAGCAACGTCCGTCTCAAGATGTTACTCTCACACCAGCAACGTCCGTCTCAAGATGTTACTCTCACACACCAGCAACGTCCGTCTCAAGATGTTACTCTCACACCAGCAACGTCCGTCTCAAGATGTTACTCTCACACCAGCAACGTCCGTCTCAAGATGTTACTCTCACACCAGCAACGTCCGTCGTCTGTGCTCAAGATGTTACTCTCACACCAGCAACGTCCGTCTCAAGATGTTACTCTCACACCAGCAACGTCCGTCTCAAGATGTTACTCTCACACCAGCAACGTCCGTCTGTGATCAAGATGTTACTCTCACACCAGCAACGTCCGTCTCAAGATGTTAATCTCACACCAGCAACGTCCGTCTCAAGATGTTACTCTCACACCAGCAACGTCCGTCTGTGCTCAAGATGTTACTCTCACACCAGCAACGTCCGTCTCAAGATGTTACTCTCACACCAGCAACGTCCGTCTCAAGATGTTACTCTCACACCAGCAACGTCCGTCTCAAGATGTTACTCTCACACCAGCAACGTCCGTCTCAAGATGTTACTCTCACACCAGCAACGTCCGTCTCAAGATGTTACTCTCACACCAGCAACGTCCGTCTGTGCTCAAGATGTTACTCTCACACCAGCAACGTCCGTCTCAAGATGTTACTCTCACACCAGCAACGTCCGTCTCAAGATGTTACTCTCACACCAGCAAAGTCCGTCTGTGATCAAGATGTTACTCTCACACCAGCAACGTCCGTCTCAAGATGTTACTCTCACACCAGCAACGTCCGTCTCAAGATGTTACTCTCACACCAGCAACGTCCGTCTGTGCTCAAGATGTTACTCTCACACCAGCAACGTCCGTCTCAAGATGTTACTCTCACACCAGCAACGTCCGTCTCAAGATGTTACTCTCACACCAGCAACGTCCGTCTCAAGATGTTACTCTCACACCAGCAACGTCCGTCTCAAGATGTTACTCTCACACCAGCAACGTCCGTCTCAAGATGTTACTCTCACACCAGCAACGTCTGTCTGTGCTCAAGATGTTACTCTCACACCAGCAACGTCCGTCTGTGCTCAAGATGTTACTCTCACACCAGCAACGTCCGTCTCAAGATGTTACTCTCACACCAGCAACGTCCGTCTCAAGATGTTAGTCTCACACCAGCAACGTCCGTCTGTGATCAAGATGTTACTCTCACACCAGCAACGTCCGTCTCAAGATGTTACTCTCACAACAGCAACGTCCGTCTCAAGATGTTACTCTCACACCAGCAACGTCCGTCTCAAGATGTTACTCTCACACCAGCAACGTCCGTCTCCAGATGTTACTCTCACACCATTAACGTCCGTCTCAAGATGTTACTCTCACACCAGCAACGTCCGTCTCAAGATGTTACTCTCACACCAGCAACTTCCGTCTCAAGATGTTACTCTCACACCAGCAACGTCCGTCTCAAGATGTTACTCTCACACCAGCAACGTCCGTCTCAAGATGTTACTCTCACACCAGCAACGTCCGTCTCAAGATGTTACTCTCACACCAGCAACGTCCGTCTCAAGATGTTACTCTCACACCAGCAACGTCCGTCTCAAGATGTTACTCTCACACCAGCAACGTCCGTCTGTGCTCAAGATGTTACTCTCACACCAGCAACGTCCGTCTCAAGATGTTACTCTCACACCAGCAACGTCCGTCTCAAGATGTTACTCTCACACCAGCAACGTCCGTCTGTGATCAAGATGTTACTCTCACACCAGCAACGTCCGTCTCAAGATGTTAATCTCACACCAGCAACGTCCGTCTCAAGATGTTACTCTCACACCAGCAACGTCCGTCTGTGCTCAAGATGTTACTCTCACACCAGCAACGTCCGTCTCAAGATGTTACTCTCACACCAGCAACGTCCGTCTCAAGATGTTACTCTCACACCAGCAACGTCCGTCTCAAGATGTTACTCTCACACCAGCAACGTCCGTCTCAAGATGTTACTCTCACACCAGCAACGTCCGTCTCAAGATGTTACTCTCACACCAGCAACGTCCGTCTGTGCTCAAGATGTTACTCTCACACCAGCAACGTCCGTCTCAAGATGTTACTCTCACACCAGCAACGTCCGTCTCAAGATGTTACTCTCACACCAGCAACGTCCGTCTGTGATCAAGATGTTACTCTCACACCAGCAACGTCCGTCTCAAGATGTTACTCTCACACCAGCAACGTCCGTCTCAAGATGTTACTCTCACACCAGCAACGTCCGTCTCAAGATGTTACTCTCACACCAGCAACGTCCGTCTCAAGATGTTACTCTCACACCAGCAACGTCCGTCTCAAGATGTTACTCTCACACCAGCAACGTCCGTCTCAAGATGTTACTCTCACACCAGCAACGTCCGTCTCAAGATGTTACTCTCACACCAGCAACGTCCGTCTCAAGATGTTACTCTCACACCAGCAACGTCCGTCTCAAGATGTTACTCTCACACCAGCAACGTCCGTCTCAAGATGTTACTCTCACACCAGCAACGTCCGTCTCAAGATGTTACTCTCACACCAGCAACGTCCGTCTCAAGATGTTACTCTCACACCAGCAACGTCCGTCTCAAGATGTTACTCTCACACCAGCAACGTCCGTCTCAAGATGTTACTCTCACACCAGCAACGTCCGTCTCAAGATGTTACTCTCACACCAGCAACACACAGGACTCGTTACAAATCCCTCAAGTTGTAATATTTGACTTAATCTTTTTTTATCTTCCAAAATGCCATTGACTTAACAGTTAGT
>NC_092167.1:50091221-50101221 GCF_045791955.1 Oncorhynchus clarkii lewisi
ACAGGGCGGGGTCGAGACCCAGGGTCTCGAGCTTAATGATGAGCATGGACGGTACTATGGTTTTAAATGCTGAGCTGTAATCGATGAACAGCATTCCTACATAGGCATTCCTCTTGTCCAGATGGGTTAGGGCAGTGTGCAGTGTGGTTGCGATTGCGTCGTCTGTGGACCTGTTTGGGCGGTAAGCAAATTGGAGTGGGTCTAGGGTGTCAGGTAGGGTGGAGGTGATATGGTCCTTGACTAGTCTCTCAAAGCACTTCATGATGACGGAAGTGAGTGCTACGGGGCGGTAGTCATTTAGTTCAGTTACCTTTGCTTTCTTGGGAACAGGAACAATGGTGGCCATCTTGAAGCATATGGGAACAATAGACTGGGATAAGGATTGATTGAATATGTCCATAAACACACCAGCCAGCTGGTCTGCGCAGGCTCTGAGGACGCAGCTGGGGATGCCGTCTGGGCTGTTAGCCTTGCGAGGGTTAACATGTTTAAATGTTATACTCACGTTGGCCACGGCAAAGGAGAGCCCACAGGCTTTGGTTTCAGGCCCTGTCAGTGGGACTGTATTGTCCTCAAAGCGAGCAAATTAGTTGTTTAATTTGTCTGGGATGTCAATGTCCACGATGAAGCTGGTTTTCTTTTTGTAATCCGTGATTGACTGTAGACCCTGCCACATACGTCTCTTGTTTGAGCCGTTGAATTGCGACTCTACTTTGTCTCTATATTGACCCTTTGCTTGTTTGATTCCCTTGCGGAGGGAATAGGCACACTGTTTGTATTCGGTCATGTTTCCAGTCGCCTTGCCATGATTAAAAGCAATGGTTCGCGCTTTCAGTTTTGCGCAAATGCTGCCATCAATCCACGGTTTCTGGTTATGGAAAGTTTTAATAGTCACAGTGGGTACAACATCACCGATGCACTTGCTAATAAACTCGCTCGCTGAGTTGTTGTCTGAGGCTACCTGGAACATATCCCAGTCTACATGATCGAAGCAATCTAGAAGCGTGGAATCCGATTGGTCAGACCAGCGTTGGATAGACCTGAGCACGGGAGTTTCCAGTTTTAGTGTCTGTCTATAGGCTGAGCACAACAAAATGGCGTCGTGGTCAGATTTGCCGAGGGCGAGGGCTTTGTATGCGTCGAGGAAGTTAGAATAACAATGATCCAGAATGCTGCCATGCCCGGGTCACGCATTCGATATGCTGATAAAATTTAGGAAGCCTTGTTTTCAGATTATCCTTGTTAAAATCCCCAGCTACAATAAATGCAGCCTCAGGATATGTGGTTTCCAGTTTACATAGAGTAAAATGAAATTATTTCAGGGCCGTTGATGTGTCTGCTTGGGGGGGAATATACACGACTGTGATTATAATCGAAGAGAATTCTCTAGGTAGATAATGCGGTCGGCATTTGAATGTAAGGAATTCTAGGTCAGGTGAACAAAAGGACTTGAGTTCCTGTATGTTGTTATGATCACACCATGAGTCATTAATCATAAGGCATACACCCCCCGCCCTTCTTCTTACCAGAGATATGTTTTTTTCTGTCGGCGCGATGCGTGAATAAACCGAATGGCTGTACCGACTCCGACAACATATCCCGCGTGAGTCATTTTTCCAGTGAAACAGAGAATGTTACCATCTCTGACGTCTCTCTGGAAGGCAACTCGTGCCCTAATTTCATCCACCTTGTTGTCTAGAGAGTGGTGAGTAATATACTCGGAAGCGGTGGATGGTGTGCTCGCCTTCTGAGTCTGACCAGTAGGCCGCTCCGTCTGCCTCTCCTGCGTTGTTTTGGGTCGGCCTCTGGGATAAGATCTGAACAAAAGATCAGTTTCAGGAAAGACGTTGGTTGTTGGTCCTGGTCATTGGGAAGTTGACTTTTCTTTTCATATCCAGTAGGAGAGTGTCTGAGTTTAGTGGACGGTGGTGTAGGAGAGTGTCTGAGTTTAGGGGACGGTGGTGTAGGAGAGTGTCTGAGTTTAGTGGACGGTGGTGTAGGAGAGTGTCTGAGTTTAGGGGACGGTGGTGTAGGAGAATGTCTGAGTTTAGGGGACAGTGGTGTAGGAGAGTGTCTGAGTTTAGGGGACAGTGGTGTAGGAGAGTGTCTGTGTGTGTGTGTGTGTGTGTGTGTGTGTGTGTGTGTGTGTGTGTGTGTGTGTGTGTGTGTGTGTGTGTGTGTGTGTGTGTCCATACCAGTAGAACAATATAAGAAAGTCTATATACAGTGCAAATGGCGTGAGGAGCAATAAATAGGCCAATAGTAGCAAAGTAATTACAATTTATCAGATTAAAACTGGGGTGATGAGCAGATGATGATGAGCAGATGATGATGTGTAAGTAGTGATACTGGTATGCAAAAGAGCAGCAAAGTAAATAAAACAATATGGGAATGAGGTAGGCAGATTGGTTTGAGGCAGAGAGTCCCAGTGGAGAGAGGGGAACCGGCTAGGCAGAGACAGCAAGGGCGGTCCGTTGCTCCAGAGCCTTTCCGTTCACCTTCCCACTCCTGGCCAGACTACACTCAATCATAGGACCAGCCGAAGAGATGAGTCTTCAATAAAGACTTAAAGGTTGAGACCGAGTCTGCGTCTCTCACATGGGTAGGCAGACCATTCCATAAAAATGGAGCTCTATGGGAGAAAGCCCTGCCTCCAGCTGTTTGCTTAGAAATTCTAGGGACAATTAGGAGGCCTGCGTCTTGTGACCGTAGCGTACATGTAGGTATGTACGGCAGGACCAAATCAGAGAGATAGGTGGGAGCAAGCCCATGTAATGCTTTGTAGGTTAGCAGTAAACCCTTGAAATCAGCCCTTGCCTTGACAGGAAGCCAGTGTAGGGAGGCTAGCACTGGAGTAATATGATCAAATTTTTTGTTTCTAGTCAGGATTCTAGCAGCCGTATTTAGCACTAACTGAAGTTTATTTAGTGCTTTATCCGGGTAGCCGGAAAGTAGAGTATTGCAGTAGTCTAACCTAGAAGTGACAAAAGCATGGATGAATTTTTCTGCATCATTTTTGGACAGAAAGTTTCAGATTTTTGCAATGTTACGTAGATGGAAAAAAGCTGTCCTTGAAACAGTCTTGATATGTTCTTCAAAAGATAGATCAGGGTCCAGAGTAACGCCGAGGTCCTTCACAGTTTTATTTGAGACGACTGTACAACCATTAAGATTAATTGTCAGATCCAACAGAAGATCTCTTTGTTTCTTGGGACCTAGAACAAGCATCTCTGTTTTGTCCGAGTTTAAAAGTAAAACGTTTGCAGCCATCCACTTCCTTATGTCTGAAACACAGGCTTCTAGCGAGGGCAGTTTTGGGGCTTCACCGTGTTTCATCAAAATGTACAGCTGTGTGTCATCCGCATAGCAGTGAAAGTTAACATTATGTTTTTGAATAACATCCCCAAGAGGTAAAATATATAGTGAAAACAATAGTGGTCCTAAAACGGAACCTTGAGGAACACCGAAATTTACAGTTGATTTGTCAGAGGACAAACCATTCACAGAGACAAACTGATATATTTCCGACAGATAAGATCTAAACCAGGCCAGAAGTTGTCCGTGTAGACCAATTTGGGTTTCCAATCTCTCCAAAAGAATGTGGTGATCGATGGTATCAAAAGGAGCACTAAGGTCTAGGAGCACGAGGACAGATGCAGAGCCTCCACAAGTGTCGTCTCAGTGCTATGATGGGGTCTAAAACCAGACTAGTTATCTACATACAGTATATCCCCTCTGGGTTAACAAGGTCAATAGTTATCTACATACAGTTTATCCCCTCTGGGTTAACAAGGTCAGTAGTTATCTACATACAGTATATCCCCTCTGGGTTAACAAGGTCAGTAGTTTTTCTACATCTGTCCTCTCTGGGTTAACAAGGTCAGTAGTTATCTACATCTGTCCCCTCTAGGTTAACAAGGTCAGTAGTTATCTACATACAGTATATCCCCTCTGGGTTAACAAGGTCTGTAGTTATCTACATACAGTATATCCTCTCTGGGTTAACAAGGTCAGTAGTTATCTACATATAGTATATCCCCTCTGGGTTAACAAGGTCAGTAGTTATCTACATACAGTATATCCTCTCTAGGTTAACAAGGTCTGTAGTTATCTACATACAGTATATCCCCTCTGGGTTAACAAGGTCAGTAGTTAACTAACTCTATCCCCTCTGGGTTAACAAGGTCAATAGTTATCTACATACAGTTTATCCTCTCTAGGTTAACAAGGTCAGTAGTTATCTACATACAGTATATCCTCTCTGGGTTAACAAGGTCAGTAGTTATCTACATATAGTATATCCCCTCTGGGTTAACAAGGTCAGTAGTTATCTACATACAGTATATCCCCTCTGGGTTAACAAGGTCAGTAGTTATCTACATCTGTTCTCTCTGGGTTAACAAGGTCAGTAGTTATCTACATACAGTATATCCCCTCTGGGTTAACAAGGTCAGTAGTTATCTACATATGTCCTCTCTGGGTTAACATGGTCAGTAGTTATCTACATACAGTATATCCCCTCTGGGTTAACAAGGTCAGTAGTTATCTACATATAGTATATCCCCTCCGGGTTAACAAGGTCAGTAGTTATCTACATACAGTATATCCCCTCTGGGTTAACAAGGTCAGTAGTTATCTACATCTGTTCTCTCTGGGTTAACAAGGTCAGTAGTTATCTACATACAGTATATCCCCTCTGGGTTAACAAGGTCAGTAGTTATCTACATATGTCCTCTCTGGGTTAACAAGGTCAGTAGTTATCTACATACAGTATATCCCCTCTGGGTTAACAAGGTCTGTAGTTATCTACATACTGTATATCCCCTCCGGGTTAACAAGGTCAGTAGTTATCTACATACAGTATATCCCCTCTGGGTTAACAAGGTCAGTAGTTATCTACATCTGTTCTCTCTGGGTTAACAAGGTCAGTAGTTATCTACATACAGTATATCCCCTCTGGGTTAACAAGGTCAGTAGTTATCTACATATGTCCTCTCTGGGTTAACAAGGTCAGTAGTTATCTACATACAGTATATCCCCTCTGGGTTAACAAGGTCTGTAGTTATCTACATACTGTATATCCCCTCCGGGTTAACAAGGCTAGTAGTTAACTAAATACAGTTTATCCCCTCTGGGTTAACAAGGTCAGTAGTTAACTACATATGTCCTCGCTGGGTTTACAAGGTCAGTAGTTAACTAAATACAGTATATCCTCTCTGGGTTAACAAGGTCAGTAGTTATCTACATATAGTATATCCCCTCTGGGTTAACAAGGTCAGTAGTTATCTACATATAGTATATCCTCTCTGGGTTAACAAGGTCAGTAGTTATCTACATACAGTATATCCCCTCTGGGTTAACAAGGTCAGGAGTTAACTACATATGTCCTCTCTGGGTTAACAAGGTCAGTAGTTATCTACTTACTGTATATCCCCTCTGGGTTAACAAGGTCAGTAGTTATCTACATCTGTTCTCTCTGGGTTAACAAGGTCAGTAGTTATCTACATACAGTATATCCCCTCTGGGTTAACAAGGTCAGTAGTTATCTACATATGTCCTCTCTGGGTTAACATGGTCAGTAGTTATCTACATACAGTATATCCCCTCTGGGTTAACAAGGTCAGTAGTTATCTACATATAGTATATCCCCTCCGGGTTAACAAGGTCAGTAGTTATCTACATACAGTATATCCCCTCTGGGTTAACAAGGTCAGTAGTTATCTACATCTGTTCTCTCTGGGTTAACAAGGTCAGTAGTTATCTACATACAGTATATCCCCTCTGGGTTAACAAGGTCAGTAGTTATCTACATATGTCCTCTCTGGGTTAACAAGGTCAGTAGTTATCTACATACAGTATATCCCCTCTGGGTTAACAAGGTCTGTAGTTATCTACATACTGTATATCCCCTCCGGGTTAACAAGGTCAGTAGTTATCTACATACAGTATATCCCCTCTGGGTTAACAAGGTCAGTAGTTATCTACATCTGTTCTCTCTGGGTTAACAAGGTCAGTAGTTATCTACATACAGTATATCCCCTCTGGGTTAACAAGGTCAGTAGTTATCTACATATGTCCTCTCTGGGTTAACAAGGTCAGTAGTTATCTACATACAGTATATCCCCTCTGGTTTAACAAGGTCTGTAGTTATCTACATACTGTATATCCCCTCCGGGTTAACAAGGCTAGTAGTTAACTAAATACAGTTTATCCCCTCTGGGTTAACAAGGTCAGTAGTTAACTACATATGTCCTCGCTGGGTTTACAAGGTCAGTAGTTAACTAAATACAGTATATCCTCTCTGGGTTAACAAGGTCAGTAGTTATCTACATATAGTATATCCCCTCTGGGTTAACAAGGTCAGTAGTTATCTACATATAGTATATCCTCTCTGGGTTAACAAGGTCAGTAGTTATCTACATACAGTATATCCCCTCTGGGTTAACAAGGTCAGGAGTTAACTACATATGTCCTCTCTGGTTTAACAAGGTCAGTAGTTATCTACTTACTGTATATCCCCTCTGGGTTAACAAGGTCTGTAGTTATTTACATACAGTATATCCCCTCTGGGTTAACAAGGTCAGTAGTTATCTACATACAGTAAATCCTCTCTGGGTTAACAAGGTCTGTAGTTATCTACATACAGTATATCCCCTCTGGGTTAACAAGGTCTGTAGTTATCTACATACAGTATATCCCCTCTGGGTTAAAAAGGTCAGTAGTTAACTACATCTGTTCTCTCTGGGTTAACAAGGTCTGTAGTTATCTACATACAGTATATCCTCTCTAGGTTAACAAGGTCAGTAGTTATCTACATACAGTATATCCCCTCTGGGTTAACAAGGTCAGTAGTTATCTACATACAGTATATCCCCTCTGGGTTAACAAGGTCAGTAGTTATCTACATCTGTTCTCTCTGGGTTAACAAGGTCAGTAGTTATCTACATACAGTATATCCCCTCTGGGTTAACAAGGTCAGTAGTTATCTACATATGTCCTCTCTGGGTTAACAAGGTCAGTAGTTATCTACATACAGTATATCCCCTCTGGGTTAACAAGGTCAGTAGTTATCTACATATAGTATATCCCCTCCGGGTTAACAAGGTCAGTAGTTATCTACATACAGTATATCCCCTCTGGGTTAACAAGGTCAGTAGTTATCTACATCTGTTCCCTCTGGGTTAACAAGGTCAATAGTTATCTACATACAGTATATCCCCTCTGGGTTAACAAGGTCAGTAGTTATCTACATATGTCCTCTCTGGGTTAACAAGGTCTGTAGTTATCTACATACTGTATATCCCCTCCGGGTTAACAATGCTAGTAGTTAACTAAATACAGTTTATCCCCTCTGGGTTAACAAGGTCAGTAGTTAACTACATATGTCCTCGCTGGGTTTACAAGGTCAGTAGTTAACTAAATACAGTATATCCTCTCTGGGTTAACAAGGTCAGTAGTTATCTACATATAGTATATCCCCTCTGGGTTAACAAGGTCAGTAGTTATCTACATACAGTATATCCCCTCTGGGTTAACAAGGTCAGGAGTTAACTACATATGTCCTCTCTGGGTTAACAAGGTCAGTAGTTATCTACTTACTGTATATCCCCTCTGGGTTAACAAGGTCTGTAGTTATTTACATACAGTATATCCCCTCTGGGTTAACAAGGTCAGTAGTTATCTACATACAGTAAATCCTCTCTGGGTTAACAAGGTCTGTAGTTATCTACATACAGTATATCCTCTCTAGGTTAACAAGGTCTGTAGTTATCTACATACAGTATATCCCCTCTGGGTTAAAAAGGTCAGTAGTTAACTACATCTGTTCTCTCTGGGTTAACAAGGTCTGTAGTTATCTACATACAGTATATCCTCTCTAGGTTAACAAGGTCTGTAGTTATCTACATACAGTATATCCCCTCTGGGTTAACAAGGTCAGTAGTTATCTACATACAGTATATCCCCTCTGGGTTAACAAGGTCAGTAGTTATCTACATCTGTTCTCTCTGGGTTAACAAGGTCAGTAGTTATCTACATACAGTATATCCCCTCTGGGTTAACAAGGTCAGTAGTTATCTACATATGTCCTCTCTGGGTTAACAAGGTCAGTAGTTATCTACATACAGTATATCCCCTCTGGGTTAACAAGGTCAGTAGTTATCTACACATAGTATATCCCCTCTGTGTTAACAAGGTCAGTAGTTATCTACATACAGTATATCCCCTCTGGGTTAACAAGGTCAGTAGTTATCTACATCTGTTCTCTCTGGGTTAACAAGGTCAGTAGTTATCTACATACAGTATATCCCCTCTGGGTTAACAAGGTCAGTAGTTATCTACATACGTCCTCTCTGGGTTAACAAGGTCAGCAGTTATCTACATACAGTATATCCCCTCTGGGTTAACAAGGTCTGTAGTTATCTACATACTGTATATCCCCTCCGGGTTAACAAGGCTAGTAGTTAACTAAATACAGTTTATCCCCTCTGGGTGAACAAGGTCAGTAGTTAACTACATATGTCCTCGCTGGGTTTACAAGGTCAGTACTTATCTACATATAGTATATCCTCTCTGGGTTAACAAGGTCAGTAGTTATCTACATACAGTATATCCCCTCTGGGTTAACAAGGTCAGTAGTTAACTACATATGTCCTCTCTGGGTTAACAAGGTCAGTAGTTATCTACTTACAGTATATCCCCTCTGGGTTAACAAGATCAGTAGTTAACTACATATGTCCTCTCTGGGTTAACAAGGTCAGTAGTTATCTACATACAGTAAATCCTCTCTGGGTTAACAAGGTCAGTAGTTATCTACTTACAGTATTTCCCCTCTGGGCTTTTCTTCTAGGAAGGTAATGTTCCCGAGCAAACTGCAGGACACACACAAAAACGCACGCGCACTGTATCTACTACTACTACTACTGCTACTTCTGCTACTACTACTACTACTACTACTACTACTACTACTACTACTGCTACTGATGCTACTACTACTACTATTACTACTACTACTGCTGCTGCTACTACTACTAGTATTGCTACTAATACTACTACTACTACTACTACTACTAGTACTGCTACTACTACTACTAGTACTACAACTACTACTACTACTAGTACTACAACTACTACTACTACTACTACTACTAGTACTACAACTACTACTACTACTACTAGTACTACAACTACTACTACTACTACTACTACTACTACTACTACTACTACTGCTGCCACTACTACTACTACTACTACTAGTAGTACTACAACTACTACTACTACTACTAGTACTAAAACTACTACTACCACTGCTACACTACTACTACTTCTACTACTACTACTGCTACTGATGCTACAACTACTACTACTACTAGTACTGTATCTACTGCAGCTACTACTACTACTACTACTGCTACTACTACTACTACTGCTACTTCTGCTACTACTACTACTACTACTACTACTACTACTACTACTGCTACTGATGCTACTACTACTACTACTACTGATGCTACTACTACTACTACTACTATTACTACTAGTACTACTACTACTACTACTACTACTACTGCTGCTACTACTACTACTAGTATTGCTACTACTACTACTACTACTACTACTAGTACTACAACTACCACTACTACTTCTAGTACTACAACAACTACTACTACTACTACTACTACTACTACTACTACTGCTACTGATGCTACTACTACTACTACTACTGATGCTACTACTACTACTACTACTATTACTACTAGTACTACTACTACTACTACTACTACTACTGCTGCTACTACTACTACTAGTATTCCTACTACTACTACTACTACTAGTAGTAGTAGTACTGCTACTACTACTACTAGTACTACAACTACTTCTACTACTACTACTACTAGTACTACAACTACCACTACTACTACTAGTACTACAACAACTACTACTACTACTACTACTACTACTACTACTACTACTACTACTGCTGCTACTACTACTATTACTA
>NC_092167.1:50103721-50108721 GCF_045791955.1 Oncorhynchus clarkii lewisi
ACTACCACCACCACTAATACTACTACTACTACTACTACTACTACTACTACTACCACCACTACTACTACTACTACTACTACTGCTACCACTACTACTACTACTACTACTACCACTACTACTACCACCACTACTACTACCACTACTGCTACTACTGCTGCTACTACTACTACTACTGCTACTACTACTACTACTACTACTACTACTACTACTGCTACTACTACTACTACTACTACTGCTACTACTGCTACTGCTACTACTACCACTACTACCACTACCACCACTACTACTACTACTACTACTACTACCACTACTATTACTACCACTACTACCACTACTACTACTACCACTACTACTACTACTAGTACTACTGCTACTACTACAACTACTACTACTACCACTACTACTACTACTACTACCACTACTACTACTACCACTACAACTACTACTACTACTACTACTACTACTACTACTACCACTACTACTACCACTACTACTACTACCACTACAACTACTACTACTACTACTACTACTACTACTACTACTACTACCACTACTACTACTACTACTACTACTACTACTACTACTACCACTACTACTACTACTACTACCACTACTACTACTACTACTATTACTATTTGGATGGGGACCAGAGTTTTTCCCTATCAAGTCACTTTTTTTTTAAATACAAAAAATATTTTTTCAATATATTTTTTAAGAAAGATTGTTTCCTATTTACAGATACCAGTGGCTGACGTTGACATTTATGATGGTAGTTTTTTCCTGAGCATGGTTTCTATTATAGCATACTGGATGACTGTCATTCATAAATCCATTCCGCCCAGTTCATTGTAGCATCGATAGGTTTAGGCTACTACAAGATTGTTTACAACGTTGTAGAACACGTGTCGAGAGAATTTTTTTTTAGTTGGATAGAGAGTGACAAAATTCAATACCACCTTCTACACTCTTCCCTGCATCTAGCTGATCTAGGGTGTAGTCATTAGTCCAACAGTTGCAAATGTTTTCTTTTGAACAAATTCAGGTTTATGTTTATGCACTTTTCGTCCTATTGGCTTCCGTTTAATAAAATGTTGTGTAGCAACGTTGTATCCGTCCTCTCACCCTTTCCCTTCACTTGTGGATTTCAATGAACAATCAGCTGGGTGTTGTCATTAGTCTAACAGTTGCAAAAGATTCTATTAGACAAATTTCGTTTACCCCGTTTTGATCCGTTTTGATCCGTTTGCTTCCGTTTAAGAAACACATTTCACTTTCAGAGCAGCCACGTTGTATTCCTTTTCTCACCCTTTCCTTTTTCCGGACTTCAACACCATCAGCTGGATGTGACCAGGCAGGGAAAAAATCTTTCCAAGTCAAACCATATCGTAACCTCTACACACAGCCTACATCGTTGTCTCCATATTAGCTAAAGTAAAGTCCTAGTCAACATAGCTACTAGAACTATCATGTTAGTAAACCCGCTACAATCACGCAGTAACATTACAGAGTACAGTCAGTAAGAAGTTTAGCAATTACACCAGCAGTCCCCGGTGGCAACAAATGAGTAAAACCAAAAGCTTACTTTAACTTGGAAGAGTTCCAGTGTTTAGGGTCAATGCAAATAGTCTGGGTAGGCATTTGATTAAATGTTCAGGAGTCTTATGGCTTGTGGGGGTAGAAGCTGTTTAGAAGCCTTTTGGACCTAGACTTGGTGCTGCGGTACCGCTTGCCGTGCGGTAGCAGAGAAAACAGTCTATAACTAGTGTGGCTGGAATCTTTTGGCAATTTTTAGGGCCTTCTTCTGACACCGCCTGGTGTAGAGGTCCTGGATGGCAGGAAGCTTTGTCCCAGTGATGTACTGGGCCGTACGCACTACCCCCTGTAGTGCCTAGAGGTTGGAACAGTTGCCGTACCAGGCAGTGATGCAACCAGTGAGTAGGCCTGATTACCGAGGAGGTCAGAGACCTGGCCGGGTGGTGCTCTCAATGGTGCAGCTATAGAAATTTTGAGGTGTCTCAGGACCCATGCCAAATCTTTTGAGTCTCCTGAGGGGGAATAGGTTTTGTTGTGCCCTCTTCACGACTGTGTTTGGACCATGTTAGTTTGTTGTTGATGTGGACACCAAGGAATTTGTAGCTCTCAACCTGCTCCACTACAGCCCCGTCGATGAGAATGGGGGCGTGGCTCGGCCTTCCTTTTCCTGTGGTCCACCATCACCTCCTTAGCCTTGGTTACGGTGAGGGAGAGGTTGTTATCCTGTCACCACCCGGCCAGGTCTCTGACCTCCTCCCTATAGGCTGTCTCATCGTTGAGGGAGAGGTTGTTGTCCTGGCACCACACTGCCAGGTCTCTGACCTCCTCCCTATAGGCTGTCTCATCGTTGAGGGAGAGGTTGTTGTCCTGGCACCACACTGCCAGGTCTCTGACCTCCTCGGTAATCAGGCTCTGTTGTGTCGTCGGCAAACTGAATGATGTTGTTGTTGTCGTGTTCGGCCACGGTGCTGTAAACCTTCACTGCAAAAAAATGTGTTTTAATAAATTACTTGGTGGCATTTGAATATATTAAGTATAGTTATCTAAATAGGATAACTTTTTTTTTACAATTTAAATTTTACATTTTGATTAAAATTCACAGAGGAGGAACCTCCACTGACAGACAGCAACATGGTTGGACAATAAAACTCACAGGACTTAGTTTGCATCGTGTATTCCTGCCCTATTCAATTGTTAATTATTAACCAATTAATAATGAACTCACAGTCTATATCAGCTATTGTGTAATTGTGTAGCCTACCCTTGATCAGGCTGAAACATTTTCATTCTGAGTTAATGACTCACCTTAACCGTTCAGAGTTAATGACTCACCTTAACCGTTCAGAGTTAATGACTCACCTTAACCATTCAGAGTTAATGACTTACCTTAACCATTCAGAGTTAATGGCTAACCTTAACCATTCAGAGTTAATGACTAACCTTAACCACTCAGAGTTAATGACTCACCTTAACCGTTCAGAGTTAATGACTTACCTTAACCATTCAGAGTTAATGGCTAACCTTAACCATTCAGAGTTAATGACTAACCTTAACCACTCAGAGTTAATGACTAACCTTAACCGTTCAGAGTTAATGACTAACCTTAACCATTCAGAGTTAATGATTAACCTTAACCATTCAGAGTTAATGACTAATCTTAACCATTCAGAGTTAATGGCTAACCTTAACCATTCAGAGTTAATGCCAAATCATTCAGAGGTAATGCCTAACCATTCAGAGGTAATGCCTACCCATTCAGAGGTAATGCCTAACCATTCAGAGATAACGCCTAACCATTCAGAGGTAATGCCTAACCATTCAGAGGTAATGTGAGTGCTCTGATCATTATTAACCATCAGTAGAATGATAAGGCCAGTTTAACGTTCAGAAGAAGCCGGAGGAAATTCCAGAATTCCACATTTGATAGTTCCGACAACCGAACTTCGGAAGATTGGAGGCCAGTTTAGTCTGTAGAGAGAAACTTGAAACCCTCGACACACACACACACGCACGCACGCACACACACACACACACACACACACACACACACACACACACACACACACACACACACACACACACACACACACACACACACACACACACACACACACAAAAACACACAGATTATAATTACAAGATGGATGCCACAAAAATGTCAGCAGTCTACTTAACCCTGGAACAAGGGATGTGGTTTTATGCAGAGAAAATGAAATGAATTGATGGATGAGGAGAAAAAAGGGAAATAATATCTTTAGTAGCCTGCTATACAGGCGACCATCACTTCTAAAGGGCCAGTGTTGACTTTGATTGGTCTGTCGAGAGCTAGTGTTGACTTTGATTGGTCTGTCGAGAGCTAGTGTTTACTTTGATTGGTCTGTCGAGAGCTAGTGTTGACTTTGATTGGTCTGTCGAGAGCTAGTGTTGACTTTGATTGGTCTGTCGAGAGCTAGTGTTGACTGATTGCTTTGTCAAAGCCAATGCAGGATCAAAACTGGCGGAGGAATAAAAATATCTGGGTGGGTGGGGGGGGGTTCTATTGGGTGGGGGGGGTTCCATTGGGTGGAGGGGTTCTATTGGGTGGAGGGAATCTATTGGGGGGAGGGGTTCTATTGTGTTTAGGTGTTATAATGGGTGGGTCCCATCGACCCAATGGGTGGGTCCCATCGACCCAATGGGTGGGTCCCATCGACCCAATGGGTGGGTCCCATCGACCAGAACAAAGTATTTCTTCACTGTAACTCTTTGTTTGCATGTTTTCGCCCCAACAATTCTTCTAAAGACATCAACATGTTTCAATCATTGGATGTGAATCTAGTAAAACTACAGTAATGTAGTTTAATAAGGATAAAGTTATTTAAGTTTGTTTTCATATTTCACTGAACCTGAGCAACTTCTTGTAAACTCCCATCTATAAAACTGTATTCGTGCAGTCCTCATATTTTAGCAATGTACTTCTGAAAATAGAGCACTGACCAAATGAGACGTTGGAGTAACAACACAATACATGTCTTCTCTTTCTCTCATAGTGGAAAAGGATGGACCCCATCTCTCTCTCCATCTCTCTCTCAATCTCTCTCTCTATCTCTCTCCCCATCTCTCTCCATCTCTCTCTCAATCTTTCTCTCCATCTCTCTCCATCTCTCACCTCATCTCTCTCTCAATCTCTCACCCCATCTCTCTCCATCTCTCACCCCATCTCCCTCCATCTCTCTCCATCTCTCACCCCATCTCTCTCCATCTCTCTCTCAATCTCTCTCTCCATCTCTCACCCCATCTCTCTCCATCTCTCTCTCAATCCCTCTCTCCATCTCACCCCATCTCTCTCTCAATCTCTCTCTCCATCTCTAAACCAATCCCTCCATCTCTCTCTCCCTCCATCTCTCTCTCCATCTCTCACTCCCTCCATCTCTCTCTCCATCTCTCTCTCACCCCATCTCTCTCCATCTCTCTCTCAATCTCTCTCT
>NC_092167.1:50118721-50143721 GCF_045791955.1 Oncorhynchus clarkii lewisi
ATGTTGGAATCACCTTTGGCTGTGTGTCTTTCTTATGGGGAAGAGCCTCACCTGTTGATGGGGAAGAGGTCCACCTGTTGACGGGGAAGAGCCCCACCTGTTGATGGGGAAGAGGTCCACCTGTTGACGGGGAAGAGACCCACCTGTTGATGGGGAAGAGGTGCACCTGTTGATGGGGAAGAGCCCACCTGTTGATGGGGAAGAGCCCCACCTGTTGATGGGGAAGTGGTCCACCTGTTGATGGGGAAGAGCCCCACCTGTTGATGGGGAAGAGCCCACCTGTTGATGGGGAAGAGCCCACCTGTTGATGGGGAAGAGCCCCACCTGTTGATGGGGAAGAGGTGCACCTGTTGATGGGAAAGAGGTCCACATGTTGATGGGGAAGAGGTGCACCTGTTGATAGGGAAGAGGTCCACCTGTTGATGGGGAAGAGCCCACCTGTTGATGGGGAAGAGCCCCACCTGTTGATGGGGAAGAGGTCCACCTGTTGATGGGGAAGAGCCCCACCTGTTGATGGGGAAGAGCCCACCTGTTGATGGCAAAGAGCCCCACCTGTTGATGGGGAAGAGGTGCACCTGTTGATGGGGAAGAGCCCACCTGTTGATGGGGAAGAGCCCCACCTGTTGATGGGGAAGAGGTCCACCTGTTGACGGGGAAGAGGTGCACCTGTTGATGGGGAAGAGCCCCACCTGTTGACGGGGAAGAGGTCCAACTGTTGACGGGGAGGAGGTGCACCTGTTGATGGGGAAGAGGTGCACCTGTTGATGGGAAAGAGGTCAACCTGTTGATGGGGAAGAGGTGCACCTGTTGATGGGGAAGAGCCCACCTGTTGATGGGGAAGAGCCCCACCTGTTGATGGGGAAGAGGTCCACCTGTTGATGGGGAAGAGCCCACCTGTTGATGGGGAAGAGCCCACCTGTTGACGGGGAAGAGGTCCACCTGTTGATGGGGTGGAGGGCCACCTGTTGATAGGGAATAACCCACCTGTTGATGGGGAAGAGCCCACCTGTTGATGGGGAAGAGCCCACCTGTTGATGGGGAAGAGCCCCACCTGTTGATGGGGAAGAGCCCACCTGTTGATGGGAAAGAGCCCCACCTGTTGATGGGGAAGAGGTGCACCTGTTGATGGGGAAGAGCCCACCTGTTGATGGGGAAGAGCCCCACCTGTTGACGGGGAAGAGGTCCACCTGTTGACGGGGAAGAGGTGCACCTGTTGATGGGGAAGAGCCCCACCTGTTGACGGGGAAGAGGTCCAACTTTTGACGGGGAAGAGGTGCACCTGTTTATGGGGAAGAGGTGCACCTGTTGATGGGAAAGAGGTCCACCTGTTGATGGGGAAGAGGTGCACCTGTTGATGGGGAAGAGCCCACCTGTTGATGGGGAAGAGCCCCACCTGTTGATGGGGAAGAGGTCCACCTGTTGATGGGGAAGAGGTGCACCTGTTGACGGGGAAGAGGTCCACCTGTTGATGGGGTGGAGGGCCACCTGTTGATGGGGAAGAACCCACCTGGTGATGGGGAAGAGCCCACCTGTTGATTGGGAAGAGCCCACCTGTTGATGGGGAAGAGGTCCACATGTTGATGGGGAAGAGCCCCACCTGTTGACGGGGAAGAGGTCCACCTGTTGATGGGAAAGAGCCCACCTGTTGATGGGGAAGAGGTCCACCTGTTGATGGGGTGGAGGGCCACCTGTTGATGGGGAAGAACCCACCTGTTGATGGGGAAGAGCCCACCTGTTGATGGGGAAGAGCCCACCTGTTGATGGGGAAGAGCCCCACCTGTTGATGGGGAAGAGGTCCACCTGTTGATGGGGAAGAGCCCCACCTGTTGATGGGGAAGACCCACCTGTTGATGGGAAAGAGCCCCACCTGTTGATGGGGAAGAGGTGCACCTGTTGATGGGGAAGAGCCCACCTGTTGATGGGGAAGAGCCCCACCTGTTGACGGGGAAGAGGTCCACCTGTTGACGGGGAAGAGGTGCACCTGTTGATGGGGAAGAGGTGCACCTGTTGACGGGGAAGAGGTGCACCTGTTGACGGGGAAGATGTCCACCTGTTGATGGGGAAGAGGTGCACCTGTTGATGGGGAAGAGCCCACCTGTTGATGGGGAAGAGCCCCACCTGTTGATGGGGAAGTGGTCCACCTGTTGATGGGGAAGAGCCCCACCTGTTGACGGGGAAGTGGTCCACCTGTTGATGGGGTGGAGAGCCACCTGTTGATGGGGAAGAACCCACCTGTTGATGGGGAAGAGCCCACCTGTTGATGGGGAAGAGCCCACCTGTTGATGGGGAAGAGCCCCACCTGTTGATGGGGAAGAGGTGCACCTGTTGATGGGGAAGAGGTCCACATGTTGATGGGGAAGAGGTGCACCTGTTGATAGGGAAGAGGTCCACCTGTTGATGGGGAAGAGCCGCACCTGTTGATGGGGAAGAGCCCACCTGTTGATGGGGAAGAGCCCCACCTGTTGATGGGGAAGAGGTCCACCTGTTGATGGGGAAGAGCCCCACCTGTTGATGGGGAAGAGCCCACCTGTTGATGGGAAAGAGCCCCACCTGTTGATGGGGAAGAGGTGCACCTGTTGATGGGGAAGAGCCCACCTGTTGATGGGGAAGAGCCCCACCTGTTGACGGGGAAGAGGTCCACCTGTTGACGGGGAAGAGGTGCACCTGTTGATGGGGAAGAGGTGCACCTGTTGATGGGGAAGAGGTGCACCTGTTGATGGGGAAGAGCCCACCTGTTGATGGGGAAGAGCCCCACCTGTTGATGGGGAAGTGGTCCACCTGTTGATGGGGAAGAGCCCCCCACCTGTTGACGGGGAAGTGGTCCACCTGTTGATGGGGTGGAGGGCCACCTGTTGATGGGGAAGAACCCACCTGTTGATGGGGAAGAGCCCACCTGTTGATGGGGAAGAGCCCACCTGTTGATGGGGAAGAGCCCCACCTGTTGATGGGGAAGAGGTGCACCTGTTGATGGGGAAGAGGTCCACATGTTGATGGGGAAGAGGTGCACCTGTTGATAGGGAAGAGGTCCACCTGTTGATGGGGAAGAGCCGCACCTGTTGATGGGGAAGAGCCCCATCTGTTTAGCTAAAAAAAAATAGACTTATATAGAGTACCAGTCAAAAGTTTGGACACGCCATCTGATTCCAGGGTTTTTCTTTATTTGTACTATTTTCTACAATTTAGAATCAATAGTGAAGACATCAAAACTATGAAAAAACACATCAAATAATGTTGTATCCAAAAAATGTTAAACATCAATTTGTTCTAAACGGATCTAAATATATTTTGTATATGAGATTCTTCAAAGTAGCCGTCCCCATTGCTTTGATGACAGCTTTGCACACTCTTGGCCACAGAAAAAGTTGAATACATTGTCCGTCAACCCAGCATGACTTCAACCTCGTTCATAATAACTGGAAACTTGGAACTGAGGAATCTCAGACTTCGGTGAGTTCAAGACAACGAGCTGCGACTGGGAAAATACATTTTGAAGTTGGGAACTCAGGCCTCTTTCTAGAGCTCAGACCTGAAGATCACTGACGTCATGATTTCACCTTGTTGTTTTCCGTGGTGTCTTGAAAGCAAAGTACGGTTGAGGTCGGACGTTAACATAAAACACCAAATAATGGCAGAAATTGATGTTCAAATAAAATTGCAGAACTAGCTGTTCTTTCAGCAGAAAGAGAGAGAGACAGAGAGAGAGAGAGAGAGAGAGAGAGAGAGGTAGAGAGAGAGAGAGAGACAGAGAGAGAGAGAGAGAGAGAGAGAGAGAGAGAGAGAGAGAGAGAGAGACCAAATAAATGTAAACTCAGTATTTCACAATTCCTGGCATTTAATTCTAGTAAAAATTCCCTGTTTTAGGTCAGTTAGGATCACCACTTTATATTACGAATGTGAAATGTCAGAATAATAGTAGAGAGATTTATTTATTTCAGCTTTTATTTATTTCATCACATTCCCAGTGGGTCAGAAGTTTACATAGACTCAAATAGTATTTGGTAGCATTGCCTTTAAATTGTTCAACTTGGGTCAAACGTTTCGGGTAGCCTTCCACAAGCTTCCCACAATAAGTTGGGTGAATGTTGGCCCATTCCTCCTGACAGAGCTGGTGTAACTGAGTCAGGTTTGTAGGCCTCCTTGCTCGCATATGCTTTTTCAGTTCTGCCCACAAATGTTCTATAGGATTGAGGTCAGGGTTTTGTGATGGCCACTCCAATACCTTGACTTTGTTGTCCTTAAAACTATTTTGTCACAACTTTTGGAAGTATGCTTGGGGTCATTGTCCATTTGGAAGACCCATATGCGACCAAGCTTTAACTTCCTGACTGATGTCTTGAGATGTTGCTTCAATATATCCACATAATTTTCCTTTCCTGATGAAGCCATCTATTCTGTGAAGTGCACCAGTCCCTCCTGTAGCATAGCACCCCCACAGCATGATGCTGCCACCCCCGCGCTTCACGGTTGGGATGGTGTTCTTAGGCTCGTTATGTTTTTCCTCCAAACATAACGATGGTCATTATTGCCAAACAGTTATATTTTTTTGTTTCATCAGACCAAAGGACATTTCTCCAAAAACGTACGATCTTTGTCCCCATGTACAGTTGCAAGCCGTAGTCTGTATTTATTATGGCGGTTTTGGGGCAGTGGCTTCTTCCTTGCTGAGTGGCCTTTCAGGTTATGTCGATATGGGACTCGTTTTACTCTGGATATAGATACTTTTGTACCTGTTTCCTCCAGCATCTTCACAAGGTCCTTTGCTGTTGTTCTGGGGTTGATTTGCACTTTTCGCACCAAAGTACGTTCATCTCTAGGAGACAGAACGTGTCTCCTTCGTGAGCGGTATGACGGCTGCGTGGTCCCATGGTGTTCATACTTGCATAATATTGTTTGTACAGATGAACATGGTACCTTCAGGCATTTGGAAATTGCTCCCAAGGATGAACCAGACTTGTGAAGGTCTACAATATTTATTCTGAGGTCTTGGCTGATTTCTTTTGATTTTCCCATGATGTCAATCAAAGAGGCACTGAGTTTGAAGGTAGGCCTTGAAATACATCCACAGGTGCACCTCCAATTGACTCAAATGATGTCAATTAGCCTATCAGAAGCTTTTAAAGCCATGACATCAGTTCCACCATCATGTGTTGGTCGTCCTCCTCGTCTGAGGAAGTTGGAAGGATCGGAGAACCAAAATGCACCATGGTATGTGTTCATTGTGAATTTAATAAACAGAGAACACTAGAACAAACTATACAAAACAATAAACGAACAACGACTGTGACGCTATATACGAAATGTGCTGACACAAACGCTACACATAGACAATCACCCACAACCCACAATGACAAAACAGGCTGCCTAAATATGGTTCCCAATCAGAGACAACGACTAACACCTGCCTCTGATTGAGAACCATATCAGGCCAAACACAGAAACAGACAAACTAGACACACAACATAGAATGCCCACTCAGATCACAGCCTGACCAAACAAAACATAGAAACATACAAAGCAAACTACGGTCAAGGCGTGACAATTTGTCACTGTTATAGTGCAATTAAATGTATTGTTTAGTGTTATGTTGTGGCATTTTGGGGAGATTTACATGCTAAAATCATCATTGCAAACAGGATGTATGTTTTGAAATATTTGCATTCCTTACAGGCTTCCTTCTTTTCACTATTTCAATGAGGTTAGTATTGTGGAGAAACTACAATGTTGTTGATCCATCATCCATTGTTGCCAGGTCTTGGGAGTCTCCATTGTACGTGTGTGAGACTTGTTGTCACCTGCCGACAGAAGAATGCACTGTCTTGGCGATAGCCGTGCCCACGCCGCCGGTATAAACTGAGAGATGAGATTGTGACTGATGCCAGGGTCGATCTCAATCTAACCTTGATTGTCTCGGTTTATTGTCGAGAGACACACCCAACAGCTGGCTAAAACAAACAGGCAAAAAACTAAAAGTAGACGAAACATAAACCATAGGTTATGAAGGGTTATGAAGGGTTATGAAGGGTCAAAACTACCATAGAACTC
Source organism: Oncorhynchus clarkii lewisi (assembly GCF_045791955.1). Taxonomy (NCBI): domain Eukaryota; kingdom Metazoa; phylum Chordata; class Actinopteri; order Salmoniformes; family Salmonidae; genus Oncorhynchus; species Oncorhynchus clarkii. Next base: position 50,124,764 of record NC_092167.1, read on the forward strand.
CCACCTTTGGGGCTCTGTCATTTTCCTTTTCAGCTCTCGTGTCCTACTAATTCAAAACATGCTCTCTTTCTCTCTTTCTCAAATCAATTCAATGGGAAACATATGTTTACATTAGAATAGATAATAAAACAGTACATTACATTTTTTATTTGATGAAAATAGAAATGTTAACGTTGCCAAAGCAAGTGAAGTAGATGATATACAAAAGTGAAATAAACATTAAAAATGAACAGTAAACATTACACTCACAGAAGTTCAGAAAGAATAAAGACATTTCAAATGTCATATTATGTCTATATACAGTGTTGTAACAATGTGCAAATAGTTAAAGTACACAAGGGAAAATAAATAAACATAAATATGGGTTGTATTTACAATGGTGTTTGTTCTTCACTGGTTGCCCTTTTCTCGTGGCAACAGGTCACAAATCTTGCTGCTGTGATGTCACACTGTGGAATTTCACCCAGTAGATGTGGGAGTTTATCAATGTTTGATTTGTTTTCAAATTCTTAATGTAATCTTTTGGGAATTATGTATCTGTAATGTGGTCATACATTTGGCAGGAGGTTAGGGAGTGCAGCTCAGTTTCCAACTCATTTTGTGCGGCCTTTCTCAATAGCAAGGCTATGCTCACTGTGTCTGGACATAGTCAAGTATTTTCTTAATTTAGGGTCAGTCACAGTTCTGCCACTGTGACAAAAACCATTTCAACGATTTTACTGAGTTACAATTCCTATCAGGAAATCAGTCGAAAGTAATAAATTAGGTCCCAGTCTATGGATTTCACATGACAGGGGCACAGCCACTGGAGAACCCACTGGAGAACCTTCTCTCTCTCTCTCTCTCTCTCTCTCTCTCTCTCTCTCTCTCTCTCTCTCTCTCTCTCTCCCTCTCCCTCTCCCTCTCTCTCTCTCTCTCTCTCTCTCTCTGTCTCTCTCTCTTTCTGCTGAAAGAACAGCTAGTTCTGCAATTTTATTTGAACATCAATTTCTGCCATTATATCCTATGACCGAAAAGAGAGGGATCACAAGCCTCGATTTGGATGGAAATATCTACTTGAACGAGTCGGAGGCGCAGGACATACTTCTCACCCCGGACCAGCACCTGAGATTCTAAAAAGGAAAAGGCGGCGTAAGATGTGTTATCTGCCGAAACTACGTTGGCGAGTACATAAACATCCTCTACCTCTCCATTCTAATGGCGAATGTACAATCACTGGAGAACAAACTGGATGAACTCCGTTAGAGACTCTCCTACCAACGGGATCTAGAGAACTGTAGTATCTCGGAGTCGTGGCTAAAGACCTGAAAAACATACATCTATATACATCTTGTTTTATTATGCTTCAGCAGAACGGCAGAGTAAGATCAGGGGGGGGCGGGGGGTACGTGTCTTTGGTGCGCCACTGGAGAATAAACTGGAATCAGCAGGGCAGAACAGCAGAGTACGGGAAGATCGGGGGGGGGGGGGGGGGGGGTGGTACATGTCTTTGGTGCGCCACTGGAGAATAAACTGGATGAGCTCCATTTGGAGACTTTCCTACCAACAGGACATTAAAAACTGTAATGTTTTATGTTTCACCTCTAATATTAAAGGAGGTCGAGGTTCTGCTCGCTGTTATATATATTATATTATATTATATATACACTATTATACATACTATTCAAGTTTTCTTGTCTATATACCACAAAGCGACGCTGCCACTAAGACTCCACTCAATCAGCTGCCAAAAAACAACGAAATGTTGTGATTTTAAAGATATCTAGATCGGCGTTACAACACCTATAGAAACGAATAGAACGTTTTCCCCTCGACATCCATCTGGTAAATCTGACCATAACTCCTGATAATATCCTCCTGATTTCCTGCTTACAATCAAAAAACTCAAACAGGAAGTAACATACGACAATCTCAACATACAGCTGGCAGGACAGAACAGCGGCGTCTGGTAAGACAAGGTATGTATTTTTGTGTAAATTTGTAAACAACAGCTGGTGCACGAAGGAAGTCTTGCTCGCCTGAGGTAGAGTTTCTCATGGCCATCTGTAGATGAGAGAGTTCATCTATATTCTTTGTAGCTGTTTACATACCACCACAGTCAGAGGCACTAAGACAGCATTGAATGAGCTGTATTTCACCAATAGCAAACAAGAAAACGCTCCTCCGGACGCGGCGCTCCTAGTGGCCGGGGAATTTAATGCAGGGAAACTTAAATCAGTCAAATTTCTATCAGCATGTTAAATGTGCAACCAAAGGAAAAATAAATCTATACACCTATACTCCACACACAGAGACACATTCAAAGCTCTCCCTCGCCCTCCATTTGGCAAATCTGACCATAACTCTATCCTCCTGATTAAAGCAGGAAGCACCAGTGACTCGGTCTATAAAAAAGTGGTCATACAGGACTGTTTTACAGCACAGACTGGAATATGTTCCGGGATTCCTCCAATGGCATTGAGGAGTACACCACATCAGCATGTCACTGGCTTCATCAATAAGTGCATCGATTACATCGTCCTCACAGTGACCGTACGTACATACCCCAACCAGAAGCCATGGATTACAGGCAACATCATCACTGAGCTAAAGGCTAGAGCTGCCGCTTTCAAGGAGTGGGACTCTAACCCGGAAGCTTATAAGAAATCCCGCTATGCCCTCCGACGAACCATCAAACAGGCAAAGCGTCAATATAGCACTAAGATCGAATCGTACTACACCGGCTCTGACGCTCGTTAGATGAGGCAGGGCCTGCAAACCATTACAGACTACAAAGGGAAGCACAGCCGAGAGCTGCCCAGTGACGCGAGCCTACCAGACGAGCTAAATGCCTTCTATGCACGCTTTGAGGCAAGCAACACTGTACCAGGACAACAACCTCTCCCTCAACGTCAGTAAGACAAAGGAGGTGGTTGTGGACTACAGGAAAAGGATCAAATCAATGAGGCTGTAGTGGAGCGGGTAGAGAGTTTCAAGTTATTCGGTGTCATAACTAAAGATCCATCACTAACATTGTCGTGAAGCACAACAAAAAGTTATTGCATGGGCCCCCATATCCTCAAAAAGTTCTACAGCTGCCCCATTGAGAGTATCTTGACTGACTGCATCACCGCCTGGTACGGCAACCGCTTGGCATCAGACCACAAGGCGCTACAGAGGGTAATGTGTACGGCCTAGTACATCATGGGGTCCAAACTCCTTGTCATCCAGGACATCTATACAAGGCGGTGTCAGAGGAAGACCCTAAAAAATATCAAAGTCTCCATATTTTGTTCTTTAGTGTTGTATTTTTTTCTCTGCATTTCACTTTATTCCAGGGCCTTCAGAAAGTATTCATACCCCTTCACTTATTCCATATTTGTTGTGTTACAGCCTGAAACATTATTAAATGTGACCGACCGCCTTGATTCGGTCTTCAAAAGAAACATTTACAATTGTGTTTTTTACATTGGATAAAAGTAGTACATTGGATAAAAGTAGAGACTCAGAGCTACAACATGGTCTATCATACACTGTATTCGAGGAACAATGGGAAAGTAATTCTGCTTTGAAAGTTGATCAACTTTGCCTTTGAATATTTCAGTACCTACTGGAGCGCCTTCTTTGTCTACACCCATTCAGCATCGTTCATATCCTCTTAAGCTTTAGACCCCACTCAAACTCTGACCATTTTACTCTCCCTAACAGAGCTGGCACACTCAGACAAGAGTGCTATGAAATCGAATTAGATGGCCAGACTGAATTTACGAACGCACCCGAAATGAATACTTACATAATGGAGTCTTTTGTTTAGACATGTAGCTAGCTAAACAATGAACCATTAGCCTGACTCATGATGTTACTACCCTGCATTAATCTGTAGGTAACTAACCAACCAGGTTCAATGTTAGCTAAGCAAATGGCTCTGAGATACGAATAATAAGATCATACAAGTAACGTTAGCTAGCGAGCCAGCTAACAGTACACTTTAACTTAAAAGGAAACCACTTTCTTTCAAAATTAGAAACATGGAATTTCTGAAAATGTAGCAAGCTAGACTATCTTACCCGATGGATGGATGTGTCTCCTGTCACGGACGTCATGGTTACCCTTAGTTTGAAGATGTAATCCAGAGACATGTGTTTTCTAAATCTCCTTAGTTATCATATTCTAATTCCACTGATTTCAAAACGGAGTCCTCCAGAAAGTGGAGAGAAACACTTACGCAGTTCTATTACACAATATATTTGTGAAAAAAGCAGCGTTAGACAGGATTTAATTTAATCATTTTATTCATATTTACAGATGGCATACACGTTTGTTATTAAGGCACATGAAAGATCACATGTTCCAGAAGGCATTTCTGCCGAAAAATGCATTTTGATTAAAAAAAAAAGTTTACATTCAAATGGCTCTCCTGTGAAGTAGTGACGCGCTACATAGTTTCCCGAAACAAATATATGCTCTTTTATTTTTACCCATCTACCAATAGGTGCCCTTCTTTGCGAGACGTTGGAAAATCTCCCTGGTCTTTGTGGTTGAATCTGTGTTTGAAATTCACTGATCGACCGAGGGACCTTACAGATAATTGTATAAGGTGTATAAGGTGTAAAGAGATGAGGTAGTCATTCAAAAATCAGGTTAAACACTATTATGCAACTTATAATGTGGCGTGTTTAGTAAATATTTACTCCTGAATTATTATTAATATTAGTTATTAATATTTAGGCTTCCCATAACAAAAGGGTTGAATATTTATTGACTCAAGACATTTCAGCTTTTAATGTTTAATTCATTTGTACAACATTTGAAGAAAAAAAAACGTAATTCCACTTTGACATTAGAGGGTATTATGTATAGACCAGTGTAAACAAATCTAAATGTAATCAATTTAAAATCAATAATTAAAAGCAATAATAAATACCAGACGATAACCTGGCAGCTGCCACACCATCCATATCAGTATGTGATGTCCATCGGTGTCTGAGGACGTTGGGGGATGACGTGGAGACCGGTCACTAGGGGCAACAGTGAGCGCTGCTACCTTCAAGTATAGTCGTTTTCGGGTTTTGATGAAGGTCTCTGATGTGAAACTGTGAGATGTGGAATAAAGGACGCAAATAACAACCCACCAAATACCCAAGGAATATGGCTGCCTAAATATGGTCCCCAATCAGGGACAACGATAAACAGCTGCCTCTGATTGAGAACCAATCTTGGCAACCACAGTGTGTGTGTGTGTGTGTGTGTGTGTGTGTGTGTGTGTGTGTGTGTGTGTGTGCGATGCTTGTCTTTTTTTCTCAGACACAGATATATACAACTCCATCATGTCCCAAACACACTGGTCATTGCTCATCTTCAGTCTTCCACACTCTCTTCCCGCTAGCTGAATAATGTTGGGATGTTCCCTTTAATTTCCCAAAACATTGAACAATCGAACAACATTTTCCAGCTTTTTTTATTTGATTTTTTTAGCTTTATTTAACAAGGCAAGTCAGTTAACTTATTTTCAATGACGGCCTAGGAACAGTGGGTTAACTGCCTTGTTCAGGGGCAGAACGACAGAATGATTTACAGAGGACTGTGGAGCTATTAAACAAGGCCAAGAGAACATCTCAATGTGCTGTGTGTACCAGTGAGCGTGTGTCAGGATACAGCACACAGGATATTTCACTGCTTCGGTAAAGCGAGGCTCACCAGTCAGTGGTTAGCCATATGCATTGTGTTATGTTACACTAATCACAGTCAGGGGTAACCCGGGGGGTAGACCGAAGAAAAACAGAGAGAACCAGGAAAAAAAAAAAAACGAATTAAGACGGAACATTGATTTAATGACGGGAAGAGTGAGGCTGGACACAATCACTTGCTCAGGAAACGAAGGAATGAGAGACAGTGAGACAGACAAAGACAGAGAGAGAAAGAAAGGCGGGGAGAGAGAAAGTGCGAGAGACAGAGAGAGAGAAAAGAGAGAGACAGAGAGAAAGAGAGAGAAAGGGAGAGAGAGAAAGAAGAGACAGAGAGAAAGAGAGAGAAAGGGAGAGAGAGAGAGAGAGAGAGAGAGAGACAGAGAGAGAAAGAAAGGTGGGGAGAGAGAGAGATAAAGAGAGAGAAAGACAGAGATAGACAGAGAGAAAGAGAGAGAGAGAGACAGAAAAAGACAGAGAGAAAAATGGAGAGAGAAAGAGAGAGAGAAAGAGAAAAATGACATCCTACTCTCTGTTGTCCTCATCCTTTATTTCTCTAAAGGGTATGCTAGTAGTGTACTAACAGGGCCAAACAGCTCTGGTCAACATTAGTGTACTAACAGGGCCCGTACAGCTCTGGTCAACAGTAGTGTACTAACAGGGCCAAACAGCTCTGGTCAACAGTAGTGTACTAACAGGGCCCAAACAGATCTGGTCAACAGTAGTGTACTAACAGGGCCCGTACAGCTCTGGTCAACAGTAGTGTACTAACAGGGCCCGTACAGCTCTGGTCAACAGTAGTGTACTAACAGGGCCCAAACAGCTCTGGTCAACAGTAGTGTACTAACAGGGCCCGTACAGCTCTGGTCAACAGTAGTGTACTAACAGGGCCTAAACAGCTCTGGTCAACAGTATTGTACTAACAGGGCCCGTACAGCTCTGGTCAACAGTATTGTACTAACAGGGCCCAAACAGCTCTGGTCAACAGTAGTGTACCATTAGGGCCCGTACAGCTCTGGTCAACAGTAGTGTACTAACAGGGCCCAAACAGCTCTGGTCAACAGTAGTGTACTAACAGGGCCCGTACAGCTCTGGTCAACAGTAGTGTACTAACAGGGCCCGTACAGCTCTGGTCAACAGTAGTGTACTAACAGGGCCTAAACAGCTCTGGTCAACAGTAGTGTACTAACAGGGCCTAAACAGCTCTGGTCAACAGTATTGTACTAACAGGGCCCGTACAGCTCTGGTCAACAGTATTGTACTAACAGGGCCCAAACAGCTCTGGTCAACAGTAGTGTACCATTAGGGCCCGTACAGCTCTGGTCAACAGTAGTGTACTAACAGGGCCCGTACAGCTCTGGTCAACAGTAGTGTACTAACAGGGCCCAAACAGCTCTGGTCAACAGTAGTGTACTAACAGGGCCAGTACAGCTCTGGTCAACAGTAGTGTACTAACAGGGCCCGTACAGCTCTGGTCAACAGTAGTGTACTAACAGGGCCCGTACAGCTCTGGTCAACAGTAGTGTACTAACAGGGCCTAAACAGCTCTGGTCAACAGTAGTGTACTATAATGGGAATAGGGTGAACGATTGGCTCGATTCAGTCTTATGTAGCAAAATGTGATTTTTATTTTTATTTTTTAATTTATTTTTTAATTGGATTAAATTAGAGACACAGAGCTAGACAATGGTTTATCAAACACCTACTGAACACCTAGAATGTTTTGGAACATGTTTTGGAAAACCTACTGGAGAGCTCTCCTTTTTCTCCACCCATTCAGCATCCTTCCCTCCCTCTGAAGCTTTAGCCCCACCCATTCAGCATCGTTCACACCCTCTGAAGCTTTAGCCCCACCCATTCAGCATCGTTCACACCCTCTGAAACTTTAGCCCCACCCATTCAGCATCGTTCACACCCTCTGAAGCTTTAGCCCCACCCATTCAGCATCGTTCACACCCTCTGAAGCATTAGCCCCACCCATTCAGCATCGTTCACACCCTCTGAAGCATTAGCCCCACCCATTCAGCATCGTTCACACCCTCTGAAGCATTAGCCGCACCCATTCAGCATCGTTCACACCCTCTGAAGCATTAGCCCCACCCATTTAGCATCGTTCACACCCGCTGAAGCATTAGCCCCACCCATCTCTTTAAGGACTCACATGTGAGGCCATGTACTAAACAACCAAAGGTTTCTAGACTAAAGCCTGGTTTATACTAACGGTGTGTTGCGTACATTTAATCTGGAGTGCCAGAGTGAGCTCTGCGCGATCGTAAACTCAGAGCGTTGTCAGATTGTTTGTTCTTAAATTCCGAGCGTTACGCTCTCGGAGAATTCAGACCGTACTGGACCCTCTGGCTGAGGAGTAGGGTTGATCCGACCTGTACTGTAACAGCAGCCCAAACTAACTGCCTAACTTCGCCTAGCTTGTTAGTTACTTCCAGACACAAATGAGAGAACAGCTCACTCTGACCATTTTAGTCTCCCTAGCAGAGCTGGTTTGGCTGTTTTTTATGTTATCCAGAGCGTTAGTGACTGTAACTGTGCTGCTGGCAACAATTTAATTCTGCTTTTTTTTTTGGCCAACGTTTACTGACAACAGGCAAATTCAATGGGTTTCGAGCGTCTGTAAATTCGTCAGTTATTCTGCTCTCTGAGAGAATGTACATAGCTACATCTATCAACAGTTGTCCCAGTGACATCACAAACATTCTGTTGAAATAGTTACTTGCATAGTGGAGTCTTTTGTTAAGACTTGTAGCTAGCAGCTAGCTAAACAATGAACCATAATCCCAACTCAAAACGTTACTACCCTGCATGAATCTGCAGGTAGCTAATCATCCAGGTTCAATGTTAGCTAGCTAGCATTATGCTAATAACTAGCAATGCAAATGGCTCTGAGCTACAAAACATATTACTACACAGATCATACACGTAACGTTAGCTAGCTTAAACTTGAAATTAAAATGACTCATCCCCTCTCATTCTCTCTCATCCTCTCTCAATCTCTCTCTTAATCTCTCATCCTCTCTCATCCTCTCTCATCCTCTCTCATTCTCTCATTCTCTCATCCGCTCTCATCCGCTCTCATTCTCTCTCATACTCTCTCATACTCTCTCATCCGCTCTCATCCTCTCTCATCCTCTCTCATTCTCTCTCATCCTCTCTCATCCTCTCTCAATCTCTCTCATAATCTCTCATCCTCTCTCATCCTCTCTCTCATCCTCTCTCATCATCTCTCATTCTCTCATCCGCTCTCATCCGCTCTCATCCTCTCTCATCCTCTCTCGTGCTCTCTCGTACTCTCTCGTGCTCTCTCGTCCTCTCTCATCCTCTCTCGTCCTCTCTCGTCCTCTCAATCATTTTCTCTCACTCTCTCTCATTCTCTCTCATTCCCTCTCATCCTCTCTCATACTCTCTCATACTCTCTCATCCGCTCTCATCCTCTCTCATCCTCTCTCATTCTCTCTCATCCTCTCTCATCCTCTCTCAATCTCTCTCATAATCTCTCATCCTCTCTCATTCTCTCTCTCATCCTCTCTCATCATCTCTCATTCTCTCATCCGCTCTCATCCGCTCTCATCCGCTCTCATTCTCTCATCCTCTCTCATACGCTCTCATCCTCTCTCATCCACTCTCATCCTCTCTCATCCTCTCTCATCCTCTCTCATACGCTCTCATCCTCTCTCACCCACTCTCGTCCTCTCTCATCCTCTCTCGTCCTCTCTCGTCCTCTCAATCATTTTCTCTCACTCTCTCTCATTCTCTCTCATTCCCTCTCATCCTCTCTCATTCTCTCATCCTCTCTCATCCTAGAGGAAGGCTCTTATTTGACTTCAGAACACCAAATAAACCATACTTTTAAACAAACACAGCCCCTGAGATTAGGAACATGTGTGTGTGTATGTGGGTGTGTGTACATGTGTGCGTGGGTGTGTGTGCGGTTCGGTGTTTGTGTGTATTTTCAGTTGTTGGCAAGGACATTGTGATCTTCTATTCATCCTCTCAGAGGGTCAGGAAAAGGTTTACCATCTATCTGACACCAGATGGACTCATCTCTCTCTCTCTCTCTCTCTCTCTCTCTCTCTCTCTCTCTCTCTCTCTCTCTCCCTCTCTCTCTTGCTCTCTCTCCCTCTCTCTCTCTCTCTCTCTCTCTCTCTCTCCTATTGCCCTCTCTCTCTCTCTCTCTCTCTTTCTCTCTCTCTCTCTCCCTCTCTCTCTCTCCTATTGCCCTCTCTCTCTCTCTCTCTCTCTCTCTCTCTCTCTCTCTCTGTCTCTCTCCTATTGCCCTCTCTCTCTCTCTCTCTCTCGCTCTTTCTCTCTGTCTCTCTCTCTCTGTCAAGAGAGGCAAGCCCCATACTATTGTGGAGGAGTGGCTGGGACAGGCAAGCCCCATACTATTGTGGAGGAGTGGCTAGGAAAGGCAAGCCCCATACTATTGTGGAGGAGTGGCTGGGACAGGCAAGCCCCATACTATTGTGGAGGAGTGGCTAGGACAGGCAAGCCCCATACTATTGTGGAGGAGTGGCTAGGACAGGCAAGCCCCATGCTATTGTAGAGGAGTGGCTGGGACAGGCAAGCCCCATACTATTTTGGAGGAGTGGCTAGGACAGGCAAGCCCCATACTATTGTGGAGGAGTGGCTAGGACAGGCAAGCCCCATACTATTGTGGAGGAGTGGCTAGGACAGGCAAGCCCCATGCTATTGTGGAGGAGTGGCTAGGACAGGCAAGCCCCATACTATTGTGGAGGAGTGGCTAGGACAGGCAAGCCCCATGCTATTGTGGAGGAGTGGCTAGGACAGGCAAGCCCCATACTATTGTGGAGGAGTGGCTAGGACAGGCAAGCCCCATACTATTGTGGAGGAGTGGCTAGGACAGGCAAGCCCCATACTATTGTGGAGGAGTGGCTAGGACAGGCAAGCCCAATGCTATTGTGGAGGAGTGGCTGGGACAGGCAAGCCCCATACTATTTTGGAGGAGTGGCTAGGACAGGCAAGCCCCATACTATTGTGGAGGAGTGGCTAGGACAGGCAAGCCCCATACTATTGTGGAGGAGTGGCTGGGACAGGCAAGCCCCATACTATTTTGGAGGAGTGGCTAGGACAGGCAAGCCCCATACTATTGTGGAGGAGTGGCTAGGACAGGCAAGCCCCATACTATTGTGGAGGAGTGGCTGGGACAGGCAAGCCCCATACTATTTTGGAGGAGTGGCTAGGACAGGCAAGCCCCATACTATTGTGGAGGAGTGGCTAGGACAGGCAAGCCCCATACTATTGTGGAGGAGTGGCTAGGACAGGCAAGCCCCATACTATTGTGGAGGAGTGGCTGGGACAGGCAAGCCCCATACTATTTTGGAGGAGTGGCTAGGACAGGCAAGCCCCATACTATTGTGGAGGAGTGGCTAGGACAGGCAAGCCCCATACTATTGTGGAGGAGTGGCTAGGACAGGCAAGCCCCATACTATTGTGGAGGAGTGGCTAGGACAGGCAAGCCCCATACTATTGTGGAGGAGTGGCTAGGACAGGCAAGCCCCATACTATTGTGTAGGAGTGGCTAGGACAGGCAAGCCCCATACTATTGTGGAGGAGTGGCTAGGACAGGCAAGCCCCATACTATTGTGGAGGAGTGGCTAGGACAGGCAAGCCCCATACTATTGTGGAGGAGTGGCTGGGACAGGCAAGCCCCATACTATTGTGGAGGAGTGGCTGGGACAGGCAAGCCCCATATTATTGTGGAGGAGTGGCTAGGACAGGCAAGCCCCATACTATTGTGGAGTAGTGGCTAGGACAGGCAAGCCCCATACTATTGTGGAGGAGTGGCTAGGACAGGCAAGCCCCATACTATTGTGGAGGAGTGGCTGGGACAGGCAAGCCCCATACTATTGTAGAGGAGTGGCTAGGACAGGCAAGCCCCATACTATTGTGGAGGAGTGGCTAGGACAGGCAAGCCCCATACTATTGTGGAGGAGTGGCTAGGACAGGCAAGCCCCATACTATTGTGGAGGAGTGGCTAGGACAGGCAAGCCCCATGCTATTGTGGAGGAGTGGCTAGGACAGGCAAGCCCCATACTATTGTGGAGGAGTGGCTGGGACAGGCACGCCCCATACTATTGTGGAGGAGTGGCTAGGACAGGCAAGCCCCATACTATTGTGGAGGAGTGGCTAGGACAGGCAAGCCCCATACTATTGTGGAGGAGTGGCTAGGACAGGCAAGCCCCATACTATTGTTGAGGAGTGGCTAGGACAGGCAAGCCCCATACTATTGTGGAGGAGTGGCTAGGACAGGCAAGCCCCATACTATTGTGGAGGAGTGGCTAGGACAGGCAAGCCCCATACTATTGTGGAGGAGTGGCTAGGACAGGCAAGCCCCATACTATTGTGGAGAACTTAACTATTCCTGCTACGGCGGATATGGCTGGGACAATACTGGGGGAAAAGGCCCCAAAAAACTATACAGACAACGTCTCCATCAAACAACACTGTTTCACGACGCATCAGTGACATGGCAGGAGAGGTTTTGAAACTATTACTGCTTCTCATACAAGCCAGTGAATTATACTGTAACTATTCCCTCCGCAAGGCAATCAAACAAGCTAAGCGTCAGTATAGAGACAAAGTAGAGTCGCAATTCAACGGCTCAGACACAAGAGGTATGTGGCAGGGTCTACAGTCAATCACGGATTACAAAAAGAAAACCAGCCCAGTCACGGACCAGGATGTCTTGCTCCCAGGCAGACTAAATAACTTTTTTGCCCGCTTTGAGGACAATACAGTGCCACTGACACGGCCCGCATCTAAAACATGCGGACTCTCCTTCACTGCAGCCGACGTGAGGAAAACATTTAAACGTGTTAACCCTCGCAAGGCTGCAGGCCCAGACGGCATCCCCAGCCGCGTCCTCAGAGCATGCGCAGACCAGCTGGCTGGTGTGTTTACGGACATATTCAATCAATCCCTATTCCAGTCTGTTGTTCCCACATGCTTCAAGAGGGCCACCATTGTTCCTGTTCCCAAGAAATCTAAGGTAACTGAGCTAAACGACTACCGCCCCGTAGCACTCACTTCCGTCATCATGAAGTGCTTTGAGAGACTAGTCAAGGACCATATCACCTCCACCCTACCTGACACCCTAGACCCACTCCAATTTGCTTACCGCCCAAATAGGTCCACAGACAATGCAATCTCAACCACACTGCACACTGCCCTAACCCATCTGGACAAGAGGAATACCTATGTGAGAATGCTGTTCATCGACTACAGCTCGGCATTTAACACCATAGTGCCCTCCAAGCTCGTCATCAAGCTCGAGACCCTGGGTCTCGACCCCGCCCTGTGCAACTGGGTACTGGACTTCCTGACGGGCCGCCCTCAGGTGGTGAGGGTAGGCAACAACATTTCCACCCCGCTGATCCTCAACACTGGGGCCCCACAAGGGTGCGTTCTGAGCCCTCTCCTGTACTCCCTTTTCACCCACGACTGTGTGGCCACGCACGCCTACAACTCAATCATCAAGTTTGCGGACGACACAACAGTGGTAGGCTTGATTACCAACAACGACGAGACGGCCTACAGGGAGGAGGTGAGGGCCCTCGGAGTGTGGTGTCAGGAAAATAACCTCACACTCAACGTCAACAAAACTAAGGAGATGATTGTGGACTTCAGGAAACAGCAGAGGGCACACCCCCCCATCCACATCGATGGAACAGTAGTGGAGAGGGTAGTAAGTTTTAAGTTCCTCGGCGTACACATCACAGACAAACTGAATTGGTCCACCCACACAGACAGCATCGTGAAGAAGGCGCAGCAGCGCCTCTTCAACCTCAGGAGGTTGAAGAAATTCGGCTTGTCACCAAAAGCACTCACAAACTTCTACAGATGCACAATCGAGAGCATCCTGTCGGGCTGTATCACCGCCTGGTACGGCAACTGCTCCGCCCACAACCGTAAGGCTCTCCAGAGGGTAGTGAGGTCTGCACAACGCATCACTGGGGGCAAACTACCTGCCCTCCAGGACACCTACACCACCCGATGTCACAGGAAGGCCATAAAGATCATCAAGGACAACAACCACCCGAGCCACTGCCTGTTCACCCCGCTATCATCCAGAAGGCAAGGTCAGTACAGGTGCATCAAAGCTGGGACCGAGGGACTGAAAAACAGCTTCTATCTCAAGGCCATCACTAACATTGAGTGGCTGCTGCCAACACACTGACTCAACTCCAGCCACTTTAATGATGGGAAATGATGTAAAATAGCCACTTTAAACAATGCTACCTAATATAATGTTTACATACCCTACATTATTCATCTCATATGTATATGTATATTCTGTACTCTATATCATCTACTGCATCTTTATGTAATAAATGTATCACTAGCCACTTTAACTATGCCACTTTGTTTACATACTCATCTCATATGTATATACTGCACTCAATACCATCTACTATATCTTGCCTATGCCGCTCTGTACCATCACTCATTCATATATCCTTATGTACATATTCTTTATCCCCTTACACTTGTGTCTATAAGGTAGTAGTTTTGGAATTGTTAGCTAGATTACTTGTTGGTTATTACTGCATTGTCGGAACTAGAAGCACAAGCATTTCGCTACACTCGCATTAACATCTGCTAACCATGTGTATGTGACAAATAAAATTTGATTTGATTTGATCCCGAAGAAGGACGACACACAGGTCTTTCTATCATCCCCTTTTTGGTGTAAAAATGAAATCAATCTTACGGACAATGTCAAATGTGATATAGTGAAGCACCTGAGTGACTTGGGTACGCAATTACGCAGGTACTTTCCCGAAACGGACGACACAAACAACTGGATTCATTGTGCCTTTCATGCCCTGCCTCCAGTCCACTTATTCATATCTGAACAGGAGAGCCTCATCGAAGTGTTTCTGTGAAAATGTCATTTAATCAGAAGCCACTGCCAGATTTCCTGATAGGGCTGCGCTCAGAGTATCCTGCCTTGGCAAATCGCGCTGTTAAGACACTGATGCCCTTTGCAACCACGTACCTATGTGAGAGTGGATTCTCGGCCCTCACTAGCATGAAAACTAAATACAGGCACAGACTGTGTGTGGAAAATGATTTAAGACTGAGACTCTCTCCAAAACAACCCAACACTGCAGAATTATGTGCATCCTTTCAAGCACACCCCTCTCATTAACCTGTGGTGAGTTATTCACTATTTTTGATGAACAAATAAGATTTTATATGTAAGATGGTAAAATAAAGAGAAATATTATTGATTATTATTATATTATTATTTGTGCCCTGGTCCTATAAGAGCTCTATGTCACTTCCCACGAGCTGTGACAAAAACTCTCACTCATTCTTATGTTTAATAGATGTAACGTATGCCTGGTCTCTGTGTGTGGCAGGCTTACAATTATGGCAAAAAAAAAACATTTGAGAGTGTGCTGACCCTGGTGCTAGAGGGGGTACAGCTGACCGTGGTGCTAGAGGGGGTACAGCTGACCCTGGTGCTAGAGGGGGTACAGCTGACCGTGGTGCTAGAGGGGGTACAGCTGACCCTGGTGCTAGAGGGGGTACAGCTGACCCTGGTGCTAGAGGGGGTACAGCTGGAGGTTGAATGTTTGAAGGGGTACGGGACTGTAAAAAGTTTGTTTTAGGGGATCAAGTGTGTCATTGACACGTTATAGAGTATTTGATATCATTATTATTATTATTATTATCAATCGTCATTATTGACGATTATCATACTTTGGAGGTCAAACAGCATTCCAGAACCCATACAGCTACCACGGCAACACCACCACAACACCACCGCAACACCGCGGCAACACCACGGCAACACCACGGCAACACCGCAACAGCACATAAAACCTGTGCGAACATAGATTTTTTTTTTGTCCAACCAACCGCCTGATGAATCAGACCTGACTAATAGACAGCAGAGTTCCCCCGATGATGATTCAGACATCACTAACACATAACAGAGCTAACCACAAGGTTTTATAATGAAATTGGCCTCAAGTCCACCACTGACCGTAAACACATTTACAGTTTCGTCACAGTAATGACACAATGATTTATAACGTTACTATTTTATGTCACTCTAATGCCCACAAGGGATTTGCCTGGTCTCTGTGTGAAGAATGAGTCAGACCTGACTAACAGAGATAATCACACGTTTCTATATTTTATTGTAATGAGATTTTGACCTCGAGTTCATCGTCTAGTTCACAGTGTTTTGCATTTACTATCTTACAGTTACGAAGCCGTGAGTCATCGTCGTTATCATTTCAACTAACTCGTATCTTATCAAAAAGCTGTTTTCCTGCTCAATGTGTGTGTGTGTGTGTGTGTGAGAGAGAGAGAGAGAGAGAGAGAGAGAGAGAGAGAGAGAGAGAGAGAGTTCCATAGCCCCTAGAACAGGACGATAGTGATGGGAGAAGGAAAGGTTCTGTGTTCTAAAATGGCACCCTTTTCCTGGTCAAAACTAGTAGACTATTTAATGAATATGGTGCTAAGATCACACAGGTATGTTAGCTTGGGTAGTGAAGGCAATTTCCATGTAAAAGAAGCCACGACAAGCAGGTCAGTTCCATGTAAAAGGAGCCAAGAGAACCAGTACAATACAGTAGGGTAGGGTTTAGTACAATACAGTACATTACAGTAGACAATATATTAGTATGTTACAGTACTGTAGAGGGGAGTTTAGTACATTATAGTAGAGTAGAGTTTAGTACATTACAGTAGAGTAGAGTTTAGTACATTATAGTAGATTAGAGTTTAGTATATTATAGTAGAGTAGAGTTTAGTACATTACAGTAGAGTAGAGTGTAGTACATTACAGTAGAGTAGAGTTTAGTACATTACAGTAGAGTAGAGTTTAGTATATTACAGTAGAGTAGAGTTTAGTACATTACAGTAGAGTAGAGTTTAGTACATTACAGTAGAGTAGAGTTTAGTACATTGCAGTACTATACAGTAGAGTAGACTGTAGTACATTACAGTACTATACAGTAGATTGGAGTTTAGTACATTGCAGTACTATACAGTAGAGTAGACTGTAGTACATTACAGTACTATACAGTAGATTAGAGTGTAGTACATTAGAGTACTATACAGTAGAGTAGAGTGTAGTACATTACAGTAGAGTAGAGTTTAGTATATTACAGTAGAGTAGAGTTTAGTACATTACAGTAGAGTAGAGTTTAGTACATTACAGTAGAGTAGAGTTTAGTACATTGCAGTACTATACAGTAGAGTAGACTGTAGTACATTACAGTACTATACAGTAGATTGGAGTTTAGTACATTGCAGTACTATACAGTAGAGTAGACTGTAGTACATTACAGTACTATACAGTAGATTAGAGTGTAGTACATTAGAGTACTATACAGTAGAGTAGAGTGTAGTACATTACAGTACTATAAGGTAGAGTAGAGTGTAGTACATTACAGTACTATACAGTAGAGTAGAGTGTAGTACATTACAGTACTATACAGTAGAGTAGACTGTAGTACATTACAGTACTATACAGTAGAGTAGAGTGTAGTACATTACAGTACTATACAGTAGAGTAGACTGTAGTACATTACAGTACTATACAGTAGAGTAGAGTGTAGTACATTACAGTACTATACAGTAGAGTAGAGTGTAGTACATTACAGTACTATACAATAGAGTAGAGTGTAGTACATTACAGTACTATACAGTAGAGTAGAGTGTAGTACATTACAGTACTATACAGTAGAGTGTAGTACATTACAGTACTATACAGTAGAGTGTAGTACATTACAGTACTATACAGTAGAGTAGAGTGTAGTACATTACAGTACTATACAGTAGAGTGTAGTACATTACAGTAGAGTAGAGTTTAGTACATTACAGTAGAGTAGAGTTTAGTACATTACAGTAGAGTAGAGTTTAGTATATTACAGTAGAGTAGAGTTTAGTATATTACAGTAGAGTAGAGTTTAGTACATTACAGTAGAGTAGAGTTTAGTACATTACAGTAGAGTAGAGTTTAGTACATTACAGTACACAATATATTAGTATGTTACAGTACTGTAGAGGGGAGTTTAGTATATTACAGTAGAGTAGAGTTTAGTACATTACAGTAGAGTAGAGTTTAGTACATTACAGTAGAGTAGAGTTTAGTACATTGCAGTACTATACAGTAGAGTAGACTGTAGTACATTACAGTACTATACAGTAGATTGGAGTTTAGTACATTGCAGTACTATACAGTAGAGTAGACTGTAGTACATTACAGTACTATAAGGTAGAGTAGAGTGTAGTACATTACAGTACTATACAGTAGAGTAGAGTGTAGTACATTACAGTACTATACAGTAGAGTAGACTGTAGTACATTACAGTACTATACAGTAGAGTGTAGTACATTACAGTACTATACAGTAGAGTAGAGTTTAGTACATTACAGTACTATACAGTAGAGTAGAGTTTAGTACATTGACCTGACTGCATTAATAGCCAACGAGTTCCTACGATTGTGATTGAACACGCATCCTATTGATCCATGGTGGTGGGATAACGCCTGTCCACAATGCTTTAGCGATACCCAATTCTACCTGATGGCACTAGCACTCTCTGCTGCCTCTAGTGGTCGCTTTTCAACGCCTTTCCTCAGGACACAGATATACATCCAATTTCAATCTCCCTGCTACTATCACTGACGAAATAACGTAGTTTCCCTGGCTATACCACACACAGAGGTGTGTGTGTGTGTGTTTGCGTGGTTTCTGTGTACAGTCAGATGGAACTTATGGCTCAACAGACACTCACTCACTCCATTAGTCCTCACAGCGAGGTAAACAAAGCTTAAAACTTATTAAGGTGGAACCCCTCGACAACATCCTCTGAAAAGGCTGAGCGAGAAATTCAAAAATACATTTTTAAAATATTTAACTTTCATACATTCTCAAGTCCAACACAACAAATTAAAGCTAAACTTTTGCTAATCTACCCATCCGTGTCCGATTTCAAAAAAGCTTTACAGCGAAAGCACACCACATAATTATGTTAGGTCAGAACCTAGTCACAATAAAAACACAGCCATTTTTCCAGCCAAAGAGAGTCACAAATAGCAGAAATAGAGATAAAATGAATCACTAACCTTTGATGTTCTTCATCAGATGACACTCATAGGACTTCATGTTACACAATACATGTATGTTTTGTTCGATAAAGTTCATATTTATATCCAAAGATCGCAGTATACATTGGCGCGTTATGTTCAGTAGTTCCAAAAACATCCGGCGATTTTTTAGAGAGCCACATCAA
>NC_092167.1:50148721-50156221 GCF_045791955.1 Oncorhynchus clarkii lewisi
AGTGTTATAGTTTTATAGTTTTACGTCGAGGATACAATTTTTATTGGCTAACTACCTGTTGACATCTGTCCTCTTCCTCTCTCCTTCCCTCTCTCCTTCCCTCTCTCTTCCCCTCTCTCCTTCCGCTCTCCTTCCCTATCTCCTTCCCTCTCCTTCCCTCTCTCCTTCCCCTCTCCTTCCCCTTTCCTTTCCTCTCTCCTTCCCTCTCCTTCCCTCTCTCCTTCCCTCTCCTTCCCTCTCTCCTTCCCCTCTCCTTCCCTCTCTCCTTCCCCTCTCCTTCCCTCTCTCCTTCCCTCTCTTATTCCCTCTCTCCTTCCCCCTCTCCTTCCCTCTCTCCTTCCCTCTCTCCTTCCCTCTCTCCTTGCCTATCTCCTTCCCTCTCTTCTTCCCTCTCTCCTTCCCCTCTCCTTCCAATTTTCCTTCCCTCTCTCCTTCCCCTCTCCTTCTCATTCTCCTTCCCTCTCTCCTTCCCTCTCTCCTTCCCCTCTCTGTCCATCTCTCTTCCCTCTCTCCTTCCCCTCTCCTTCCCTCTCTCCTTGCCTCTCTCCTTCCCTCTCTTCTTCCCATTCTCCTTCCCTCTCTCCTTCCCATTCTCCTTCCCTCTCTCCTTCCCTCTCTCTTTCACTCTTTCTTTCGCTCTGTCTCTCTGAGCGTTGATCGTCTTTCAGGCTCTGGTTACATTTAAAAGGTTGACGGAGGGAGTGAGAGAAAGGAGAGAGAGAAGGATGCTCAGAAAGAGGACAAGGAAACCACTTTAAACACTAAGGTGACTTTTTTTGCGTACTCCTAAACATGACCCGCCAAACAGCGCTTCTTAACATCCGCCCGCTTATCCCAGAAGCCATTGTGTTGTTGGAAACCATCGTTCAACTGATGACCATGTCAGCTTGCAGGCGCCCGGCCCGTCACAAGGAGTCACTAAAGAATGACGAGCCAAGTAAAGCCCCTCCCCTGCCAAACCCTCCCGTAACCCTGACAACACTGGGCCAATCGTTGCCTCCCGAGTGGCGCAGTAGTCTAAGGCACTGCATCTCAGTGCAAGAGGGGGACAATACAATTCCCTGGTTTGAATCCAGGCGGAATCACATCCGGCCGTGATTGGGAGTCCCATAGGGTTGGTACACAATTGGAACGGGTTTGGCCAGGGTAGAAGCAGTCATTGTAAATAAGAATTTGATCTTAACTGACTTGCCTAGTTAGATAAAAGTTAAATAAATAAAGAGTCTGTACACTAACTCACTGTAACAGAGGACATTATATCTCCAGGTCTCCAGAGCCTGAACATGGGACATGAGTCACATAGACAGACACTGTCATCTCTTTCTATTTAGTTATGTTGATCTCCCTACATAACTATGAGAGGTGTTGATCTCCCTACATAACTATGAGAGGTGTTGATCTCCCTACATAACTATGAGAGGTGTTGATCTCCCTACATAACTATGAGAGGTGTTGATCTCCCTACATAACTATGAGAGGTGTTGATCTCCCTACATAACTATGAGAGGTGTTGATCTCCCTACATAACTATGAGAGGTGTTGATCTCCCTACATAACTATGAGAGGTGTTGATCTCCCTACATAATGATGAGAGGTGTTTCAGTCTCCCTACATAATGATGAGAGGTGTTTCAGTCTCCCTACATAATTATGGGTGATGAGAGGTGTTTCAGTCTCCCTACATAATGATGAGAGGTGTTTCAGTCTTCCTACATAATGATGGGAGGTGTTTCAGTCTCCCTACATAATGATGGGAGGTGTTCCAGTCTCCCTACATAATTATGAGTGATGAGAGGTGTTCCTGTCTCCCTACATGAAGATGAGAGGTGTGTCAGTCTCCCTACATAGTGATGAGATGTGTTCCTGTCTCCCTACATAATGATGAGAGGTGTTTCAGTCTCCCTACATAATGATGAGAGGTGTCTCAGTCTCCCTACATAATCATGAGTGATGAGAGGTGTTCCTGTCTCCCTACATAATGATGAGAGTTGTTTCAGTCTCCCTACATAATGATGAGAGGTGTTTCAGTCTCCCTACATACAGTGGGGCAAAAAAGTATTTAGTCAGCCACCAATTGTGCAAGTTCTCCCACTTAAAAAAGATGAGAGAGGCCTGCAATTTTCATCATATGACAGACAAAAAGTGGAAAAAAAGTGGAAAAAATTCCAGAAAATCACATTGTAGGATTTTAATGAATGTATTTGCAAATTATGGTGGAAAATAAGTATTTGGTCAATAACAACAGTTTATCTCAATACTTTGTTATATACCCTTTGTTGGCAATGACAGAGGTCAAACGTTTTCTGTAAGTCTTCACAAGGTTTTCACACACTGTTGCTGGTATTTTGGCCCATTCCTCCATGCAGATCTCCTCTAGAGGTGTTTCAGTCTCCCTACATGATGAGGAATTTTCCAACATTAAATTGTGTTAATAACATATTAATGAAGATATGCAGCGAAAGACCAGCAGTGAAATATCAGTCTAATCCAACTATTAGCATAATTAATCCTTTCACAATGTGAATCTTTCTCTGTGGCGCCACACTAAAGCTAATGAAAGTCAATAAAAGTTTGTTTGTGTGTGTGTGTGTGTGTGTGTGTGTGTGTGTGTGTGTGTGTATCAAAGTTCTGTTGTTTCATTGCATGCAATGTGACGCAATACAGCTCCTAATCACCTTAATTACAGAGAAAATGTCTATTAGGTCTTATTACACACACACACACACACACACACACACACACACACACACACACACACACACACACACACACACACACACACACACACACACACACACACACACACACACACTCATTTATAGTGGCAACAAATATTCAACATCATGTTCTTGACTCACAGGCATTTTAATGTTAACCTATTAAATACATGACTGTAAAAAACATGGCTTCAACACGTACGTTTTCACAAACACTGATTCAAAACTACAAACCAAGGTCTACTACCTCCTCCTAGCCTCCCATGACCCTTCATAAACCATCATAACCCCTCATAGCCCCTCATAACCTCTCACAACCCTTAACATCACCTCATAACCCCCCATAAGCTTTTATAACCCCTCATAACCTGTTATAACCCCCATAAACTGTTATTACCCTCCATAAGCTGTTATAACCCCTCATAACCTGTTATAACCCCCCATAACCACTCATAACCCGTCATAACCTGTTATAAACCCTCATAACCCCTCATAGCCCCTCGTAACCTCTCATAACCCTTCATATCACCTCATAACCCCCCATAACCTGTTAGAACCCTCCATAACCTGTTATAACCCCCCATAACCTGTTATAACCCCCCATAACCTGTTAGAACCCCCCATAACCTGTTATAACCCCCCATAACCTGTTATAACCCCCCATAACCTGTTATAACCCCTCATAACTCCCATAACCTGTTAGAACCCCCATAACCTGTTAGAACCCCCCATAACCTGTATTAAACCCCTCATAACCCCCATAACCTGTTATAACCCCCCATAACCTGTTAGAACCCCCCATAACCTGTTATAACCCCTCATAACCCCCATAACCTGTTATAACCCCCATAACCTGTTATAACCCCTCATAACCCCCATAACCTGTTATAACCCCCCATAACCTGTTAGAACCCCCCATAACCTGTATTAAACCCCTCATAACCCCCATAACCTGTTAGAACCCCCCATAACCTCTTATAACCCCTCATAACCCCCATAACCTGTTATAACCCCCATAACCTATTAGAACCCTCCATAACCTGTTATAACCCCCATAACCTGTTATAACCCCCCATAACCTGTTATAACCCCCCATAACCTGTTAGAACCCCCCATAACCTGTTAGAACCCCCCATAACCCCCATAACCTGTTATAACCCCCCATAACCTGTTAGAACCCTCCATAACCTGTTATAACCCCCCATAACCTGTTATAACCCCCCATAACCTGTTATAACCCCCCGTAACCTGTTATAACCCCCCATATCCTGTTAGAACCCCCCATAACCTGTTAGAACCCCCCATAACCTGTTAGAACCCCTCATAACCTGTATTAACCCCCATAACCCCTCATAACCTGTATTAACCCCCCATAACCCCTCATAACCTGTATTAACCCCCCATAACCTGTTAGAACCCCTCATAACCTGTATTAACCCCCCATAACCCCTAATAACCTGTTATGACCCCTTATAACATGTTATAACCACTTATAACCTGTTATAAGCTCTTATAACCTGTTTTAACCCCGCATAACCCCTACTAACCTGTTATAACCCCTCATAACCTGTTAGAACCCCTCATAACCTGTATTAACCCCCCATAACTCCCAATAACCTGTTATGACCCCTTATAACATGTTATAACCACGTATAACCTGTTATAAGCTCATATAACCTGTTTTAACCCCTCATAACCCTACTAGCCTGTTATAACCCGTCATAACCTGTCATAACCCTCATAACCCTTACAACCCCTACTATTCCCAATATCCCCATCTAACCCCAACAATGCCCTACTAACCTATTGTAACCCGTACCAACCCCTACAATCCCCTACAAACCCCTACTATCCCCTAATAACCTATCGTAACCCCTACAAACCCCTACTATCCCCTAAAACCTCTCGTAACCCCTAAAACACCCTAGTATCCCCTAAAAATCTCTCGTAACCCCTAAAACCCCTACTATCCCCTAAAAACCTCTCGTAGCCCCTACAAGCCCCTACAAGCCCCTACTATCCCCTAATAACCTATCGTAACCCCTACAAACCCCTACTATCCCCTAATAACCTATCGTAACCCCTACAAACCCCTACTATCCCCTAAAAACCTCTCGTAACCCCTAAAACACCCTAGTATCCCTAAAAACCTCTCGTAACCCCTAAAACCCCCTACTATCCCTAAAAACCTCTCGTAACCCCTAAAACCCCCTAAAATCCCCTAAAAACCTCTCGTAACCCCTAAAACCCCCTACTATCCCGTAAAACCCTCTCGTAACGCCTAAAACCCCCTAGTGTCCCCAACTATCCCCTTGTACTTTCACCTATAGTTTGTGTCGCACTGCTTTGCTTTATCTTGGCCAGGTCACAGTTGTAAATGAGAACTTGTTCTCAACTGGCCTACCTGTATTAAATAAAGGTGAAATAAATTAATATAAAAAAAACAAGCCCTACTATCCCCATTCGAATCCCTACTATTAACTACTAACCCCTACTAACCCCTCTAACCCCATTCTTACCACTACTATCAACTACTAACCCCTACTAACCCCTACTATCAACTACTAACCCCTACTAACCCCATCTAACCCCTACTAACCCCATTCTTACCCCTACTATCAACTACTAACCCAATTTGAACCCCTACTAACCCCATCTAACCCCTACTAACCCCATCTAACCCCATCTAAACCCATCTAACCCTACTATCCCCTACTAACCCCATCTAACCCCTACTAACCCCATCTAACCCCTACTAACACCATCTAACCCCATCTAACCCCTACTAACCCATACTTACCCCTACTAACCCCATCTAACCCCATCTAACACCATCTAACCCCATCTTCCCCCTTCTAACCTCTACTAACCCCATCTAACCCCTACTATTCCCTACTAACCCCATTCTAACCCCCACTAACCCCTACTAACCCCATTCTAACTCCTACTAACCCCAATTTAACCCCAACTTACCCCATCTAAGCCCTACTAACCCCTACTAACCCCATCTAACCCCTACTATCCCCTACTAACCCAATTCTAACCCTCACTAACCCCTACTAACCCCATTCTAACTCCTACTAACCCCAATTTAACCCCAAATTACCCCATCTAACCCCTATTAACCCCTACTAACCCCATCTAACCCCCTCTAACCCCATCTAACCCCATCTAACCCCATCTTCCCCCTTCTAAACCCTACTAACCCCCACTAACATCATCTAACCCCTACTATCCCCTACTAACCCCATCTAACCCCTACTTACCCCATCTAACCCCATCTAACCCCTACTAACCCCATCTAACCCCATCTAACCTCTACTAACCCCTACAAACCCCCACTAACCCCTACTAACCCCCACTAACCGCTACAAACCCCCACTAACCCCATCTAACCCCTACTAACCCATACTTACCCCTACGAACCCCATCTAACCCCCTCTTACCCCATCTAACCCCATCTAACCCCATCTTCCCCCTTCTAACCCCTACTAACCCCCACTAACCCCATCTAACCCCTACTATCCCCTACTAACCCCATCTAACCCCATCTAACCCCTACTCACCCCATCTAACCCCATCTAACCCCTACTAACCCCATCTAACCCCTATTAACCCCTACTAACCCCATGTAACCCCATCTAACCCCTACTAACCCCATCCAACCCCTACTAACCCCATCTAACACCTACTAACCCCCACTAACCCCATCTAACCCCTACTAACCCCTACCAACCCCATCTAACCCCATCTAACCCCATCTAACCCTACTAACCCCTACTAACCCCATCTAACCCCTACTAACCCCTACTAACCCCATTCTAACCCCCACTAACCCCTACTAACCCCATTCTAACTCCTACTAACCCCAATTTAACCCCCACTTACCTCATCTAACCCCTACTAACCCCATCTAACCCCCACTAACCCCCACTAACCCCTACTAACCCCATCTAACCCCTACTAACTCCTACAAACACCATCTAACCTCTATTAACCCCATCTAACCCCTACTAACCCCATCTAACCCCTACTCACCCCATTCTAAGCCCTACTAACCCCTACTAACCCCATCTAACCCCTACTCACCCCAGTCTAACCCCTACTAACCTCATCTAACCCCTACTAACCCCATCTAACCCCTACTCACCCCATTCTAAGCCCTACTAACCCCTACTAACCCCCACTAACACCTACTAACCCCATTCTAACCCCTACTAACCCCCACTAACACCCAATAACCCCTACTAACCCCATTCTAACCCCTACTAGCCCCATCTAACACCTACTAACCCCATCTAACCCATCTAACCCCTACTAACCCCTACTAACCCCATTCTAACCCCCACTAACCCCTACTAACCCCATTTAACCCCATCTAACCCCTACTAACCCCATCCAACCCCTACTAACCCCATCTAACACCTACTAACCCCTACCAACCCCATCTAACCCCTACTAACCCCATCTAACCCCTACTAACCCCTACTAACCCCATTCTAACCCCCACTAACCCCTACTAACCCCATTCTAACTCCTACTAACCCCAATTTAACCCCCACTTACCCCATCTAACCCCTACTAACCCCTACTAACCCCATCTAACCCCCACTAACCCCCACTAACCCCTACTAACCCCATCTAACCCCTACTAACTCCTACAAACCCCATCTAACCTCTATTAACCCCATCTAACCCCTACTCACCCCAGTCTAACCCCTCCTAACCCCATCTAACCCCTACTAACCCCATCTAACCCCTACTCGCCCCATTCTAAGCCCTAC
>NC_092167.1:50158721-50203721 GCF_045791955.1 Oncorhynchus clarkii lewisi
CCACCACAATCAAAGCTATTGATACATAACTTCACATTGTGATTGGAAAAAAAAAACAGCAATTTCTAATTAATGGCATTATATTTGTTAGCCGCTATTAATGCTTGGTTACTCTGTTTCTTCAGATAAACAGTCTCCAGTATCAACATTTCCAAACAAACAAAAACAGGGAGAAGGGGGAGAATCTGTAGACACGCCGAAATATTAGAACAACGTCTTTGCCAGAATTCAGCCAGCCTTCACAAGATCATAACTTTATGCAAATATGTCTCCTTTTGTGTTTTACACCTCCAACAGAGGAATTACTTTTCTGAATACGTGATATTCAGTTCCACTGGCATATAGCACGTTCTAGTACTTTCGATGGATGTTCTTATTAAACTGCGGTAATCTATGTCTGAGAGGATGTGAACATGACTGGGCATTCAAACACATCTGTATCGATTCATCATCATCATCATCATCTTCTATCAGATCTTCCTCACATTTTTGTTTTGCATGTTTTGTGTCATCGGCAAAAGCCTCTATCAACACTTGATACAGTTTGGAAATCAACTTTGGTTGAGGTTTTGTTAGACGGCCTTAAAATGGCATCTGTCCTGATTACTGCACAGAAGTAATATACAGCATTCGGAAAGTATTCAGACCCTTTGACTTTTTTCCACATTTCATTTTTTACGTTACAGCATTGTTCTAAAATTGATTAAATTAATGTTTTTCTCATCCATCTACACACAATACCCCATAATGACATCACAATACCCCATAATGACATCACAATACCCCATAATGACACCCCAATACCCCATAATGACATCACAATACCCCATAGTGACATCCCAATACCCCATAGTGACATCACAATACCCCATAATGAAATCACAATACCCCATAATGACATCACAATACCCCATAATGACATCACAATACCCCATAATGACATCACGACACCCCATTGTGACATCAAAATACCCCATAGTGACATCACAATAGCCCATAATGACATCACAATACCCCATAATGACATCACATTACCCCATAATGACATCACAATAACCCATAATGACATCACAATACCCCATGATGACATCACAATAGCACATAATGACATCACAATACCCCATAATGACATCACAATAGCCCATAATGACATCACAATACCCCATAATGACATCACAATACCCCATAATGACATCACAATAGCTCATAATGACATCACAACACCCCATAATGACATCACAATACCCCATAATGACATCACAATACCCCATAATGACATCACAATATCCCATAATGACAAAGTGAAAACTGATTTTTAGAAATGTTTGCATATTTGTTACAAATAAAAAACAGAAATACCTTATTTACATAAGTATTCAGTTTATTATTTGATATGAGACTCTAAATTGATCTCAGGTGCATCCTGTTTCCATTGATCATCCTTGAGCTGTTTCTACAACTTGATTGGAGTCCACCTGTGGTAAATTCAATTGATTTGACATGATTTGGAAAGGCACACCCCTGTCTATATAAGGTCGAAGAAAAAAAATAAGTAAGGATGTCAAAGGAATTGTCCGTAGAGCTCAGAAACAGGATTGTGTCGAGGCACCATAACATTTCTGCAGCATTGAAGGTCCCCAAGAACACAGTGGCCTCCATCATTCTTAAATGGGAGAAGTTTGGAACCACCAAGACTCTTCCTTGAGCCCGGCCAAACTGACCAATCTGGGGAGAAGGGCCTTGGTCAGGGAGGTGACCAAGAACCTGATGGCCACTCTGACAGAGCTCCAGAGTTCCTCTGTGGAGATGGGAGAACATTCCAGAAGGACAACCATCTCTGCAGCACTCCACCAATCAGGCCTTTATGGTAGAGTGGCCAGAAGGAAGCCACTCCTCACTAAAAGGCACATGACAGCCCGCTTGGAGTTTGCCAAAAGGAAAACCTGGTACCATCCCTACAGTGACACATGGTGGTGGCAGCATCATGCTGTGGGGATGTTTTTCAGTGGCAGGGACTGGGAGACTAGTCAGGATCGAGGGAAAGATGAACAGAGCAAAGTGCAAACAGCTTCCTGATGGAAACCTGCTCCAGAGCGCTCAGGACCTCAGACTGGGGTGAAGGTACACCTTCCAACAGGACATGACCCTAGGCACACAGCCAAGACAATACAGGAGTGGCTTCAGGACAAGTCTCTGAATGTCCTTGAGTGGCCCAGCCAGAGCCCGGATTTGAACCCGATCGAACATCTCTGGAGAGACCTGAAAATAGCTGTGCAGCGACGCTCCCCATCCAACCTGACAGAGCTTGGGAGGATCTGCAGAAAAGAATGGGAGAAACTCCCCAAATACAGGTGTACCAAGCTTGTAGCGTCATACCCAAGAAGACACAAGGCTGTAATGGCTGTCAAAGGTGCTTCAACAAAGTACTGAGTAAAGCGTCTGAAGACATATGTGAATGTGATTTTTAAGTTTGAATTTATTATAATTAAAAAATGTTTAAAAAAAACTGTTTTTGCTTTGTCATTTTATTTTTTACCTTTATTTAACTAGCAAGTCAGTTAAGAACAAATTATTATTTTCAATGACGGCCTAGGAACAGTGGGTTAACTGCCTGTTCAGGGGCTGAACGACAGATTTGTACCTTGTCAGCTCGGGGATTTAAACTTGCAACCTTTGGTTACTAGTCCAACACTCTAACCACTAGGCTACACTGCCGCCTCTACACTCTAACCACTAGGCTACACTGCCTATGGGGTATTGTGTGTAGATTGATAAGGGGAAACAAACAATGTAATCAATTTCACAATAAGGCTGTAACGTAACAAAATGTGGAAAAAATAAAGTGGTCTGAATACTTTCTGAATGTGCTGAAAATCTGCAAACAAATCCCCTCCATCACAGAGGTCTTCCCCTGCTGCCTCTGAGACCATCCCCTCAGATCTGGTGTTCCCCTGCTGC
The DNA here is from genome assembly GCF_045791955.1 of Oncorhynchus clarkii lewisi. Classification (NCBI taxonomy): domain Eukaryota; kingdom Metazoa; phylum Chordata; class Actinopteri; order Salmoniformes; family Salmonidae; genus Oncorhynchus; species Oncorhynchus clarkii. Next base: position 50,161,680 of record NC_092167.1, read on the forward strand.
CTGCTGAGACCACCCCCTCAGCTCTGGTCTTCCCCTGCTGCCTGCTGAGACCATCCCCTCAGCTCTGGTCTTCCCCTGCTGCCTGCTGAGACCATCCCCTCAGCTCTGGTCTTCCCCTGCTGCCTGCTGAGACCATCCCCTCAGCTCTGGTGTTCCCCTGCTGCCTGCTGAGACCACCCCCTCAGCTCTGGTCTTCCCCTGCTGCCTGCTGAGACCATCCCCTCAGCTCTGGTCTTCCCCTGCTGCCTGCTGAGACCATCCCCTCAGCTCTGGTCTTCCCCTGCTGCCTGCTGAGACCATCCCCTCAGCTCCATCACAGACTGGTCTTCCCCTGCTGCCTGACCCTGCTGAGACCTCTGTCACCATCTGATCCTCCTAAACTGAGGAATGACGTAGAATTACCTTGGTGGACATTTATACATATGATCAAGAATAGAATCAGTGGTTCGTGGTTATGATTGAAAAGGAAAAGTCTGCTCTCTTCAAACCACATCTTATTGGCTGATGTAGCCCAGTAATGCAATGTAAGGGCCATGTGAGAATCTCTGGTAATATAACCTATTTTCTTAAATTGATTTGACATTGCCTATAGGGCGCAAAATTGCTGGGACCATGGCTGGTAAGTGAGCTGTGTCACATAAGCCTAGAATAATATTGAGGGACTGCGGTTGGGTTTGGAACCAGTTCTTGCGGGGAGCGGATGAGAGTCAGACCGAAAGGCAGCTGGAGAAGTGCGGTATAAAAAGCTGCATGTTGGAGCGGGAGCGGGATGAAGAAATCGGACCAATACTGCTCACCATGACAGTGACGGTCTAACGCCTGTAACTGTTACGGTGCGTGAATGAGGACCCAAAAGCGAATTAACGTAAACAGAGCTTCTTTAATAACAAAACAAAACGTAGGCTCGGATGGACCGGCAGGTTCCGACAGGACAGGACAAGGTTGCAGCAAACATGACGATAGTCTGGTTCAGGCATGAACAACACAAACAAGAATCCGACAAAGACAGGAGCAGAAACAGAGAGAGATATAGAGGACTAATCAGAGGGAAAAAGGGAACAGGTGGGAAAAGGGGTGACGAGGTAGTTAGGAGGAGACAAGGCACAGCTGGGGAAAAGAGGGGGAGAAAAGGTAACCTAACAACGACCAGCAGAGGGAGACAGGGTGAAGGGAAAGGACAGAAACAAGACACAACATGACAGTACATGACAGTACCCCCCCACTCACCGAGCGCCTCCTGGCGCACTCGAGGAGGAAACCTGGCGGCAACGGAGGAAATCATCGATCAGCGCACGGTCCAGCACGTCCCGAGAGGGAACCCAACTCCTCTCCTCAGGACCGTACCCCTCCCAATCTACTAGGTACTGATGACCACGGCCCCGAGGACGCATGTCCAAAATCCTACGGACCCTGTAGATGGGTGCGCCCTCGACAAGGATGGGGGGGGGGGGGGGGGAAGACGAGCGGGGGCGCGAAGAACGGGCTTGATACAGGAGACATGGAAGACCGGGTGGACGCGACGAAGGTATCGCGGAAGAAGAAGTCGAACTGCGACAGGATTAATGACCTGAGAAATACGGAACGGACCAATGAACCGCGGGGTCAACTTGCGAGAAGTGGTCTTAAGGGGAAGGTTCTGAGTGGAGAGCCAAACTCTCTGACCGCGACAATATCTAGGACTCTTAGTTCTACGCTTATTAGCAGCCCTCACAGTCTGCGCCCTATAACGGCAAAGTGCAGACCTGACCCTCTTCCAGGTGCGCTCGCAACGTTGGACAAAAGCCTGAGCGGAGGGGACGCTGGACTCGGCGAACTGAGATGAGAACAGCGGAGGCTGGTACCCGAGGCTACTCTGAAAAGGAGATAGCCCGGTCGCAGACGAAGGAAGCGAGTTGTGGGCGTATTCTGCCCAGGGGAGCTGTTCTGACCAAGACGCAGGGTTGCGAAAAGAAAGACTGCGTAAGATGCGACCAATAGTCTGATTGGCCCGTTCTGCTTGACCGTTAGACTGGGGGTGAAAGCCGGAAGAGAGACTGACGGAAGCCCCAATCAAACGGCAAAACTCCCTCCAAAATTGAGACGTGAATTGCGGACCTCTGTCCGAAACGACGTCTGACGGAAGGCCATGAATTCTGAAAACATTCTCGATGATGATTTGTGCCGTCTCTTTAGCAGAAGGAAGCTTAGCAAGGGGAATAAAATGAGCCGCCTTAGAGAACCTGTCGACAACCGTAAGAATAACAGTCTTCCCCGCTGACGAAGGCAGTCCGGTGACAAAATCTAAGGCGATGTGAGACCACGGTCGAGAGGGAATGGGAAGCGGCCTGAGACGGCCGGCAGGAGGAGAGTTACCGGACTTAGTCTGCGCGCAGACCGAACAAGCAGCCACGAAGCGACGCGTGTCATGCTCCCGGGTGGGCCACCAAAAGCGCTGGCGAATGGAAGCAAGCGTACCCCGAACGCCAGGGTGGCCGGCTAACTTGGCAGAGTGAGCCCACTGAAGAACGGCCAGACGAGTAGGAACGGGAACGAAAAGAAGGTTCCTGGGACAAGCGCGCGGCGACGGAGTTTGAGTGAGTGCTTGCTTTACCTGCCTCTCAATTCCCCAGACAGTCAACCCGACAACACGCCCCTCAGGGAGAATCCCCTCGGGGTCAGTGGAGGCTACTGAAGAACTGAAGAGACGAGATAAAGCATCAGGCTTGGTGTTCTTAGAGCCCGGACGATAAGAAATCACGAACTCGAAACGAGCGAAAAACAGCGCCCAGCGCGCCTGACGCGCATTAAGTCGTTTGGCAGAACGGATGTACTCAAGGTTCCTATGGTCAGTCCAAACGACAAAAGGAACGGTCGCCCCCTCCAACCACTGTCGCCATTCGCCTAGGGCTAAGCGGATGGCGAGCAGTTCGCGGTTTCCCACATCATAGTTACGTTCCGACGGCGACAGGCGATGAGAAAAATACGCGCAAGGGTGGACCTTGTCGTCAGAGAAGGAGCGCTGAGAAAGAATGGCTCCCACGCCCACCTCTGACGCGTCAACCTCGACAATGAACTGTCTAGAGACGTCAGGTGTAACAAGGATAGGTGCGGATGTAAAACGATTCTTGAGGAGATCAAAAGCTCCCTGGGCGGAAACGGACCACTTAAAGCACGTCTTGACAGAAGTAAGGGCTGTGAGAGGGGCTGCCACCTGACCGAAATTACGGATGAAACGACGATAGAAGTTCGCGAAGCCGAGAAAGCGCTGCAACTCGACGCGTGACTTAGGGACGGGCCAATCAATGACAGCTTGGACCTTAGCGGGATCCATCTTAATGCCTTCAGCGGAAATAACAGAACCGAGAAATGTGACGGAGGAGGCATGAAAAGAGCACTTCTCAGCCTTCACAAAAAGACAATTCTCTAAAAGGCGCTGGAGGACACGTCGAACGTGCTGAACATGAATCTGGAGTGACGGTGAAAAAATCAGGATATCGTCAAGGTAAACGAAAACAAAGATGTTCAGCATGTCTCTCAGGACATCATTGACTAATGCCTGAAAGACAGCTGGAGCGTTAGCGAGGCCGAAAGGAAGAACCCGGTATTCAAAGTGCCCTAACGGAGTGTTAAACGCCGTCTTCCACTCGTCCCCCTCCCTGATGCGCACGAGATGGTAAGCGTTACGAAGGTCCAACTTAGTGAAAAACCTGGCTCCCTGCAGGATCTCGAAGGCTGAAGACATAAGAGGAAGCGGATAACGATTCTTCACTGTTATGTCATTCAGCCCTCGATAATCTATGCAGGGGCGCAGGGACCCGTCCTTCTTCTTAACAAAAAAAAAACCCCGCTCCGGCGGGAGAGGAGGAGGGGACTATGGTACCGGCGGCAAGAGCTACAGACAAATAATCTTCGAGAGCCTTACGTTCGGGAGCCGACAGAGAGTATAGTCTACCCCGGGGGGGAGTGGTTCCCGGAAGGAGATCAATACTACAATCATACGACCGGTGTGGAGGAAGAGAGGTGGCCCTGGACCGACTGAACACCGTGCGCAGATCGTGATATTCCTCCGGCACCCCTGTCAAATCACCAGGCTCCTCCTGTGAAGAAGAGACAGAGGAAACAGGAGGGATAGCAGACATTAAACATTTCACATGACAAGAGACGTTCCAGGAAAGGATAGAATTACTAGACCAATTAATGGAAGGATTATGACAAACTAGCCAGGGATGGCCCAAAACAACAGGTGTAAAAGGTGAACGAAAAATTAAAAAAGAAATGGTTTCGCTATGATTACCAGAAACAGTGAGGGTTAAAGGTAGCGTCTCACGCTGAATCCTGGGGAGAGGACTACCATCCAGGGCGAACAAGGCCGTGGACTCCCTTAACTGTCTGAGAGGAATGTCATGTTCCCGAGCCCAGGTCTCGTCCATAAAACAGCCCTCCGCCCCAGAGTCTATTAAGGCACTGCAGGAAGCTGACGAACCGGTCCAGCGTAGATGGACCGACAAGGTAGTGCAGGATCTTGAAGGAGAGACAGGAGTAGTAGCGCTCACCAGTAGCCCTCCGCTTACTGATGAGCTCTGGCTTTTACTGGACATGAAGTGACAAAATGACCAGCAGAACCGCAATAGAGACAGAGGCGGTTGGTGATTCTCCGTTCCCTCTCCTTAGTCGAGATGCGGATACCTCCCAGCTGCATAGGCTCAGCACCCGAGCCGGCAGAGGAAGATGGTAGTGATGCGGAGAGGGGGGCAACGGAGAACGCGAGCTCCTTTCCACGAGCTCGGTGACGAAGATCAACCCGTCGCTCAATGCGAATAGCGAGTTCAATCAAGGAATCCACGCTGGAAGGAACCTCCCGGGAGAGGATCTCATCCTTTACCTCTGCGCGAAGACCCTCCAGAAAACGAGCGAGCAAAGCCGGCTCGTTCCAGCCACTGGAGGCAGCAAGAGTGCGAAACTCAATAGAGTAGTCTGTTATGGATCGATTACCCTGACATAGGGAAGACAGGGCCCTGGAAGCCTCCTCCCCAAAAACAGATCGATCAAAAACCCGTATCATCTCCTCCTTAAAGTCCTGATACTGGTTAGTACACTCAGCCCTTGCCTCCCAGATTGCCGTGCCCCACTCACGAGCCCGTCCAGTAAGGAGAGATATGACGTAGGCGACACGAGCAGTGCTCCTGGAGTAAGTGTTGGGCTGGAGAGAAAACACAATATCACACTGGGTGAGGAACGAGCGGCATTCAGTGGGCTCCCCAGAGTAACACGGCGGGTTATTGATTCTGGGCTCCGGAGATTCGAAAGCCCTGGAAGTGGCCGGTGGATCGAGGCGGAGATGGTGAACCTGTTCTGTGAGGTTGGAGACTTGGGTGGCCAGGGTCTCAACGGCATGCCGAGCAGCAGACAATTCCTGCTTGTGTCTGCCTAGCATCGCTCCCTGGATCTCGACGGCTGAGTGGAGAGGATCCGAAGTCGCTGGGTCCATTCTTGGTCGGATTCTTCTGTTACGGTGCGTGAATGAGGACCCAAAAGCGAATTAACGTAAACAGAGCTTCTTTAATAACAAAACAAAACGTAGGCTCGGATGGACCGGCAGGTTCCGACAGGACAGGACAAGGTTGCAGCAAACATGACGATAGTCTGGTTCAGGCATGAACAACACAAACAAGAATCCGACAAAGACAGGAGCAGAAACAGAGAGAGATATAGAGGACTAATCAGAGGGAAAAAGGGAACAGGTGGGAAAAGGGGTGACGAGGTAGTTAGGAGGAGACAAGGCACAGCTGGGGAAAAGAGGGGGAGAAAAGGTAACCTAACAACGACCAGCAGAGGGAGACAGGGTGAAGGGAAAGGACAGAAACAAGACACAACATGACAGTACATGACAGTAACGTTAAAGCTGTGTATTACTGTCAGTATGAAAAGTAGGGATTTAGTTGTAATTCATTCATTCGTCGAGAGGGTAGGAAACACTAGCTAAAGGTACATGTCAGTTTACAATAATAGCTCAGCAATGCAAATAAACACAACATCTTTTTTCTTTCTGTTAAGTTAAAGAGCAGTTACCTTGCCAACTAAAGAGTAGCCAGTTTCTGCTCTGCTTGCTTTTACAACTCGATGAAAAGAGACACATACACACTGAACTATGCTCAGCTTTCCCAAGCTGGTCCAGCTTTGCCTTTCGCACAGCCTGTCAGCCCGCTCTGTGGACACCTATGCCACTTGTTGTATGACATTGTAATGATAAAACTGTGGGGGTCAAAAATGCAGACAGTGAGAGGGACATCCCCCCCCCCCCGTAAAAGTTGCACCCCTGACCTAAGAACACAATAGTAAGACCAGGCCAACTTATGTAAAAGTCTCTCTCTACTTTTATGTCTGTCTTTATCTGTCTCCTGTATTTTTCTCTGTTTACTTTTCTCACAGCTCCAATAATGCTTTACTCTTCAAAAGTCTTAAAAAGCAGAGCAAAGTGAATATTCCTAACCAATCAGAGATGTTTGTTATTGTATCTGGTTGCCTCAACAACAGAGACAACTACACAGTTGCGAACATCCAAGAAAGTTTTCAAATACCTATATCTTAGTAAACGTTCAAACCCCCTTCCTTTACTCCCTCTTTTGAGGCTGAACATAGTTATAAATAAAGTAGATTACACCCACTACTCTCTTCCTTTCTGTCTGCCCCTTTCTATACCACTCTCTCTTCCTTTCTATATCACTCTCTCTTCCTTTCTATACTACTCTCTCTTCCTTTCTATATCACTCTCTCTTCCTTTCTGTATCACTCTCTCTTCCTTTCTATATCACTCTCTCTTCCTTTCTATATCACTCTCTCTTCCTTTCTATATCACTCTCTCTTCCCTTCTATATCACGGGCCTCGACTCTAAAGGGTTAAAGATGTCCATGAGACATCCAGAAAATCGGTCTTCTCACAAAATCATTTGTAGCGTCTCGAACGGTTTGACCTACAAAACTATTATCGAACACGATGGTGTTGTCCATTTCGCTCGTTGCACAAGCGTCTTGGAACCCATCTGTAACGATCGTCGTAGGTGGAAGAAGGAGAGGACCAAGGTGCAGCGTGGTACGTGTTCATAATCTTTTAATTACACTGAACACTAGAACAAAAATAACAAAACGGAACAAACGAAACAGTACTGTCTGGGACAGAGACAGAGACAGAAAACAACTACCCACTACTCAAGGGCGAAACCAGGCTGCCTAAGTATGGTTCTCAATCAGAGACAACGATTGACAGCTGCCTCTGATTGGGAACCATACCAGGCCAAACACATAGGAATACAAACATAGAACAAAACATAGAATGCCCACCCCAACTCACGCCCCGACCAACCTAAAATAGAGACATAAAAAAAAGAACTATGGTCAGGACGTGACATAGTCTGCAGTCGGTACAGCCGATCTGCCAACTTCTGTCTGTGGAGCTAATATGACCACAGGCCTTACAACACTCATCTGAAGGTGCCCCAGTCAATTTTAAAAAATAAAAGTACGGAGACAGTTTAGTGTCAAAACAAAAAGAGGTTAAATACATAAAAACAAACAAAGAATAATAATTGTGATTTGATTTGTCGAGGACTGTCTGTTATTCAATGGGTTTCTATTGGCTAGTAGCAGTAAGGACTGTCTGTTATTCAATGGGTTTCTATTGGCTAATAGCAGTAAGGACTATCTGTTATTCAATGGGTTTCTATTGGCTAATAGCAGTAAGGACTGTCTGTTATTCAATGGGTTTCTATTGGCTAATAGCAGTAAGGACTGTCTGTTATTCAATGGGTTTCTATTGGCTAATAGCAGTAAGGACTATCTGTTATTCAATGGGTTTCTATTGGCTAATAGCAGTAAGGACTATCTGTTATTCAATGGGTTTCTATTGGCTAATAGCAGTAAGGACTATCTGTTATTCAATGGGTTTCTATTGGCTAATAGCAGTAAGGACTGTCTGTTATTCAATGGGTTTCTATTGGCTAGTAGCAGTAAGGACTGTCTGTTATTCAATGGGTTTCTATTGGCTAATAGCAGTAAGGACTATCTGTTATTCAATGGGTTTCTATTGGCTAATAGCAGTAAGGACTGTCTGTTATTCAATGGGTTTCTATTGGCTAATAGCAGTAAGGACTGTCTGTTATTCAATGGGTTTCTATTGGCTAATAGCAGTAAGGACTGTCTGTTATTCAATGGGTTTCTATTGGCTAATAGCAGTAAGGACTGTCTGTTATTCAATGGGTTTCTATTGGCTAATAGCAGTAAGGACTGTCTGTTATTCAATGGGTTTCTATTGGCTAATAGCAGTAAGGACTATCTGTTATTCAATGGGTTTCTATTGGCTAATAGCAGTAAGGACTATCTGTTATTCAATGGGTTTCTATTGGCTAATAGCAGTAAGGACTGTCTGTTATTCAATGGGTTTCTATTGGCTAATAGCAGTAAGGACTATCTGTTATTCAATGGATTTCTATTGGCTAACAGCAGTAAGGACGCACGCATGAAAAAGCTCTGTGACATGGCAGGGTTCACTAATTCAGACTGCTCTTACTCCCTCATTCTTTCAGAATACAAGCCTTAAACAATTTCTAAAGACTGTTGACATCTAGTGGAAGGCAGAGGAACTGCAAATTGTGTCCTAATTCAATGGATACTGTAATAGAATTGAATAGAAAACTACAAAAAAAAATCCTACTTCCTGAATGGATTTTTACAGTTTACATTGGCGCGTTACTTGCAGTAATGTTTTGATTCCAAAACATCCGGTGATTTTGCAGAAATACTCATAATAAACATTGATAAAAAATAGAACTGTTATTCACAGGATTAAAGATAGACTTCTCCTTAATGCAACCGCTGTGTCAGATTTTTAAAAAACTTTACGGGAAAAGCATATACTGAGAACGGCGCTCAGAGCCCAAAACAGCCAGAGGAATATCCGCCATTTTGGAATCAACAGAAGTTCGAAATAACACTATAAATATTCACTTACCTTTGATGATCTTCATCAGAAGGCACTCCCAGGAATCCCAGTTCAACAATAAGTGACTGATTTGTTCCATAAAGTTCCATAAAGTCCATCCTTTATGTCCAAATAGCCACTTGTTGTTAGCGTGTTCACCCCAGTAATCCATCGTCAAGAGGCGTAGGCACTTCATCCAGACAAAAACTCGAAAAGTTCGGTTACAGTCTTTTAGAAACATGTCAAACTATGTATGTAATCAAACTGTAGGATGTTTTTTAACATAAAACATCAATAATGTTCCAACCGGAGAATTCCTATGTCTGAAGAAAGGCACTGGAACAACAGGTAACTCTGTCGGTAGCGCCCGTCATGAGACCAAGGCACTCTGCCAGACCACTGACTCAAACAGGTCTTATGAGCCCCTCCTTTATAGTAGAATCCTCATTAAAGTTCTTAAAGATTGTTGACATCTAGTGGAAGACTTAGGAAATGCAACTTTATCTATATCCCACTGTGTATTTGGTAGGCCAAACTTTGAAAAACTACAAACCTCAGATGCCCACTTCCTGGTTGGATTGTTCTCAGGTTTACACCTGCCATATGAGTTCTGTTATACCCACAGACATCATTCAAACAGTTTTAGAAACTTTAGAGTGTTTGCTATCCAAATCTACTAATATATGCATATCCTATCCTCTGGTCCTGAGTAGAAGGTAGTTTAATTTGTGCACGCCCAATTTTTCAGTTTTTGATTTGTTAAAAAAGTTTGAAATATCCAATAAATGTCGTTCCACTTCATGATTGTGTCCCACTTGTTGTTGATTCTTCACAAAAAAATACAGTTTTATATCTTTATGTTTGAAGCCTGAAATGTGGCAAAAGGTCGCAAAGTTCAAGGGGGCCGAATACTTTCGCAAGGCACTGTGTATCAACAGTGATGGGTGTAATATCAGTGGATGGATTAACAGGTTAGGATAATTAATGTAGCAGTTTAAAATAATTAACGTAGCAGTTTAAAATAACTAACGTAGCAGGTTAGGATAATTAACATAGCAGGTCAGGATAATTAACATAGCAGGTCAGGATAATTAACGTAGCAGGTTAGGATAATTAACATAGCAGGTCAGGATAATTAACGTAGCAGGTTAGGATAATTAACATGGCAGGTTAGGATAATTAACATAGCAGGTTAGGATAATTAACGTAGCAGGTTAGGATAATTAACGTAGCAGGTTAGGATAAATAACGTGGCAGGTTAGGATAAATAACATGGCAGGTCAGGATAATTAACATAGCAGGTTAGAATAGTTAACGTAGTAGGTTAGGATAATTAACATAGTAGGTTGGGATAATTAAAGTAGCAGGATAGGATAAATAACGTCCCAGGTTAGGACAATTAATGTAGCAGGGTAGAATAATTAACGTAGCAGGTTAGGATAATTATTGTGGCATGTTATGTAAAATGACGTGGCAGGTTAGGATAATTAACGTAGCAGGTCAGGATAATTAATGTAGCAGGTCAGGATAATTAACGTAGCAGGTCAGGATAATTAACGTAGTAGGTCAGGATAATTAACGTAGCAGGTCAGGATAATTAACGTAGCAGGTTAGGATAATTAACGTAGCAGGTTAGGATAATTAACGTAGCAGGTTAGGATAATTAACGTAGCAGGTTAGGATAATTAACGTAGTAGGTCAGGATAATTAACGTAGCAGGTCAGGATAATTAACGTAGCAGGTTAGGATAATTAACATGGCAGGTTAGGATAATTAACATAGCAGGTTAGGATAATTAACGTAGCAGGTTAGGATAATTAACGTAGCAGGTTAGGATAAATAACGTGGCAGGTTAGGATAAATAACATGGCAGGTCAGGATAATTAACATAGCAGGTTAGAATAGTTAACGTAGTAGGTTAGGATAATTAACATAGTAGGTTGGGATAATTAAAGTAGCAGGATAGGATAAATAACGTCCCAGGTTAGGACAATTAATGTAGCAGGGTAGAATAATTAACGTAGCAGGTTAGGATAATTATTGTGGCATGTTATGTAAAATGACGTGGCAGGTTAGGATAATTAACGTAGCAGGTCAGGATAATTAATGTAGCAGGTCAGGATAATTAACGTAGCAGGTCAGGATAATTAACGTAGTAGGTCAGGATAATTAACGTAGCAGGTCAGGATAATTAACGTAGCAGGTTAGGATAATTAACGTAGCAGGTTAGGATAATTAACGTAGCAGGTTAGGATAATTAACGTAGCAGGTTAGGATAATTAACGTAGTAGGTCAGGATAATTAACGTAGCAGGTCAGGATAATTAACGTAGCAGGTCAGGATACATACATATGTACACACACACACACACACACACACACACACACACACACACACACACACACACACACACACACACACACACTACAGGGGTTCCCTTTCCAAGCATTTAAACTTCTTTATCATAGTATTGAATCATCACTCAAATTGAACTAGCAGTGTTTTTATACCAGACAGAATCGAGCTGTGAGACAAAGAATACATTGAGGGTCTGCCATGAGCTGTGTGTGTGTGTGTGTGTGTGTGTGTGTGTGTGTGTGTGTGTGTGTGTCTGTTATTCTAATGGGATATTACAGTAGTCGTAGAGAATGGAAAATACGCATAACAAGAAAATAGAAAGGGGAGAGACAGGTGGGAGGGAGACGGGGGAGAGACAGGTGGGAGGGAGACGGGGGGGGGGGGAGACGGGGGGGAGACGGGGTGGGAGGGCGGTAGAGAAAGAGAAGGGAGGGAGGTGCCCAGCTAACATCAAATTCTTCCCACAACTTTAGATAGCATTAACTTAAGAGTCTCATTGGGTTATTTACTAACATTTTCATAGGATTGTTCCATTGGTATGCAAGGAATGTTTCCAAGAGACAATCCCCTAAAACAGCCTCCTGTCGGGCTGTATCACCGCCTGGTACGGCAACTGCTCCGCCCACAACCGTAAGAGACTGAAAAACAGCTTCTATCTCAAGGCCATCAGACTGTTAAACAGCCACCACTAACATTGAGTGGCTGCTGCCAACACACTGACTCAACTCCAGCCACTTTAATAATGGGAATTGATGGAAATGGATGTAAAATATATCACTAGCCACTTTAAACAATGCTACCTAATATAATGTTTACATACCCTACATTATTCATCTCATATGTATATGTATATACTGTACTCTATATCATCTACTGCATCTTTATGTAATACATGTATCACTAGCCACTTTAAACAATGAAAAACAGCTTCTATCTCAAGGCCATCAGGCTGTTAAACAGCCACCACTAACATTGAGTGGCTGCTGCCAACATACTGACTCAACTCCAGCCACTTTAATAATGTAATAATTGATGAAAAATGTATCACTAGCCACTTTTTATGTTTACTTACCATACATTACTCATCTCTTATGTACTGTATATACACTGTCCTCTATACCATCTACTGCATCCTGCCTATGCCGTTCTGTACCATCACTCATTCATATATCTTTATGTACATATTCTTCATTCCTTTACACTTGTGTGTATAAGGTAGTAGTGGAATTGTTAGGTTAGATTACTCGTTGGTTATTACTGCATTGTCGGAACTAGAAGCACAAGCATTTTGCTACACTCGCATTAACATCTGATAACCATGTGTATGTGACAAATAACATTTGATTTGATTTGATTTGGGAACTGCAATCTGGGACCTAATAATTCGGCTTCCCCGTAGAAAAGAAACTCCAATGACCTGAAGAAGACCATGTCCCTGGATGGAATGTCCTCGGGGTTTCGCCAAATCAGTTCTCTTATACTCGCAGACATTACTTGAACAGTTTTAGAAACTTTAGAGTGTTTTCTAATTCTACCATGCATATCTTCTGGGGCTGAGTAACAGTAGCAGTTCAGACATGCAAACTTCCAAATACTGCCCCCCCCCCCCCCCCCCCAGCCTTAAGAAGTTTTACATAGTGAAATACCTTTGACCAGTTCGTTATAGGACATATAGAGTTAAAGGAAAGATAGAGTTATAGTTATAGGATATATATAGTTATAGTTATAGGATATATATAGTTATAGGATATATAGAGTTATAGGATATATATAGTTATAGGATATATATAGTTATAGGATATATAGAGTTATAGGATATATATAGTTATAGGATATATATAGTTATAGTTATAGGATATATATAGTTATAGGATATATAGAGTTATAGGATATATATAGTTATAGGATATATATAGTTATAGTTATAGGATATATATAGTTATAGGATATATATAGTTATAGGATATATATAGTTATAGGATATATAGAGTTATAGGATATATATAGTTATAGGATATATATAGTTATAGGATATATAGAGTTATAGGATATATATAGTTATAGGATATATATAGTTATAGGATATATAGAGTTATAGGATATATAGAGTTATAGGATATATATAGTTCTAGGATATATATAGTTATAGTTATAGGATATATATAGTTATAGGATATATATAGTTATAGGATATATATAGTTATAGGATATATATAGTTATAGTTATAGGATATATATAGTTATAGGATATATATAGTTATAGGATATATATAGTTATAGGATATATATAGTTATAGGATATATATAGTTATAGTTATAGGATATATAGAGTTATAGGATATATAGAGTTATAGGATATATATAGTTATAGGATATATATAGTTATAGGATATATATAGTTATAGGATATATAGAGTTATAGGATATATATAGTTATAGGATATATATAGTTATAGGATATATAGAGTTATAGGATATATATAGTTATAGGATATATAGAGTTATAGGATATATATAGTTATAGGATATATATAGTTATAGTTATAGGATATATATAGTTATAGGATATATATAGTTATAGGATATATATAGTTATAGGATATATATAGTTATAGGATATATATAGTTATAGGATATATATAGTTATAGTTATAGGATATATAGAGTTATAGGATATATAGAGTTATAGGATATATATAGTTATAGGATATATATAGCTATAGGATATATATAGTTATAGGATATTTATAGTTATAGGATATTTATAGTTATAGTTATAGGATATATAGAGTTATAGGATATATAGAGTTATAGGATATATATAGTTATAGGATATATAGAGTTATTGGATATATATAGTTATAGGATATAAATAGTTATAGGATATATATAGTTATAGTTATAGGATATATATAGTTATAGGATATATATAGTTATAGTTATAGGATATATATAGTTATAGGATATATATAGTTATAGTTATAGGATATATATAGTTATAGTTATAGGATATATATAGTTATAGAATATATAGAGTTATATGATATATATAGTTATAGGATATATAGAGTTATAGGATACATATAGTTATAGGATATATATAGTTATAGGATATATATAGTTATAGTTATAGGATATATAGAGTTATAGTTATAGGATATATATAGTTATAGTTATAGGATATATATAGTTATAGGATATATATAGTTATAGGATATATAGAGTATTAGGATATATAGACTTATAGGATATATATAGTTATAGGATATATATAGTTATAGGATATATATAGTTATAGTTATAGGATATATATAGTTATAGGATATATATAGTTATAGGATATATAGAGTTATAGGATATATATAGTTATAGGATATATAGAGTTATAGGATATAGAGAGTTATAGGATATATAGAGTTATAGTTATAGGATATATAGAGTTATAGGATATATAGAGTTATAGTTATAGGATATATAAAGATATAGAGTTATAGTTATAGGATATATAGAGTTATAGGATATATATAGTTATAGGATATATATAGTTATAGGGTATATATAGTTATAGGATATATATAGTTATAGTTATAGGATATATAGAGTTATAGGATATATATAGTTATAGTTATAGGATATATAGAGTTATAGGATATATATAGTTATAGGATATATATAGTTATAGGATATATAGAGTTATATGATATATATAGTTATAGGATATATATAGTTATAGTTATAGGATATATAGTTATAGGATATATATAGTTATAGGATATATATAGTTATAGTTATAGGATATATATAGTTATAGGATTTATATAGTTATAGTTACAGGATATATAGAGTTATAGGATATATAGAGTTATAGTTATAGGATATATATAGTTATAGTTATAGGATATATGTATAGTTATAGGATATATATAGTTATAGGTTATATAGAGTTATAGGATATATATAGTTATAGTTATAGGATATATATAGAGTTATAGGATATATATAGTTATAGTTATAGGATATATATAGTTATAGTTGTAGGATATATATATATAGTTATAGGATATATATAGTTAAAGTTATAGGATATATATAGTTATAGTTATAGGATATATATAGTTATAGGATATATATAGTTATAGTTATAGGATATATGTATAGTTATAGGATATATATAGTTATAGGTTATATAGAGTTATAGGATATATATAGTTATAGTTATAGGATATATATATATAGTTATAGGATATATATAGTTAAAGTTATAGGATATATATAGTTATAGTTATAGGATATATATAGTTATAGGATATATACAGTTAGAGTTATAGGATATATACAGTTATAGTTATAGGATATATATAGTTATAGAATATATATAGTTATAGGATATATATAGTTATAGGATATATAGAGTTATAGTTATCCGATATATAGAGTTATAGTTATAGGATATATATAGTTATAGGATATATATAGTTATAGTTATAGGATATATATAGTTAGAGTTATAGGATATATATAGTTAGAGTTATAGGATATATATAGTTAGAGTTATAGGATATATATGGTTAGAGTTATAGGATATATAGAGCATTAGGACATAACATCATAGGGTGGAATTGGGCTGTTAGATTGTATTAACCAGGGAAAATGTGTTTTCAATGCTCTCTGTTCCTGTTTGTGATAATAAACACAATAGGCTTTTCCAGTTGTGTTTTGGCAAATATTTGTGTGTGTGATTTGCGAGCGCATGTGCGTGCGTGTATCTGTTTGCAGGCAAACAGAATGTTTGGGGTCAGACACAGTTGGATGTTTTGAAAGACTCATCGGAGAGATACTGAGGCTGTGTGATTGCGACACACACACACAAACACACACTAGCACACAAACACACACTAGCACACGAACACACACTAGCACGCAAACACACACCAGCACACTATCACACACACTAGCACACAAAAACACACTAGCACACAAACACACACTAGCACACGAACACACACTAGCACGCAAACACACACTAGCACACTAGCACACACACTAGCACACAAACACACACTAGCACAAAAACACACACTAGCACACATACAAACACTAGCACACAAAAACACACTAGCACACGAACACACACTAGCACGCAAACACACACTAGCACGCAAACACACACTAGCACGCAAACACACACTAGCACGCAAACACACACTAGCACACAAACACACACTAGCACACAAACACACACTAGCACACGAACACACACTAGCACGCAAACACACACTAGCACACTATCACACACACTAGCACACAAAAACACACTAGCACAAAAACACAAAATAGCACACAAACACAAACTAGCACACGAACACACACTAGCACGCAAACACACACTAGCACACTAGCACACACACTAGCACACTAGCACACACACTAGCACACAAACACACACTAGCACACAAACACACACTAGCACGCAAACACACACTAGCACACTAGCACACACACTAGCACACAAACACACACTAGCACAAAAACACACACTAGCACACATACAAACACTAGCACACAAAAACACACTAGCACACGAACACACACTAGCACGCAAACACACACTAGCACGCAAACACACACTAGCACGCAAACACACACTAGCACACTATCACACACACTAGCACACAAAAACACACTAGCACAAAAACACAAAATAGCACAAAAACACAAACTAGCACACGAACACACACTAGCACGCAAACACACACTAGCACACTAGCACACACACTAGCACACAAACACACACTAGCACACAAACACACACTAGCACACGAACACACATTAGCACGCAAACACACACTAGCACACTAGCACACACACTAGCACACAAACACACACTAGCACAAAAACACACACTAGCACACATACAAACACTAGCACACAAAAACACACTAGCACACGAACACACACTAGCACGCAAACACACACTAGCACGCAAACACACACTAGCACGCAAACACACACTAGCACGCAAACACACTCTAGCACACAAACACACACTGGCACACAAACACACAAACACACACTAGCACACAAACACACACTAGCACACAAACACACACTAGCACACAAACACACAAACACACACTAACACTCAAACACACACTAGCACGCAAACACACACTAGCACGCAAACACACACTAGCACACAAACACACACTAGCACACTAGCACACACACTAGCACACAAACACACACTAGCACAAAAACACACACTAGCACACAAACACACACTAGCATAAACACACTTTAGCACGCAAACACACACTAGCACGCAAACACACACTAGCACACAAACACACACTAGCAGACAATCACACACACTAGCACGCAAACACACACTAGCACACAATCACACACACTAGCACACAAACACACACTAGCACACAAACACACACTAGCACACAAACACACACTAGCACACAAACACACACTAGCAGACAATCACACACACTAGCACACAATCACACACACTAGCACACAAACACACACTAGCACACAAACACACACTAGCACACAAACACACAAACACACACTAGCACACAAACACACACTAGCACTAGCACACATACTAGCACACAAACACACACTAGCACACAAACACACACTAGCACACAAACACACACTAGCACACAAACACACACTAGCACACAAACACACACTAGCACACAAACACGCAAACACACACTAGCATGCAAACACAAACCGCTCCCGGATGGAGAGAACTTGAAAAAGGAGGAGAGATATTAATCTAGTCCACAGACAGATCAATCTACAATTATTTCTCTCTCCCTCCCTCTTTCTGCTATCTCTCTCTCTTTCTCTCTCTCTCTATCTCTATCTCCCTTCCGCTATCTCTACACCCATCTCTCTATCTCTCTGTCTCTCCCTCATGCTATCTCCACACCTCTCTCTCTCTCTCGCTCTCCTTCCCGCTATCTCTACACATCTCTCTCTCTCTCTCTCCAGCCATCCCTCCCTCCCTCCCTCCCTCCCTCCCTCCCTCCCTCCCTCCCTCCCTCCCTCCCTCCCTCCCTCCCTCCCTCCCTCCTTCCCTCCTTCCTTCCTTCCTTCCTTCCTTCCATCCTTCCTTCCTTCCTTCCTTCCTACCTTCCTTCCTTCCTTCCCTCACTCAATCCATCCATCCATCCCTCCATCCCTCCCTCTCTGCTAATTTGGTACAGAGCAGACCTAACACACTCTATTAAATTAGTCAAAACAGGAACATTTTACATCTGGCTAGAAATGTATAACCAAATTATCACAACAGAGAAAAATGTCCTCCTGTGTGCTACCTATATCCCCCCAGTAGAATCCCCATACTTTAACGGTGACAGCTTCTCCATCCTAAAGGGGAGGATCCAAAATTTCCAGACCCAGGGACATGTACTAGTCTGTGGCGACCTAAATGCCAGAACTGGACAAGAACCTGACACCCTCAGCACACAGGGGGACAAACACCTAACTGGAGGTGACAACATTCCCTCCCCCATATGCCCCCCTAGGCACAAATACGTCAACATAACCAACAAAAATAGGTCACAACTCCTGCAGCTCTGTCAGACACTGGGCATGTACATTGTCAATGGTAGGCTTCGAGGGGACTCCTATGGTAGGTACAGTACACATATAGCTCATCTCTTGGCAGTAGTACTGTAGACCACTTTATCACTGACCTCAACCCAGAGTCTCTCAGTCCACTGACACCTCTATCAGATCACTGCAAAAAGACAGTATACTTGAACTCAATCGTGAGGCATCAAAGCCAAAGGAACTGAATAATATTAACCTCTTGGATCTCTAGGGGCGCTATTTCATTTTTGGATAAAAAACGTTCCCGTTTTAAGCGCAATATTTTGTCACAAAAAGATACTCGACTATGCATATCATTGACCGTTTCGGAAAGAAAACACTCTGAAGTTTCAGAATCTGCAAAGATATTGTCTGTAAGTGCCCCAGAACTCATTCTACAGGCGAAACCAAGATGATACGTCAACCAAGAAATGAGCAGAATCTCTGAAGCTCTGTTTTCCATTGTCTTCTCATATGGCTGTGATTGCGCAAGGAATGAGCCTACACTTTCTGTCGTTTCCCCAAGGTGTTTGCAGCATTGTGACGTATTTGTAGGCATATCATTGGAAGATTGACCATAAGAGTACATTTTCCAAGTGTCCGCCTGGTGTCCCTGCGTCGAAATTGGAGCGCAAAGCCAGGTGCAATTATTTTTCCATTTGAGAGCAAGGAGAAACCAGGCTTCCACGAAGGATATATCATCGAAGAGATATGTGGAAAAACACCTTGAGGATTGATTCTAAACCACGTTTGCCATGTTTCAGTCGATATTATGGAGTTAATTTGGAAAAAAGTTTGCGTTTTGAGTACTGAATTTTTTTTTTTTTTTTTTTTTTTTTGGTAGCCAAATGTGATGTACAAAACGGAGCTATTTCTAATACACAAAGAATATTTTTGGAAAAACTGAGCATCTGCTATCTAACTGAGAGTCTCCTCATTGAAAACATCAGAAGTTCTTCAAAGGTAAGTTATTTTATTTGAAGGCTTTACTTGTTTTTGTGATAGTTGCCTGCTAAATGCTAACGCTAATGCTAACGCTAAATGCTACGCTAGCTAGCTACTGTTACACAAATGATTGTTTTCCTATGGTTGAAAAGCATATTTTGAAAATCTGAGATGACAGTGTTGTTAACAAAAGGCTAAGCTTGAGAGATAGCATATTTATTTCATTTCATTTGCGATTTTCATGAATAGTTAACGTTGCGTTATGGTAATGAGCTTAGGTCTATAAATAGAATCCCGGATCCGGGTTTGGTCGTCGCAACAGGTTAAGAAATGCTATAGATGGAAGGAAAGTAGTGTGGGAATCTACCAAAAAAACAATTAGGCAACAACAAATTCAATGCCTTTTAGACAATTTCCTGGACAAAACGTTCCACTGTAATAGTGAAGATGTAAACTTGGCAGTAGAAAGCCTAAACAGTATATTTGACCTCTCAGCTTCCCTATCAAATCTAAAAATGTCAAACAGAGAACTGAAGAAAATCAACAGCAATGACAAATGGTTTGATGAAAAATGCAAAAACCTAAGAAAGAAATTGAGAAACCTGTCCAACCAAAAACATAGAGACCCGGAAAACCTGAGTCTACGCCTTCACTATGGTGAATCACTAAAACAATACAGAAATACACTACGGAAAAAGAAGGAACAGCACGTCAGAAATCAGCTCAATGTAATTGAAGAATCCATAGACTCTAACCTCTTCTGGGAAAACAATGTACTGATCAAATGTCAAGTTGGCTTTTTATCAAATTACCGTACAACAGACCAAGTATTCACCCTGCACACCCTAATTGACAAACAAACCAAAGTCTTCTAATCCGTTGTTGATTTGAAAAAAAGCTTTTGACTCAATTATAGCATGAGGGTCTGCTGATGGAAAGTGATTGATGGAAAGTGGTGTTGGGGGAAAAACATACAACATCCACAAAATCCATGAACACAAACAACAGGTATGCGGTTAAAATTGGCAAAAAACCCACATTTATTTCCACAGGGCGTGGGGTGAGACAGGGTTGTAGCTTAAGCCCCACCATCTTCAACATATATATATCAACGAATTGGCGAGGGCACTAGAACAGCATGTAGCACCCAGCCTCACCCTACTAGAATCTGAAGTCAAATGTCTACTGTTTGCTGATGATCTGGTGCTTCTGTCACCAACCAAGGAGGGCCAAGAGCAGCACCTAGATCTTCTGCACAGATTATCTCAGTCCTGGGCCCTGACAGTAAATCTCATTAAGACCAAAATAATGGTGTTCCAAAAAAGGTTCAGTTGCCAGGACCAGAAATACAATTTCCATCTAGACACCATCGCCCTAGAGCACACAAAAAACTAGACATTCAGAATTAGGCCGATACCCGCTAATGATTAATTAACATTCAAAAATGAGCTGTTAAACTGTACAACCACCTAAAGGGAAGCGATTCTAAACCTTCCATAACAAAGCCATCGTCTACAGAGAGATGAACCTAGCGAAGAGCCCCCTAAGCAAGCTGGTCCTGGGGCTCTGTTCACAAACACACCCCACAGAGCCCCAGGACAGCAACACAATTAGACTGAACCAAATTATCAGAAAATGAAATGATAATTACTTGACACATTGGAAAGAATTAACAAAAAATGCAACGCAAACCAGAATGCTATTAAGTCCTAATGAGAGAGTACACAGTGGCAGAATACCTGACCACTGTGACTGACCCAGACACATATTTCTCTCAGATTACACAGATTCACAAATAATTAGAAAACCAACCCAATTTTGATAAACTCCCATATCTACTGGGTGAAATTCCACCATGTGACATCACAGCAGCAAGATTTGTGACCTGTTGCCACCAGAAAAGGTCAACCAGTGAAGAACAAACACCATTGTAAATACAACCCATATTTATTTTGATTTATTTTCCCTTTTGTACTTTAACTATTTGCACATCATTACAACACTGTATATAGACATAATATGACTTGAAATGTCTTTATTCTTTCTGAACTTATGTGAGTGTAATGTTTACTGTTCATTTTTAATGTTTATTTCACTTTTGTATATCATCTACTTCACTTGCTTTGGCAACGTTAACACATGTTTCCCATGTCAATAAAGTCCTTAAATTGAAATTGAATTGAGAGAGAGAGAGAGTGAGATTGGCAGACGATAGATGAGCAGACACCTCGGTCTTACATTCTGACACACACATTACAGGTAGATTTCAACCAGGTATTAATTCACTGATAAATATTCCGACACTCATGACTGAGGATTCATCTCAAATGGCACCCTATTCCCTATAGGCTCTGGTTAAAGGTAGTGCACCCTATTCCTTATAGGCTCTGGTTAAAGGTAGTGCACCCTATTCCCTATAGGCTCTGGTTAAAGGTAGTGCACACAATTCCCTATAGGCTCTGGTTAAAGGTAGTGCACCCTATTCCCTATAGGCTCTGGTTAAAGGTAGTGCACCCTATTCCCTATAGGCTCTGGTTAAAGGTAGTGCATCCTATTCCCTATAGGCTCTGGTTAAAGGTAGTGCACCCTATTCCCTATAGGCCCTGGTTAAAGGTAGTGCACCCTATTCACTATAGGCTCTGGTTAAAGGTAGTGCACCCTATTCCCTATATGCTCTGGTTAAAGGTAGTGCACCCTATTCCCTATAGGCTCTGGTTAAAGGTAGTGCACCCTATTCCCTATAGGCCCTGGTTAAAGGTAGTGCACCCTATTCCCTATAGGATATGGTTAAAGGTAGTGCACACTATTCCCTATTGGCTCTGGTTAAAGGTAGTGCACCCTATTCCCTAAAGGATATGGTTAAAGGTAGTGCACCCTATTCTCTATAGGCTCTGGTTAAAGGTAGTGCACCCTATTCTCTATAGGCTCTGGTTAAAGGTAGTGCACCCTATTCTCTATAGGCTCTGGTTAAAGGTAGTGCACCCTATTCCCTATAGGCCCTGGTTAAAGGTAGTGCACCCTATTCCCTATAGGCTCTGGTTAAAGGTAGTGCACCCTATTCCCTATAGGCCCTGGTTAAAGGTAGTGCACCCTATTCCCTATAGGATATGGTTAAAGGTAGTGCACCCTATTCCCTATAGGCTCTGGTTAAAGGTAGTGCACCCTATTCCCTACACAGTAGGGGTGAAACAGTACCTGTATTCGTATTGAATCGTTCTGTACAGGGTCCACAGTGCACGGTTCGGCACCATGAACAGAACAATACATTAATCATATATTATAGCTTGGAATATATATATTTCATTGTAAAAAAAACAGTGTTATTTCATAAACCAATGGCGTATAAATGAATGACTACTCATTTGCGCCGACATCACCCCAAAGTGCCTAGGCGAAGAAAATGAAGCGCCAACCAATCGGCAACGACTTCTCCCCTTCAGGCAACAACAAGCGGCTGGCTCCGGCAGGGCTAAAGAAATCAACGCAGCAAACTTCCGGAAGATATGAGACACTTCTCTGGGGTAGAGAATGAGGGGTTCAGAAACATATTTAAATTGGTCGAGCCTCGCTTCACTATTTCTTCCTGTACACATTAATACCTGCCTTAACTTGTTTGGGATAGGGTGCAGCATTTTCACTTTTGAATGAATAGTGTGCCCAGAGTGAACTGCCTCCTACTCTGTCCCAGATGCTAATATATGCATATTTGCAGTAGTATTGGATAGAAAACACTCTGAAGTTTCTAAAACTGTTTGAATGATGTCTGTGAGTATAACAGAACTCATATGACAGGCAAAATGAAAACAGGAAGTCAGAAATCTGAGCTTTGTATGCATTCACCAGAGTCCCCAATGAAATCCCCTTGAGATATGAATGATGTTGCACTGCCTAGAGGTTCCACTAGATGTCAACCATCAATAGAATGAGACTTCTATGATGTTGTGGGAGTGAATGAGAGCAGAATCAGTCAGGTGTCTGGCAGTCAGCCATTTTCTGATCATGTTTATTCCTCGTGATAGTCACTTGCGTTCTATTGCTCACGAAGACAAGAAGGAATACTCCGGTTGGAACTTTATTGAAGCTATATGTTAAAAACATCCTAATGTTTGATTCTGTACTTAGTTTGAAATGTTTCTTCGACAAGTAATATCACTTTTTGAAGTTTTTGTCCGATATAACGCTGACCAGAATTAGCGTTTGGATATGTATACCAAACGCACTAACAAAAGAAGGTATTTGGACATAAATAACGGACATTTTCGAACAAAACAAACATTTATTGTGGACCTGGGATTCCTGGAGTGCTTTCTGATGTAGATCATCAAAGGTAAGGGAATATTTATCATGTAATTTCTTGTTTATGTTGACGCCATCTTTGCGGCTTTGGTGTTTTTACTTTTGAGCGTCGTCTCAGATTATTGCATGGGTTTCTTTATCTGTAAAGTTTTGAAATCTGACACAGCGGTTGCATTAAGGAGAGGCATATCTATAATTCCATGTGTATAACTTGTATTATCATCTACATTTTATGATGAGTATTTCTGTTGAAACGATGTGGCTATGCAAAATCACTGGGTGTTTTTGGAACTAGTGAATCTAATGCGCCAATGTAAACTCAGATTTTTTGATATAAATATGAACTTTATCAAACAAAACATGCATGTATTGTGTAACATGACGTCCTATGAGTGTCATCTGATGAAGATTATCAAAGGTAAGTGATTAATTTTATCTCTATTTGTGCTTTTTTTCTCTCTCTTTGGCTGGTAAAATTGGCTGTGTATTTTAGTGAGTTGTTGGTGACCTAACATAATCGTTTCTAATGCTTTCTCCGTAAATCGGACACTGTGGTATAGGATTAACAACAAGACTACCTTGAAAACGATATAGGTAACGGGATCTCAGCCATAAGAAGTTAAGAAGTTTATCTATATTTCCATGTATAACATTTGTGTATCTAAAGTGTCATGTATAATAGACTCTCTGCAAAATCACCGCATGTTTTGAAACTACTGAACGTAACACGCCAATGTAAAATACGATTTTTGGATATAAATATGAACTTTACCGCACAAAACATACATGTATTGTGTAACATGAAGTCCTATGAGTGTCATTTTATCTCTATTTGTGCTTTTTCTCTCACTCTTTGGCTGGAAAAATGGCTGTGTTTTTCTGTGAGTTGGTGGTGACCTAACATAATCGTTTGTGGTGCTTTCGCTGTAAAGCCTTTTTGAAATCAGACACTGTGGCTGGATTAACAATAATTGTATCTTTAAAATGGTGCCTAATACATGTATGTTTGAGAAATTAGATTTATGAGATTTCTGTTGATTTGTATTTGGCGCCCTGGAATTTCATTGGCTGTTGGCGATGGGTTCCGCTAGCGGAACGGGGTTCAGAGAGCTACTTTACTGTAACGTCTCATTTCCTTACGGCAGAGTGGGAGATTAAAAAGGCATGTCCTTCAAACACGTCCCCTTGATAGTTGTCAGAGCTAAGGGAAGTAGTTGCAGTGTGGAAGTTGGAGAAGGAGAATGTAACGATTCACATGACCAATGGTATTAATATTGTAAATGCAGTTGCACTAGCCGGATTGGGGCACCAGATAGAATGCTTTGCTCACATTATTAATCTAGCATCTCAAAAAGAAATGTCAGTGAATAATTTCTCTCACCTAGCAAAGATCAGGAAGGTGGTATCCTTCCTTCATAAAAGATCAGGAAGGTGGTATCCTTCCTTCATAAAAGATCAGGAAGGTGGTATCCTTCCTTCATAAAAGATCAGGAAGGTGGTATCCTTCCTTCATAAAAGTTCTGGAAGTTGGTATCCTTCCTCCATAAAAGATCAGGAAGGTGGTATCCTTCCTTCATAAAAGATCATGAAGGTGATATCCTTCCTTTATAAAAGATCAGGGAGGTGGTATCCTTCCTTCATAAAAGATCAGGGAAGTGGTATCCTTCCTTCATAAAAGATCAGGAAGGTGGTATCCTTCCTTCATAAAGGATCAGGAAGGTGGTATCCTTCCTTCATAAAAGATCAGGGAGGTGGTATCCTTCCTTCATAAAAGATCAGGAAGGTGGTATCCTTCCTTCATAAAAGATCATGAAGGTGGTATCCTTCCTTCATAAAAGTTCTGGAAGTTGGTATCCTTCCTTCATAAAGGATCAGGAAGGTGGTATCCTTCCTTCATAAAAGATCAGGGAGGTGGTATCCTTCCTTCATAAAGGATCAGGAAGGTGGTATCCTTCCTTCATAAAAGATCAGGGAGGTGGTATCCTTCCTTCATAAAAGATCAGGAAGGTGGTATCCTTCCTTCATAAAGGATCAGGAAGGTGGTATCCTTCCTTCATAAAAGATCATGAAGGTGGTATCCTTCCTTCATAAAAGATCAGGGAGGTGGTATCCTTCCTTCATAAAGGATCAGGAAGGTGGTATCCTTCCTTCATAAAAGATCAGGGAGGTGGTATCCTTCCTTCATAAAAGATCAGGAAGGTGGTATCCTTCCTTCATAAAGGATCAGGAAGGTGGTATCCTTCCTTCATAAAAGATCATGAAGGTGGTATCCTTCCTTCATAAAAGATCAGGGAGGTGGTATCCTTCCTTTATAAAAGATCATGAAGGTGGTATCCTTCCTTCATAAAAGATCAGGGAGGTGGTATCCTTCCTTTATAAAAGATCATGAAGGTGATATCCTTCCTTTATAAAAGATCAGGGAGGTGGTATCCTTCCTTCATAAAATATCAGGAAGGTGGTATCCTTCCTTCATAAAAGATCATGAAGGTGATATCCTTCCTTTATAAAAGACCAGGAAGGTGGTATCCTTCCTTCATAAAAGATCATGAAGGTGGTATCCTTCCTTTATAAAAGACCAGGAAGGTGGTATCCTTCCTTTATAAAAGATCAGGGAAGTGGTATCCTTCCTTCATAAAAGATCAGGGAGGTGGTATCCTTCCTTCATAAAAGATCAGGGAAGTGGTATCCTTCCTTCATAAAAGATCAGGGAAGTGGTATCCTTCCTTTATAAAAGATCAGGGAGGTGGTATCCTTCCTTCATAAAAGATCAGGGAGGTGGTATCCTTCCTTCATAAAAGATCAGGGAAGTGGTATCCTTCCTTTATAAAAGATCAGGGAGGTGGTATCCTTCCTTCATAAAAGATCAGGGAAGTGGTATCCTTCCTTCATAAAAGATCAGGGAGGTGGTATCCTTCCTTCATAAAGGATCAGGGAGGTGGTATCCTTCCTTCATAAAAGCACAACTGCTGCACAGGTGACCTCATACAGGGAAGTGGACTGTATTCCGCTGGATGCTGATCCACTTACATGGTGGAAGACCAACGAGTTAATACATCCTCATGTTGCCACCTGGCTGTGCCTGGGACCTCTGTCCCTATCGAGAGGCTGTTCTCACAGATACCTGGCTGTGCCTGGGACCTCTGTCCCTATCGAGAGGCTGTTCTCACAGATACCTGGCTGTGCCTGGGACCTCTGTCCCTATCGAGAGGCTGTTCTCACAGATACCTGGCTGTGCCTGGGACCTCTGTCCCTATCGAGAGGCTGTTCTCACAGCTACCTGGCTGTGCCTGGGACCTCTGTCCCTATCGAGAGGCTGTTCTCACAGCTACCTGGCTGTGCCTGGGACCTCTGTCCCTATCGAGAGGCTGTTCTCACAGCTACCTGGCTGTGCCTGGGACCTCTGTCCCTATCGAGAGGCTGTTCTCACAGCTACCTGGCTGTGCCTGGGACCTCTGTCCCTATCGAGAGGCTGTTCTCACATCTACCTGGCTGTGCCTGGGACCTCTGTCCCTATCGAGAGGCTGTTCTCACAGCTACCTGGCTGTGCCTGGGACCTCTGTCCCTATCGAGAGGCTGTTCTCACAGCTACCTGGCTGTGCCTGGGACCTCTGTCCCTATCGAGAGGCTGTTCTCACAGCTACCTGGCTGTGCCTGGGACCTCTGTCCCTATCGAGAGGCTGTTCTCACAGCTACCTGGCTGTGCCTGGGACCTCTGTCCCTATCGAGAGGCTGTTCTCACAGCTACCTGGCTGTGCCTGGGACCTCTGTCCCTATCGAGAGGCTGTTCTCACAGCTACCTGGCTGTGCCTGGGACCTCTGTCCCTATCGAGAGGCTGTTCTCACAGCTACCTGGCTGTGCCTGGGACCTCTGTCCCTATCGAGAGGCTGTTCTCACAGATACCTGGCTGTGCCTGGGACCTCTGTCCCTATCGAGAGGCTGTTCTCACAGCTACCTGGCTGTGCCTGGGACCTCTGTCCCTATCGAGAGGCTGTTCTCACAGCTACCTGGCTGTGCCTGGGACCTCTGTCCCTATCGAGAGGCTGTTCTCACAGCTACCTGGCTGTGCCTGGGACCTCTGTCCCTATCGAGAGGCTGTTCTCACAGCTACCTGGCTGTGCCTGGGACCTCTGTCCCTATCGAGAGGCTGTTCTCACAGCTACCTGGATGTGCCTGGGACCTCTGTCCCTATCGAGAGGCTGTTCTCACAGCTACCTGGCTGTGCCTGGGACCTCTGTCCCTATCGAGAGGCTGTTCTCACAGCTACCTGGCTGTGCCTGGGACCTCTGTCCCTATCGAGAGGCTGTTCTCACAGCTACCTGGCTGTGCCTGGGACCTCTGTCCCTATCGAGAGGCTGTTCTCACAGCTACCTGGCTGTGCCTGGGACCTCTGTCCCTATCGAGAGGCTGTTCTCACAGCTACCTGGCTGTGCCTGGGACCTCTGTCCCTATCGAGAGGCTGTTCTCACAGCTACCTGGCTGTGCCTGGGACCTCTGTCCCTATCGAGAGGCTGTTCTCACAGCTACCTGGCTGTGCCTGGGACCTCTGTCCCTATCGAGAGGCTGTTCTCACAGCTACCTGGCTGTGCCTGGGACCTCTGTCCCTATCGAGAGGCTGTTCTCACATCTACCTGGCTGTGCCTGGGACCTCTGTCCCTATCGAGAAGCTGTTCTCACAGCTACCTGGCTGTGCCTGGGACCTCTGTCCCTATCGAGAGGCTGTTCTCACAGCTACCTGGCTGTGCCTGGGACCTCTGTCCCTATCGAGAGGCTGTTCTCACAGCTACCTGGCTGTGCCTGGGACCTCTGTCCCTATCGAGAGGCTGTTCTCACAGCTACCTGGCTGTGCCTGGGACCTCTGTCCCTATCGAGAGGCTGTTCTCACAGCTACCTGGCTGTGCCTGGGACCTCTGTCCCTATCGAGAGGCTGTTCTCACAGCTACCTGGCTGTGCCTGGGACCTCTGTCCCTATCGAGAGGCTGTTCTCACAGCTACCTGGCTGTGCCTGGGACCTCTGTCCCTATCGAGAGGCTGTTCTCACAGCTACCTGGCTGTGCCTGGGACCTCTGTCCCTATCGAGAGGCTGTTCTCACAGCTACCTGGCTGTGCCTGGGACCTCTGTCCCTATCGAGAGGCTGTTCTCACAGCTACCTGGCTGTGCCTGGGACCTCTGTCCCTATCGAGAGGCTGTTCTCACAGCTACCTGGCTGTGCCTGGGACCTCTGTCCCTATCGAGAGGCTGTTCTCACAGCTACCTGGCTGTGCCTGGGACCTCTGTCCCTATCGAGAGGCTGTTCTCACAGCTACCTGGCTGTGCCTGGGACCTCTGTCCCTATCGAGAGGCTGTTCTCACAGCTACCTGGCTGTGCCTGGGACCTCTGTCCCTATCGAGAGGCTGTTCTCACAGCTACCTGGCTGTGCCTGGGACCTCTGTCCCTATCGAGAGGCTGTTCTCACAGCTACCTGGCTGTGCCTGGGACCTCTGTCCCTATCGAGAGGCTGTTCTCACAGCTACCTGGCTGTGCCTGGGACCTCTGTCCCTAGCGAGAGGGTATTCTCCACAGCGGCTGACAATGTCACAGCTGCCTGGCTGTGCCTGGGAACTCTGTCCATAGTGAGAGGATGTTCTCTACAGCGGCTGGCATTGTCACAGCTACCTGGCAGTGCCTGGGACCTCTGTCCCTATCGAGAGGCTGTTCTCTACAGCGGCTGACATTGTCACAGCTACCTGGCTGTGCCTGGGACCTCGGTCCATAGTGAGAGGCTGTTCTCCACAGCGTCTGACATTGTCACAGCTATCTGGCTGTGCCTGGGACCTCTGTCCCTAGCGAGAGGCTGTTCTCCACAGCGGTTGACATTGTCACAGCTTACTGCATATCATGTTGATAGACTGATCTTAGATAGACTGATCTTCTGAAAAGAAGAACTTGAAAACATATATATATATTTTTTTAAATCAATTAACCAGTATCAAGTGGTCCTATTTTATTTAATTAACGCACTGTTAAGTGATTTAATTTGATATCTACTGCTGGACTATGTTTTGTTGTCCCGTTGTTTCCATATGCTCCTGGGAATTCAAGCTACCCATGTTAACTATTGTAATACATGGAGAAGCTAAATACACATTACATTTTTCTCAGGCATTTATTTTGTTGATGTATCGAAACCATAACGAACCGTGACATCTCTGTATCATATCATACCGAACCGTGACATCACTGTAACATATCATACCGAACCGTGACATCACTGTAACGTATCGTACCGAACCGTGACATCACTGTAACGTATCGAACCGTGACATCACTGTAACGTATCGTACCGAACCGTGACTTCACTGTATTGTATCGTACCGAACCGTGACAACACTGTATCGTATCGTACCGAACCGTGACACCACTGTATCGTATCGTACCGAACCGTGACATCAATGTAACGTATCGTACCGAACCGTGACATCACTGTATCGTACCAAACCGTGACATCACTGTATCGTATCGTACAGAACCGTGACATCAATGTAACGTATCGTACCGAACCGTAACATCACTGTATCGTATCGTACCGAACCGTGACATCACTGTATCGTACCGAACCGTGACATCACTGTATCGTATCGTACAGAACCGTGACATCACTGTATCGTATCGTACCGAACCGTGACACCACTGTAACGTATCGTACCGAACAGTGACATCACCGTCACATATCGTACCGAACCGTAACAACACTGTATTGTACCGAACCGTGACGTCAATGTATCGTATCGTACAGAACAGTGACCTCACTGTATCATATCGTACCGAACCGTGACATCAATGTATCGTATCGTACCGAACCGTGACACCACTGTATCGTATCGTACCGAACCGTGACATCACTGTATCGTATCGTACCGAACCGTGACATCACTGTATCGTATCGTACCGAACCGTAACAACACTGTATCGTATTGTACCGAACCGTGACATCACTGTATCGTATCGTATCGAACCGTGACATCACTGTATCGTATCGTACAGAACCGTGACATCACTGTATCGTATCGTACCGAACCGTGACATCACTGTATCGTATCGTATCGAACCGTGACATCACTGTATCGTATCGTACCGTGAGTTTTATGAACCGTTTCACCCCTACTACATAGGGTACAGGTAGTTCACTATATAGGGAATAGGGCTCTGTTCACTATGTAGGGAATAGGGCGCTGGTCTAAAATAATTCACTATTTAGGGAATAGGGCTCTGGTCTAAGGGAGTTCACTATGTAGGGAATAGGGCCATGGTCTAAGGGAGTTCACTATGTAGGGAATAGGGCTCTGGTCTAAGGGAGTTCACTATGCAGGGAATAGGGCTCTGGTCTAAGGGAGTTCACTATGTAGGAAATAGACACAACCATGTCTTTCTCTCTCTCATGCGTGTGAACACACCAGCCAGGTCGCTCGAGGGCCAAATTCAACGTCCATCCAGGTGAACAGGACGTTTAGATATAGAGACAGTGGCGAGTGCTATTACCATCAAGTAGACTTGTGTTTTGCGTTGTGGACCGGGATGGCAGGTCGCCTGTTTCATTCTTCTCTTGGTTTTAACCCTATCCCTATACCATAAACTCATTCAGATTGAACGTTTCAACGTTAATGTTTATGGACAAACGTTTGATTCTGCAGTGAGACTGTGAGAGTTTGTTGAAAACATACACACAAGGCGTTGTTGCTACTCTCGGAGACTAAGCCAATGTTGTTTCCTGGTTGAGATGGCAGGACCTCAGCCTTGCCCACCGTAGCTTGGTGTATCAAGACAAGCCGACCAGAATAACGAGAGTTACCTTTAGATACGATGTCTGATAGTGACTTCTCGGCTTGTCTCTGAACTGTGCAAGGAATATTTTTCAGCAGAGAAAGATTCCATTCTCTCTGTTTCTCTGTGTGTGTGTGCGTGCGTGTGTGTGCGTGCGACGGCATTTGGCTCTAAGATAAAAGACGCTTAAAAGTGTTTTCTTTGAATCTGTCTGTCGTCAAAAAGATTGGCTACCATGGAAACACGGTAACAACAAACATTAGGTGCCGTTCTTCTCGTGTTTGTGGTTGTCTGAGCGATAAAGTTTTTTTGGAGAAATCTAACAGCTACAGAGGGGGGAGTCCCCAGATATAGATCCTGTCTTCAAGTCCCTCCCTCCTCCCTTCTTACATCCCTCCTTCCCTCTTCTTCAACTCTCTCCTCTCCCTCCCTGTGCCTCGTCCCAGTATTCTAGAACCCCCATCTCCTCTCCCTCCCTGTGCCTCGTCCTAGTATTCTAGAACCCCCATCTCCTCTCCCTCTCTGTGCCTCGTCCCAGTATTCTAGAACCCCCATCTCCTCTCCCTCTCTGTGCCTCGTCCCAGTATTCTAGAACCCCCATCTCCTCTCCTTCTCTGTGCCTCGTCCCAGTATTCTAGAACCCCCATCTCCTCTCCCTCCCTGTGCCTCGTCCCAGTATTCTAGAACCCCCATCTCCTCTCCCTCCCTGTGCCTCGTCCCAGTATTCTAGAACGCCGCGTCCGTGACGACCGGTGTACAGAATTCTGGGGTGTCCGTGGCATTTGCCTGATAAGAATGGTAGGCTGGGTCGGGGTGTGTGTGTCGGGGTCCTCGCTACACAAAAGCCCCTTTATTCTCCAGCAGAGTGAAGCCAGTTGTCAGAAACACAGCTGGCTCTAACTACAGTAGAGGAGAGGGCTAACTCGCACACACAGACCCAGGGACACACACACACACACACACAGAGCCAGACACACAGACCCAGGGACACACACACACACACACATGGAACCAGGGACATACACATAAACACACAAACACACACACACACAGACCCAAGGAAACACAGAAAGACCCAGGGACACACAGACCCAGGGAGACACAGACCCAGGGACACACAGACACAGACCCAGGGACACACAGACACACACACAGACCCAGGGACACACAGACCCAGGGACACACACCCACATACCCAGGGACACACAGACACACACACAGACCCAAGGACACACAGACAGACACATTTGCAGTGAGTCTGGTTCATTGCCGATAGGTTGGAGACCACTAGTTGGACCAGAGAAACAAAGAGTGGGGTGCACTGTGTGTGTGTGTGTGTGTGTGTGTGTGTGTGTGTGTGTGTGTGTGTGTGTGTGTGTGTGTGTGTGTGTGTGTGTGTGTGTGTGTGTGTGTGTGTGTGTGTGTGAGACGTAAAGAGAGAAGAATGAATACGGTAGGTACAAAACTATCACTCACCTCCCCCTGTGTCTGACCCCAGTCACCAACACTATCACTCACCTTCCCCTGTGTCTGACCCCAGTCACCAACACTATCACTCACCTTCCCCTGTGTCTGACCCCAGTCACCAACACTATCACCCACCTTCCCCTGTGTCTGACCCCAGTCACCAACACTATCACTCACCTTCCCCTGTGTCTGACCCCAGTCACCAACACTATCACTCACCTCCCCCTGTGTCTGACCCCAGTCACCAACACTATCAGTCACCTTCCCCTGTGTCTGACCCCAGTCACCAACACTATCACTCACCTCCCCCTGTGTCTGACCCCAGTCACCAACACTATCAGTCACCTTCCCCTGTGTCTGACCCCAGTCACCAACACTATCACTCACCTCCCCCTGTGTCTGACCCCAGTCACCAACACTATCACTCACCTCCCCCTGTGTCTGACCCCAGTCACCAACACTATCAGTCACCTTCCCCTGTGTCTGACCCCAGTCACCAACACTATCACTCACCTCCCCCTGTGTCTGATCCCAGTCACCAAAACTATCACTCACCTCCCCCTGTGTCTGACCCCAGTCACCAACAATATCAGTCACCACCCCTGTGTCTGACCCCAGTCACCAACACTATCAGTCACCTTCCCCTGTGTCTGACCCAAGTCACCAACACTATCAGTCACCTCCCCCTGTGTCTGACCCCAGTCACCAACACTATCAGTCACCTCCCCCGGTGTCTGATCCCAGTCACCAACACTATCAGTCACCTTCCCCTGTGTCTGACCCCAGTCACCAACACTATCAGTCACCTCCCCCTGTGTCTGACCCCAGTCACCAACACTATCACTCACCCTCCCCTGTGTCTGACCCCAGTCACCAACACTATCACTCACCTCTCCCTGTGTCTGACCCCAGTCACCAACACTATCACTCACCTCCCCCTGTGTCTGACCCCAGTCACCAACACTATCACTCACCTTCCCCTGTGTCTGACCCCAGTCACCAACACTATCACTCACCTCCCCCTGTGTCTGACCCCAGTCACCAACACTATCACTCACCCTCCCCTGTGTCTGACCCCAGTCACCAACACTATCACTCACCTCCCCCTGTGTCTGACCCCAGTCACCAACACTATCCCTCACCTCCCCCTGTGTCTGACCCCAGTCACCAACACTATCACTCACCTCCACCTGTGTCTGACCCCAGTCACCAACACTATCACTCACCTCCCCCTGTGTCTGACCCCAGTCACCAACACTATCACACACCTCCCCCTGTGTCTGACCCCAGTCACCAACACTATCAGTCACCTTCCCCTGTGTCTGACCCCAGTCACCAACACTATCACTGACCTCCCCCTGTGTCTGACCCCAGTCACCAACACTATCAGTCACCTTCCCCTGTGTCTGACCCCAGTCACCAACACTATCACTCACCTCCCCCTGTGTCTGACCCCAGTCACCAACACTATCACTCACCTCCCCCTGTGTCTGATCCCATTCACCAAAACTATCACTCACCTCCCCCTGTGTCTGACCCCAGTCACCAACAATATCAGTCACCTTCCCCTGTGTCTGACCCCAGTCACCAACACTATCAGTCACCTCCCCCTGTGTCTGACCCCAGTCACCAACACTATCAGTCACCGCCCCCTGTGTCTGACCCCAGTCACCAACACTATCAGTCACCTCCCCCTGTGTCTGACCCCAGTCACCAACACTATCAGTCACCTCCCCCTGTGTCTGACCCCAGTCACCAACACTATCAGTCACCTCCCCCGGTGTCTGATCCCAGTCACCAACACTCACTCACTTTCCCCTGTGTCTGACCCCAGTCACCAACACTGTCAGTCACCTCCCCCTGTGTCTGACCCCAGTCACCAACACTATCACTCACCTCCACCTGTGTCTGACCCCAGTCACCAAAACACAACACTTTTATTCATGAATACACTCAATCACTCAGACACACACACATACACACACTCATACAGAAGCACATACAGATGATAAGATAAAGATATCCCTCAGCCGGTAGCCCCCAGTTATCCCTCCACCCATAGCCCTCAGCTATCCCTCTGTCCGTAGCCCCCAGCTATCCCTCTGTCCATATCCCCCAGCTATGCCTCTGTCCGTATCCCCCAGCTATCCCTCCACCCTTAGCCCCCAGCTATCCCTCCACCTGTAACCCCCAGCTATCCATCCCCCCGTAACCCCCAGCTATCCCTCCCCCCGTAGCCTCCACCTATCCCTCCACCCGTAACTCCAGCTATCTTTCCACCCATAACCCCTAGCTATCCTTCCATCCGTAGCCTCCAGCTATCCTTCCACCCGTAACCCTCTCTCTACTTCTCTCTCCCTCTCCCTCTACCTCCATACACCCCTCCATCTTTCTCTCTGTCTATCTCTTCGTCCATCTATCTTCCTCCCGCTCCACAGCATTATTTTTCAAACTCGTGTCCATTTAGAATCAGTCGGTATATATCCAAAGGTGTGAAGAAGTGTGTGTCTTTTTTCTTCTTCACTCACTATGTTGAGTCTCTGGTCAGAGAGGTTCAACGTGATTTCAGTAAATGTTGACTAAGAAAATGGACTTGACCTCACAGAACAATGCACTGCATGAATCCCAAATGGTCCCTTAATCCCTACACAGTGCACTATGGGATCTGGTTAAAAATAGTGCACTGTAAATATAATAGGATGCTATTTGGGATGAAGTGGAGACTGGATGTGAAAAGAACTGACCCTTTCTCCTTCCTCCATACGGACAGCAGATGAAGTGGAGACTGGATGTGAATAGAACTGACCCTTTCTCCTTCCTCCATACGGACAGCAGATGAAGTGGAGACTAGATGTGAAAAGAACTGACCCTTTCTCCTTCCTCCATACGGACAGCAGATGAAGTGGAGACTGGATGTGAATAGAACTGACCCTTTCTCCTTCCTCCATACGGACAGCAGATGAAGTGGAGACTGGATGTGAATAGAACTGACCCTTTCTCCTTCCTCCATACGGACAGCAGATGAAGTGGAGACTGGATGTGAAAAGAACTGACCCTTTCTCCTTCCTCCATACGGACAGTAGATGAAGTGGAGACTGGATGTGAATAGAACTGACCCTTTCTCCTTCCTCCATACGGACAGTAGATGAAGTGGAGACTGGATGTGAATAGAACTGACCCTTTCTCCTTCCTCCATACGGACAGCAGATGAAGTGGAGACTGGATGTGCAAAGAAATGACCCTTTCTCCTTCCTCCATACGGACAGCAGATGAAGTGGAGACTGGATGTGAATAGAACTGACCCTTTCTCCTTCCTCCATACGGACAGCAGATGAAGTGGAGACTGGATGTGAATAGAACTGACCCTTTCTCCTTCCTCCATACGGACAGCAGATGAAGTGGAGACTGGATGTGAAAAGAACTGACCCTTTCTCCTTCCTCCATACGGACAGTAGATGAAGTGGAGACTGGATGTGAATAGAACTGACCCTTTCTCCTTCCTCCATACGGACAGCAGATGAAGTGGAGACTGGATGTGAATAGAACTGACCTTTTCTCCTACCTCCATACGGACAGCAGATGAAGTGGAGACTGGATGTGAATAGAACTGACCCTTTCTCCTACCTCCATACGGACAGCAGATGAATTGGAGACTGGATGTGAATAGAACTGACCCTTTCTCCTACCTCCATACGGACAGCAGATGAAGTGGAGACTGGATGTGAATAGAACTGACCCTTTCTCCTTCCTCCAT
Source organism: Oncorhynchus clarkii lewisi (assembly GCF_045791955.1). NCBI lineage: Eukaryota > Metazoa > Chordata > Actinopteri > Salmoniformes > Salmonidae > Oncorhynchus > Oncorhynchus clarkii. The sequence continues at coordinate 50,198,873 of NC_092167.1, forward strand.
ACGGACAGCAGATGAAGTGGAGACTGGATGTGAATAGAACTGACCCTTTCTCCTTCCTCCATACGGACAGCAGATGAAGAATCGCCACATGTCTATAGATGACTTGCTAAGCCTTGAATAAATACTTCACTCCTCATGGTGATGTTGTTATGGGTGGAAAGTTGTGATGTTGTTGTTGGTTGAATTGCCTGGTCTACTGTTATGGAATGATTAATTATTCATTATATTTATTTATTTATTTATTTATTATATTATTTATGCGGAGGGAAACAGAACACCTGGAGAGTTATCAATGGCAATTATTCTCATGTTTGTTTATTAATCCCGTAAAGAATTTTTGATTTTATTTATAATTAATTTATAATTATTTATTTTAATTTCAGTTGGATTCTGACGATTAATCCGTTCACTAATTCAGGTGAATTCTGTTTCTTGCTTTGTAGTTGTTTAGTGTACAATTTTAAATAAATGATCACACTAAATATACTATTTTAAACAATTGACAATGTGACATGACCAGATAAATCTCCTTGTCGTAACCATAGCAATAGCAAGGCTTCCCTGGAAAGACTTCTTTAGTTTGATACAGGATGATACCGAATGATACAGGATGATACAGGTTTATACAGGATACTACAGGATGATACAGGATGATACAGGATGATACCGGATGATACAGGATGATACAGGTTTATACAGGTTTATACAGGATGATACAGGATGATACCGGATGATACAGGATGATACCAGATGATACAGGATGATACAGGATGATACAGGATGATACAGGTTTATACAGGATACTACAGGATGAAAAAGGATGATACTGGATGATACCGGATGATACAGGATGATACAGGATGATACCAGATGATATAGGATGATACCAGATGATACAGGATGATACCAGATGATACAGGATGATACCGGATGATACAGGATGATACCAGATGATACAGGATGATACAGGATGATACCGGAGGATACAGGATGATACAGGATGATACAGGTTTATACAGGATGATACCAGATGATACAGGATGATACCAGATGATACAGGATGATACAGGATGATACAGGATGATACAGGATGATACAGGATGATACATGTACATAAACCATGACTAGACATGGTGTCAGTAATTATTTATCCATTTCCCAGTCTCTTTTGTCGTGGTTTGCAGCAACACTGACAGTTCAGTTGACATGACAACTGAGTTCCAAAGAGAATGATGTGAAGGGTCAAGCATCCTAAACTGATTGGACATTACATCACATTTCATTACATCACAATACTTTACATCACATTACATTACATCACAATACTTTACATCACATTTCATTACATCACAATACATTACATCACAATACTTTACATCACATATCATTACATCACAATACTTTACATCACATTACATTACATCACATTTCAACACATTACATTACATCACATTACAACACATTACATTACATCACATTACAACACATTACATTACATCACAATACTTTACATCACATTACATTACATCACATTTCAACACATTACATTACATCACATTACAACACATTACATTACATCACATTACAACACATTACATTACATCACAATACTTTACATCACATTTCATTACATCACAATACTTTACATCACATTTCATTACATCACAATACATTACATTACATCACAATACTTTACATCACATTTCATTACATCACAATACATTACATTACATCACAATACTTTACATCACATTTCATTACATCACAATACATTACATCACAATACTTTACATCACATTTCATTACATCACAATACATTTCATTACATCACAATACTTTACATCACATTTCATTACATCACAATACATTTCATTACATCACAATACTTTACATCACATTTCATTACATCACAATACATTACATTACATCACAATACTTTACATCACATTTCATTACATCACAATACATTTCATTACATCACAATACTTTACATCACATTTCATTACATCACAATACATTTCATTACATCACAATACTTTACATCACATTTCATTACATCACAATACATTACATTACATCACAATACTTTACATCACATTTCATTACATCACAATACATTTCATTACATCACAATACTTTACATCACATTTCATTACATCACAATACATTTCATTACATCACAATACTTTACATCACATTTCGTTACATCACAATACATTACATTACATCACAATACTTTACATCACATTTCATTACATCACAATACTTTACATCACATTTCATTACATCACAATACTTTACATCACATATCATTACATCACAATACATTTCATTACATCACAATACTTTACATCACATTTCATTACATCACAATACTTTACATCACATTTCATTACATCACAATACATTACATTACATCACAATACTTTACATCACATTTCATTACATCACAATACATTACATTACATCACAATACTTTACATCACATTTCATTACATCACAATACATTACATCACAATACTTTACATCACATTTCATTACATCACAATACATTTCATTACATCACAATACTTTACATCACATTTCATTACATCACAATACATTTCATTACATCACAATACTTTACATCACATTTCATTACATCACAATACATTACATTACATCACAATACTTTACATCACATTTCATTACATCACAATACATTTCATTACATCACAATACTTTACATCACATTTCATTACATCACAATACATTTCATTACATCACAATACTTTACATCACATTTCATTACATCACAATACATTACATTACATCACAATACTTTACATCACATTTCATTACATCACAATACATTTCATTACATCACAATACTTTACATCACATTTCATTACATCACAATACATTTCATTACATCACAATACTTTACATCACATTTCATTACATCACAATACATTACATTACATCACAATACTTTACATCACATTTCATTACATCACAATACTTTACATCACATTTCATTACATCACAATACTTTACATCACATATCATTACATCACAATACATTTCATTACATCACAATACTTTACATCACATTTCGTTACATCACAATACATTTCATTACATCACAATACACAATACATTATATCACAAAACATGTAATTACATCACAATATATTGCATTACAATACGGTACATTACATTACAATGCAGTACATTACATTACAATACAGTACATTACATTGCATCGCAATACAATACATTTAATTACATCACAATACAATACATAACATTACATCACAATACATTAAATTACAGTACATTACATCACAATACTTTCATTACAATAGAATACATGTCATTACATACAGTTAGTTGCATGAAATAACATTTCTATCTCTAAAGATGCAGCTACGTTGCAGGACATTTTTGCCGGGGGACACACAAAGCAGATGCAACTCAGATTGATTCATGTGACTCCAGTCTAAATAGGACCACTGTTCGGTATTAAAAGCCTATGTATTACAGGTTATAAATATACCATTAAATGAAAGAAATACACTATTTAGAAGACAACTACTCATGTAATGGTTTTTCATAATTTTGTTTTACTATTTTCTACATTGTAGAATAATAGTGAAGACATAAAAAATATGAAATAACACATATGGAATCATGTAGTAACCAAAAAGGGGTTCAAAATATATTTTATATTTGAGATTATTCAATTTAGCCTCCCTTTGCACACTCTTGGCATTCTCTCAACCAGCTTCATGAGGTATTCACCTGGAATGCATTTCAATTAACAGGTGTGCCTTGGTAAAAGTTGGAATTCATTTCCTTCTTAATGCGTTTGAGCCAATCAGTTGTGTTGTGACAAGGTAGGGGTGGTATACAGAACATAGCCCTATTTGGTAAAAGACCAAGTCCATATTATGGCAAGAACAGCTCAAATAAGCAAAGAGAAACGACAGTCTATCATTACTTTAAGACATGAAGGTCAGTCAATGCGGAACATTTCAAGAACTTTTAAAGTGCAGTCGCAAAAACCATCAAGCGCTATGATGAAACTGGCTCTCATGAGGACCACCACAGGAATGGAAAATCCAGAATTACCTCTGCTGCAAAGGATAAGTTCATTAGAGTTACCAGCCTCAGAAATTGCAGTGGTTTCTTTGCAGCAATTCGACCATGAAAGCCTGATTCAGACAGTCTCCTCTGAACATTTGATGTTGAGATGTGTCTGTTACTTGAACTCTGTGGAGATGTTTGGTTCCACCCGCATGTTTTTGTGAGATGCAGAGTAGGTGAATGGATGATCTCCGTATGTGTGGTTCTCACCGTGAAGCATTGAGGTTGAGGTGTGATGGTGTAGGGGTGCTTTGCTGGTGACACTGTCTGTGATTTGTTTAGAAATCATGGCACAGTTAACCACAGCATTCTGCAGCGATACGCCATCCCATCTGGTTTGGGCTTAGTGGGACTATCATTTGTTATTCAACAGGACAATGACGCCACACACCACCAGGCTGTGTAAGGGCTATTTTACCAAGAAGGAGAGTGATGGAGTGCTGCTTCAGATGACCTGGCCTCCACGATTACACAACCTCAACCCAATTGAGATGGTTTGGGATGAGTTGGACCACAGAGTGAAGGAAAAGCAGCCAACAGTTGCTCAGCATATGTGGGAACTCCTTCAAGACTGTTAGAAAAGCATTCCAGGTCGAAGATGGTTGAGAGAATGCCAAGACTGTGCAAGCTGTCATCAAGGCAAAGGGTGGCTACTTTGAAGAATCTAAAATATATTTTGATTTGTTTAACACTTTTTTGGTTATGTGTTCTTTCATTGTTT
>NC_092167.1:50208721-50216221 GCF_045791955.1 Oncorhynchus clarkii lewisi
CCTTCAATACCCATTCTATATTACCTTCAATACCCAGTCTATATTACCTTCAATACCCAGTCTATATTACCTTCAATACCCAGTCTATATTACCTTCAATACCCAGTCTATATTATCTTCAATACCCTGTCTATATTACCTTCAATACCCAGTCTATATTACCTTCAATACCCAGTCTATATTACCTTCAATAACCATTCTATATTACCTTCAATACCCATTCCATATTACCTTCAATACCCAGTCTATATTTCCTTCAATACCCAGTCTATATTTCCTTCAATACCCAGTCTATATTACCTTCAATACCCATTCTATATTACCTTCAATACCCATTCTATATTACCTTCAATACCCATTCTATATTACCTTCAATACCCAGTCTATATTACCTTCAATACCCAGTCTATATTACCTTCAGTCTATATTACCTTCAATACACATTCTATATTACCTTCAATACCCAGTCTATATTACCTTCAATACCCAGTCTATATTACCTTCAGTCTATATTACCTTCAATACCCAGTCTATATTTCCTTCAATACCCAGTCTATATTACCTTCAATACCCATTCTATATTACCTTCAATACCCAGTCTATATTACCTTCAATACCCAGTCTATATTACCTTCAATACCCAGTCTATATTACCTTCAATACCCAGTCTATATTACCTTCAATACCCTGTCTATATTACCTTCAATACCCAGTCTATATTACCTTCAATACCCAGTCTATATTACCTTCAATACCCAGTCTATATTACCTTCAATACCCATTCTATATTACCTTCAATACCCAGTCTATATTACCTTCAATACCCAGTCTATATTACCTTCAATACCCATTCTATATTACCTTCAATACCCAGTCTATATTACCTTCAATACCCATTCTATATTACCTTCAATACCCAGTCTATATTACCTTCAATACCCAGTCTATATTTCCTTCAGTCTATATTACCTTCAATACCCATTCTATATTACCTTCAATACCCAGTCTATATTACCTTCAATACCCATTCTATATTACCTTCAATACCCATTCTATATTACCTTCAATACCCAGTCTATATTACCTTCAATACCCAGTCTATATTACCTTCAATACCCAGTCTATATTACCTTCAATACCCAGTCTATATTACCTTCAATACCCAGTCTATATTACCTTCAATACCCAGTCTATATTACCTTCAATACCCAGTCTATATTACCTTCAATACCCATTCTATATTACCTTCAATACCCAGTCTATATTACCTTCAATACCCATTCTATATTACCTTCAATACCCAGTCTATATTACATTCAATACCCAGTCTATATTACCTTCAGTCTATATTACCTTCAATACCCATTCTATATTACCTTCAATACCCAGTCTATATTACCTTCAGTCTATATTACCTTCAATACCCATTCTATATTACCTTCAATACCCAGTCTATATTACCTTCAATACCCATTCTATATTACCTTCAATACCCAGTCTATATTACCTTCAATTCCCAGTCTATATTACCTTCAATACCCAGTCTATATTACCTTCAGTCTATATTACCTTCAATACCCATTCTATATTACCTTCAATACCCAGTCTATATTACCTTCAATACCCAGTCTATATTACCTTCAATACCCAGTCTATATTACCTTCAATACCCAGTCTATATTACCTTCAATACCCAGTCTATATTACCTTCAATACCCAGTCTATATTACCTTCAGTCTATATTACCTTCAATACCCAGTCTATATTACCTTCAATACCCAGTCTATATTACCTTCAATACCCATCCTATATTACCTTCAATACCCAGTCTATATTACCTTCAATACCCAGTCTATATTACCTTCAATACCCATTCTATATTACCTTCAATACCCATTCTATATTACCTTCAATACCCAGTCTATATTACCTTCAATACCCAGTCTATTTTACCTTCAATACCCATTCTATATTACCTTCAATACCCAGTCTATATTACTTTCAATACCCATTCTATATTACCTTCAATACCCAGTCTATATTACCTTCAATACCCAGTCTATATTACCTTCAATACCCAGTCTATATTACCTTCAGTCTATATTACCTTCAATACCCATTCTATATTACCTTCAATACCCAGTCTATATTACCTTCAATACCCAGTCTATATTACCTTCAGTTTATATTACCTTCAATACCCAGTCTATATTACCTTCAATACCCAGTCTATATTACCTTCAGTCTATATTACCTTCAATACCCAGTCTATATTACCTTCAATACCCAGTCTATATTACCTTCAATACCCAGTCTATATTACCTTCAATACCCAGCCTATATTACCTTCAATACCCAGTCTATATTACCTTCAATACCCAGTCTATATTACCTTCAATACCCATTCTATATTACCTTCAATACCCATTCTATATTACCTTCAATACCCAGTCTATATTACCTTCAATACCCAGTCTATTTTACCTTCAATACCCATTCTATATTACCTTCAATACCCAGTCTATATTACTTTCAATACCCATTCTATATTACCTTCAATACCCAGTCTATATTACCTTCAATACCCAGTCTATATTACCTTCAATACCCAGTCTATATTACCTTCAGTCTATATTACCTTCAATACCCATTCTATATTTCCTTCAATACCCAGTCTATATTACCTTCAATACCCAGTCTATATTACCTTCAATACCCATTCTATATTACCTTCAATACCCATTCTATATTACCTTCAATACCCAGTCTATATTACCTTCAATACCCAGTCTATATTACCTTCAGTCTATATTACCTTCAATACACATTCTATATTACCTTCAATACCCAGTCTATATTACCTTCAATACCCAGTCTATATTACCTTCAGTCTATATTACCTTCAATACCCAGTCTATATTATCTTCAATACCCAGTCTATATTACCTTCAGTCTATATTACCTTCAATACCCATTCTATATTACCTTCAATACCCAGTCTATATTACCTTCAATACCCAGTCTATATTACCTTCAATACCCAGTCTATATTACCTTCAATACCCAGTCTATATTACCTTCAATACCCTGTCTATATTACCTTCAATACCCAGTCTATATTACCTTCAATACCCAGTCTATATTACCTTCAATACCCAGTCTATATTACCTTCAATACCCATTCTATATTACCTTCAATACCCAGTCTATATTACCTTCAATACCCAGTCTATATTACCTTCAATACCCATTCTATATTACCTTCAATACCCAGTCTATATTACCTTCAATACCCATTCTATATTACCTTCAATACCCAGTCTATATTACCTTCAATACCCAGTCTATATTTCCTTCAGTCTATATTACCTTCAATACCCATTCTATATTACCTTCAATACCCAGTCTATATTACCTTCAATACCCATTCTATATTACCTTCAATACCCATTCTATATTACCTTCAATACCCAGTCTATATTACCTTCAATACCCAGTCTATATTACCTTCAATACCCAGTCTATATTACCTTCAATACCCAGTCTATATTACCTTCAATACCCAGTCTATATTACCTTCAATACCCAGTCTATATTACCTTCAATACCCAGTCTATATTACCTTCAATACCCATTCTATATTACCTTCAATACCCAGTCTATATTACCTTCAATACCCATTCTATATTACCTTCAATACCCAGTCTATATTACCTTCAATACCCAGTCTATATTACCTTCAGTCTATATTACCTTCAATACCCATTCTATATTACCTTCAATACCCAGTCTATATTACCTTCAGTCTATATTACCTTCAATACCCATTCTATATTACCTTCAATACCCAGTCTATATTACCTTCAATACCCATTCTATATTACCTTCAATACCCAGTCTATATTACCTTCAATACCCAGTCTATATTACCTTCAATACTCAGTCTATATTACCTTCAGTCTATATTACCTTCAATACCCATTCTATATTACCTTCAATACCCAGTCTATATTACCTTCAATACCCAGTCTATATTACCTTCAATACCCAGTCTATATTACCTTCAATACCCAGTCTATATTACCTTCAATACCCAGTCTATATTACCTTCAATACCCAGTCTATATTACCTTCAGTCTATATTACCTTCAATACCCAGTCTATATTACCTTCAATACCCAGTCTATATTACCTTCAATACCCAGCCTATATTACCTTCAATACCCAGTCTATATTACCTTCAATACCCAGTCTATATTACCTTCAATACCCATTCTATATTACCTTCAATACCCATTCTATATTACCTTCAATACCCAGTCTATATTACCTTCAATACCCAGTCTATTTTACCTTCAATACCCATTCTATATTACCTTCAATACCCAGTCTATATTACTTTCAATACCCATTCTATATTACCTTCAATACCCAGTCTATATTACCTTCAATACCCAGTCTATATTACCTTCAATACCCAGTCTATATTACCTTCAGTCTATATTACCTTCAATACCCATTCTATATTACCTTCAATACCCAGTCTATATTACCTTCAATACCCAGTCTATATTACCTTCAGTTTATATTACCTTCAATACCCAGTCTATATTACCTTCAATACCCAGTATATATTACCTTCAGTCTATATTACCTTCAATACCCAGTCTATATTACCTTCAATACCCAGTCTATATTACCTTCAATACCCAGTCTATATTACCTTCAATACCCAGCCTATATTACCTTCAATACCCAGTCTATATTACCTTCAATACCCAGTCTATATTACCTTCAATACCCATTCTATATTACCTTCAATACCCATTCTATATTACCTTCAATACCCAGTCTATATTACCTTCAATACCCAGTCTATTTTACCTTCAATACCCATTCTATATTACCTTCAATACCCAGTCTATATTACTTTCAATACCCATTCTATATTACCTTCAATACCCAGTCTATATTACCTTCAATACCCAGTCTATATTACCTTCAATACCCAGTCTATATTACCTTCAGTCTATATTACCTTCAATACCCATTCTATATTACCTTCAATACCCAGTCTATATTACCTTCAATACCCAGTCTATATTACCTTCAGTTTATATTACCTTCAATACCCAGTCTATATTACCTTCAATACCCAGTCTATATTACCTTCAGTCTATATTACCTTCAATACCCAGTCTATATTACCTTCAATACCCAGTCTATATTACCTTCAGTCTATATTACCTTCAATACCCAGTCTATATTACCTTCAATACCCAGTCTATATTACCTTCAATACCCAGTCTATATTACCTTCAGTCTATATTACCTTCAATACCCAGTCTATATTACCTTCAATACCCAGTCTATATTACCTTCAATACCCAGTCTATATTACCTTCAATACCCAGTCTATATTACCTTCAATGCCCAGTCTATATTATTTTCAATACCCAGTCTATATTACCTTCAATACCCAGTCTATATTACCTTCAATACCCAGTCTATATTACCTTCAATACCCAGTCTATATTACCTTCAATACCCAGTCTATATTACCTTCAATACCCAGTCTATATTACCTTCAATACCCAGTCTATATTACCTTCAATACCCAGTCTATATTACCTTAAATACCCAGTCTATATTACCTTCAATACCCAGTCTATATTACCTTCAATACCCAGTCTATATTACCTTAAATACCCAGTCACTAAGGGGATGGTCTCTTGGAAACAGTCACTAAGGGGATGGTCTCTTGGAAACAGTTACTAAGGTGGATGGTCTCTTGGAAACAGTTACTAAGGGGATGGTCTCTTGGAAACAGTTACTAAGGGGATGGTCTCTTGGAAACAGTTACTAAGGGGATGGTCTCTTGTAAACAGTCACTAAGGGGATGGTCTCTTGGAAACAGTTACTAAGGTGGATGGTCTCTTGGAAACAGTTACTAAGGGGATGGTCTCTTGGAAACAGTTACTAAGGGGATGGTCTCTTGGAAACAGTTACTAAGGGGATGGTCTCTTGTAAACAGTCACTAAGGGGATGGTCTCTTGGAAACAGTCCTTGCACATCACAGGAACATTCTTATGAATAATCGACATAAAGAATGAACAGCTTCGGTAATCCATCTTTTTTTAATCAATTATATACCCTGTATTCAAAATATCACTATTACAATATAGTTTTCACTGGTCCAAGTGGGATGATGATAGACTGACCAGCAGGGTGTTGTGGACGATGGTAGTATCCTACCCAAGGATCAGATGGTTCAGGTTTGCTAGGGCGTTGTGGACGATGGTAGTATCCTGACTAAGAATCAGATGGTTCAGGTTTGCTAGGGCATTGTGGACGATGGTAGTAACCTACCTAAGGACGATGGAATCCTAACTAAGGATCAGATGGTTCAGGATCAGATGGATCAGATGGTACGCACATGTCTTGTGTGTGTAGTGTGTGTGTGTGTGTGTGTGTGTGTGTGTGTGTGTGTGTGTGTGTGTGTGTGTGTGTGTGTGTGTGTGTGTGTGTGTGTGTGTGTGTGTGTGTGTGTGTGTGTGTGTGTGTGTGTGTGTGTGTGTGTGTGTAAGAATGTGCTGGTCCACATGCGAAACCAATTTCCCCAGTGAGTCTATAAGTTGAACGAGAGAGGAAGGAGACAGCAGGTTTGTATCCCAAAATGCACTGCTCTCCCTACATACTGCAATGTTTTCTGACCTGGCACCAGAAGGCTTTGATCAAAAGTGGAACACTATAAAGGGGATCTATGGTGTCATTTGGAACCCTTTATTGTGTAGCATTTACCCAATATAAAAGGTCCCAATTAACACGGTACACCATTCAAACAGCCAGATGTACGTGTCGTGTGCGTAGGGCACAAAAAAGACAGAGAGAGGACCGAGAGAAAGATGGAGAGAGAGCAGAGAGGAAGATGGAAAAGGACAGAGAAAGGACAGAGAGAGGACAGAGAGAAAGATGGAGAGAGGATGGAGAGAGGACAGAGAGAGGAAAGAGAGAACAGAGGGAAAGATGGAAAGAGGACAGAGAGAAGACAAAAAGAGGACAGGGAGAAAGATGGAGAGAAAAAAGAGAGAGGACAGAAAGAGGACAGAGAGAAAGGTGGAAAGAGGACAGAGCGAGGACAGAGAGAGGGCAGAGAGAAAGATAGAGAGAGAACAGAGATAATGGTGGAAAGAGGACAGAGAGAGGACAGAGAAAGGACAGAGAGAGAGACAGAGAGAGAGACAGAGAGAGGACAGAGAGAGAGACAGAGAGAGGACAGAGAGAGGACAGAGAGAGGACAGAGAGAGAGGACAGAGAGAGAGAGACAGAGAGTGGACAGAGAGAGGACAGAGAGAGGACAGAGAGAGGACAGAGAGAAAGATGGCGAGGGAACGCAGAGAGGACAGAGAGAAAGATGGCGAGGTAACACAGAGAGGACAGAGAGAAAGATGGTGAGGGAACACAGAGGACACAGAGAGGACAGAGATAAAGATGTAGAGG
>NC_092167.1:50223721-50228721 GCF_045791955.1 Oncorhynchus clarkii lewisi
AATAGTTACTTGCATAGTGGAGTCTTTTGTTAAGACGTGTAGCTAGCAGCTAGCTAAACAATGAACCATAATCCCAACTCAAAACGTTACTACCCTGCATGAATCTGCAGGTAGCTGATCATCCAGGTTCAATGTTAGCTAGCTAGCACTATGCTAACAACTAGCAATGCAAATGGCTCTGAGATATGAATAATAAGAGCATACACGTAACGTTAGCTAGCGAGCCTGCCAGCTAACACCATCCCTAACCCTAGGACCTAACCCTAGGACCCACAGGTTGAGGTAAGGGTTGGATCCCTGCCCCTGACCTTCCACTGGCCTTCCCCTAATCCTAGGACCTAACCCTAGGACCCACAGGTTGAGGTAAGGGTTGGATCCCTACCCCTCCCGCTGCCCTTCCTCTAGCCTTCCCATAACCATCCCTAACCCTAGGACCTAACCCTAGGACCCACAGGTTGAGGTAAGGGTTGGATCCCTACCCCTCCCGCTGCCCTTCCTCTAGCCTTCCCATAACCATCCCTAACCCTAGGACCTAACCCTAGGACCCACAGGTTGAGGTAAGGGTTGGATCCCTGCCCCTGCCCTTCCTCTAGCCTTCCCCTAACCCTAGGACCTAACCCTAGGACCTAACCCTAGGACCCACAGGTTGAGGTAAGGGTTGGATCCCTACCCCTCCCGCTGCCCTTCCTCTAGCCTTCCCATAACCATCCCTAACCCTAGGACCTAACCCTAGGACCCACAGGTTGAGGTAAGGGTTGGATCCCTGCCCCTGACCTTCCACTGGCCTTCCCATAACCCTAGGACCTAACCCTAGGACCCACAGGTTGAGGTAAGGGTTGGATCCCTGCCCCTGACCTTCCACTGGCCTTCCCATAACCCTAGGACCTAACCCTAGGACCCACAGGTTGAGGTAGGGTTGGATTTATTAACAGTAGTCAACTATATTCATGGTGTTAACTGAAAATGACTTGGCCATCTAATGAGGGTGTCTGTAAAAGTATATAGCTCCTGTATGCATGTACGGACGGGGGTATTGTTCCTGTGTATATACTACTTCCTGTTACTGTGTGTGAGCATGTTGGGGTTAGCTGTCCCTGAAGTTAACGAACTGTAAAAGTATATAGCTCCTGTATGCATGTACGGACGGGGGGTATTGTTCCTGTGTATATACTACTTACTGTTACTGTGTGTGAGCATATTGGGGTTAGCTGTCCCTGAGGGAATTAGAAGGAGAGTTCCGGGACCCATAATGTCAAATGGAGGTCAAAGAAACAGAAAACGGGGTCCTTCCTGTTTCCAGTTCCTCTACTTCCTGTATCCCTACGAGGACATGACCTAAGGGTTAGGGGGAAAGGTCAACTGAAGTGTGACCCTAACCCTTCCGCTAGCCTTCCCATAACCTTAGGACCTAACCCGTACCTGGCGTTGGTCTTCCAGTAGCCCCAGGAACCAACTATAAACCCATCAAGGTTAATAACTGGACCTTCTGATGTCCTCCCTGCCCCTCTAACCTGTCTATCACCCTCTTCTGATCTAATCTATACCCCTCTAACCTGTCTATCACCCTCTTCTGATCTAATCTATACCCCTCTAACCTGTCTATCACCCTCTTCTGATCTAATCTATACCCCTCTAACCTGTCTATCACCCTCTTCTGATCACCTCCATACCCCTCTATCACCCTCTTCTGATCTAATCTATACCCCTCTACCCTGTCTATCACCCTCTTCTGATCTAATCTATACCCCACTAACCTGTCTATCACCATCTTCTGATCTAATCTATACCCCACTAACCAGTCTATCACCCTCTTCTGATCTAATCTATACCCCTCTAACCTGTCTATCACCCTCTTCTGATCTAATCTATACCCCTCTACCCTGTCTATCACCCTCTTCTGATCTAATCTATACCCCTCTAACCTGTCTATCACCCTCTTCTGATCTAATCTATACCCCTCTAACCTGTCTATCACCCTCTTCTGATCTAATCTATACCCCTCTAACCTGTCTATCACCCTCTTCTGATCTAATATATACCCCACTAACCTGTCTATCACCCTCTTCTGATCACCTCCATACCCCTCTATCACCCTCTTCTGATCTAATCTATACCGCTCTAACCTATCACCCTCTTCTGATCTAATCTATACCCCTCTAACCTGTCTATCACCCTCCTCTGATCTAATCTATACCCCACTAACCTGTCTATCACCATCTTCTGATCACCTCCATACTCTTCTATCACTCTCCACTTATCTAATCTATACCCCTCTAACCTGTCTATCACCCTCTTCTGATATAATCTATACCCCTCTAACCTGTCTATCACCCTCTTCTGATCACCTCCATACTCTTCTATCACTCTCCACTTATCTAATCTATACCCCTCTAACATGTCTATCACCCTCTTCTGATCTAATCTATACCCCTCTAACCTGTCTATCACCCTCATCTGATCTAATCAATACCCCTCTAACCTGTCTATCACCCTCTTCTGATGTCCTCCCTACCCCTCTAACCTGTCTATCACCCTCTTCTGATCTAATCTATACCCCACTAACCTGTCTATCACCCTCTTCTGATCACCTCCATACCCCTCTATCACCCTCTTCTGATCTAATCTATACCCCACTAACCTTTCTATCACCCTCTTCTGATCTAATATATACCCCTCTAACCTGTCTATCACCCTCTTCTGATCTAATCTATACCCCACTAACCTGTCTATCACCCTCTTCTGATCTAATCTATACCCCTCTACCCTGTCTATCACCCTCTTCTGATCTAAATTGGGTTTATTAGGTAAAAAACAACAACCAGTCAGCTGTGATTTCCTGAATAATATTGATCTTCAAGTGGCTGCTTCAACCTATTGTTGCATTATTATCTCTCACAGACCCGGTCTGATCTCTCCATCTCTTCATTATCTCTCACAGACCCGGTCTGATCTCTCCATCTCTGTATTATCTCTCACAGTCCCGGTCTGATCTCTCCATCTCTGTATTATCTCTCACAGTCCCGGTCTGATCTCTCCATCTCTTCATTATCTCTCACAGTCCCGGTCTGATCTCTCCATCTCTTCATTATCTCTCACAGTCCCGGTCTGATCTCTCCATCTCTTCATTATCTCTCACAGACCCGGTCTGATCTCTCCATCTCTGTATTATCTCTCACAGTCCCGGTCTGATCTCTCCATCACTTCATTATCTCTCACAGACCCGGTCTGATCTCTCCATCTCTTCATTATCTCTCACAGACCCGGTCTGATCTCTCCATCTCTTCATTATCTCTCACAGTCCCGGTCTGATCTCTCCATCTCTTCATTATCTCTCACAGACCCGGTCTGATCCATCTTGTCGTCTTGTGTTTGATCTCAGCAGGGATGCTGTAGGAACGTGACTTTTTTTGGCAACATAGCAACATTACTACGCAAACATGTGCGTGTGTTTGCAAGTGTGTGTATAAGCGTGTGTGTGTGTTAGTGTGTGTGTGTGTGTGTGTGTGTGTGTGTGTGTGTGTGTGTGTGTGTGTGTGTGTGTGTGAGTGTGTGTGTGAGTGTGTGTGTGAGTGTGTGTGTGAGAGTGTGTGTGAGAGTGTGTTTGTGAGTGTGTTTGTGAGTGTGTTTGTGAGTGTGTTTGTGAGTGTGTGTGTGTTTTTGTGAGTGTGTGTTTTACAGCGTAGCATCGTAACATCCCTCAAGGCACGTTGTTAGTGAACAACATTTAAAGACCTAGGTAATCAATCCCAGATAAAAGTTCACATCAGGGTCAGTCTGCTCAGCACTCCATCATCTGCAACACACCCCTCTCTCTCTCTCTCTCTCTCTCTCTCTCTCTCTCTCTCTCTCTCTCTCTCTCTCATTCCCTTTCTCGCTCTCTCCCTCTCGCCCCCTCTCTCTCTCTCTCTCTCTCATTCCCTTTCTCGCTCTCTCCCTCTCCCTCTCCCTCTCTCTCTTTCCTCACCTCACCTCACCTCTATAAGGAACCTGACCTGGTATTAATCTGTAAGGAACCTGACCTGTTATTAATCTGTAAGGTACCTGACATGGTATTACTCTGTAAGGAACCTGACCTGGTGTTACTCTGTAAGGAACCTGACCTGGTATTAATCTGTAAGGAACCTGACCTGGTATTACTCTGTAAGGAACCTGACCTGGTATTAATCTGTAAGGAACCTGACCTGGTATTAATCTGTTAGGAACCTGACCTGGTATTAATCTGTAAGGAACCTGACCTGGTATTACTCTGTAAGGAACCTGACCTGGTATTACTCTGTAAGGAACCTGACCTGGTATTACTCTGTAAGGAACATGACCTGATATTACTCTGTAAGGAACCTGACCTGGTATTAATCTGTAAGGAACCTGACCTGGTATTGCTCTGTAAGGAACCTGACCTGGTATTACTCTGTAAGGAACCTGACCTGGTATTACTCTGTAAGGAACATGACCTGATATTACTCTGTAAGGAACCTGACCTGGTATTAATCTGTAAGGAACCTGACCTGGTATTGCTCTGTAAGGAACCTGACCTGGTATTACTCTGTAAGGAACCTGACCTGGTATTACTCTGTAAGGAACCTGACCTGGTATTACTCTGTAAGGAACCTGATCTGGTATTACTCTGTAAGGAACCTGACCTGGTATTAATCTGTAAGGAACCTGACCTGGTATTTATCTGTAAGGAACCTGACCTGGTATTACTCTGTAAGGAACCTGACCTGGTATTAATCTGTTAGGAACCTGACCTGTTATTAATCTGTAAGGAACCTGACCTGGTGTTCATCTGTTAGGAACCTGACCTGGTATTACTCTGTATAGATATACTACATCTAGTTATACTACATCTAAATATATCCTACATCTAGTTATAGTTATACTACATCTAGTTAAACTACAGTTACATCTAGTTATACTACATCTAGTTAAACTACATCTAGATATACTACATCTAGTTATACTACATCTAGACATACTACATCTAGTTATACTACATCTAG
>NC_092167.1:50231221-50241221 GCF_045791955.1 Oncorhynchus clarkii lewisi
GGAGAGGATAAGTGGAGAGAAGGGGAGGAGAGAGGAGGGGATGGGAGGAGAGGAGGGGAGAGGAAGAGAGGAGGGATGGGAGAGGAGGAGAGGATAAGAGGAGAGAAGGGGAGGAGAGAGGAGGGGATGGGAGGAGAGGAAGAGAGGAGAGGATAAAAGGAGAGAAGGGGAGGAGAGAGGAAGAGAGGAGGGGATGAGAGGAGAGGAAGAGAGGAGGAGAGGAGAGGAAGGGAGGAGAGAATGAGAGGAGGAGAGGATAGGAAGATAGGAAAGGAGAGGAGAGGAAGGGAGGAGAGAAGGAGAGGAGAGGAGAGGAAGAGAGGAGAGGAGAGAGGGACGGGCTGAGCTCGTACGTGGGAAAATGTCCTGTTTTTGATTGGAAACAGCTCCTAACACACACACACACACACACACATACACACACACACACACACACAGACACACTCACACACAGATACACACACACACACACAGACACACACAGACACACACACACACACAGACACACACACACAGACACACACACACTCTCTGTAATGGCTTTACAAGAGTCATATAAACTGGAGGAAAAAGAGAGAAGAAACTTGAATACTTTCAGCCGTTAGGGTAGAGGTGAGAGAGTGTGTGTGTGTGTGTGTGTGTGTGTGTGTGTGTGTGTGTGTGTGTGTGTGTGTGTGTGTGTGTGTGTGTGTGTGTGTGTGTGTGTGTGTGTGTGTGTGTGTGTGTGTCCACGTGCACAAACACTGAATGTGACTGCAAGCTTAGACTTTTTCCACATTTTGTTACGTTTCAGCTTTATTCTAAAGTTGATTAAATTATTGTTTTCCTTCATCAATCTACACACCATAATGACATCACAATAGCCCATAATGACATCACAATAGCTCATAATGACATCACAATAGCCCATAATGACATCACAATACCCAATAATGACATCACAATAGCTCATAATGACATCACAATAGCCCATAATGACATCACAATAGCCCATAATGACATCACAATAGCCCATAATGACAGGTTTCAGGAAACTGAAATATCACATTTGCATTTACTTGAAAAGTATTCAGACCCTTTGCTCGGCAGCAACAACAGCATCGAGTTCTTCACTACAAGCAAACAAATTTATAGAAAATGTACTAACAATTAAAAAGTGAAACATCACATTTTCATAAGTATTCAGACTCTTTACTCAGTACTTTGTTGAAGCACCTTTGGCAGCGATTACAGCCCTGAGTCTTCTTGAGTATGAAGCTACAAGCTTGGCACACCTGTATTTGGGGAGTTTCTCCCATTCTTCTCTGCAGATCCTCTCAAGCTCTGTCAGGTTGAATGGGGAGCGTCACTGCACAGCTATTTTCAGGTCTCTTCAGAGATGTTCTTTGGGGTTCAAGTCCGGGTTCTGGCTGGGCCACTCAAGGACATTCAGAGACTTGTCCCGAAGCCACTCCTGTGTTGTCTTGGCTGTGTGCTTAGGGTCATTGTCCTGTTGGAAGGTGAACCTTCTCCAGTCTGAGGTCCTGAGGGCTATGTAGCAGGTTTTCATCAAGGATCTCTCTGTACTTTGCTCTGTTCATCTTTCCCTCGATCCTGACTAGTCTCCTAGTCCCTGTCGCTGAAATACATTCCCACTACATGATGCTGCCACCACCATGCATCACCATAGGGATGGTGCCAGGTTTCCTCCAGACGTGACGCTTGGCATTCAGGCCAAAGAGTTCAATCTTAATTTCATCAGACCAGAGAATCTTGTTTAAAATTTCAAATCAAATTTGTCACATGCGCCTAATACAACAGATGTAGACCTTACAGTGAAATGCTAACTTACAAGCCCCAAACCAACAATGCAGTTTTAAAGAAAATACCCCTCAAAAAAAGTAAGAGATAAGAAAAACAAATAATTAAAGAGCAGCAGTAAATAACAATAGCGAGGATATATACAGGGTGTTACGGTACAGAGTTAATGTGGAGGCTATATACAGGGTATTACGGTACAGAGTCAATGTGGAGACTATATACAGGGTATTACGGTACAGAGTCAATGTGGAGACTATATACAGGGTATTACGGTACAGAGTCAATATGGAGACTATATACAGGGTGTTACGGTACAGAGTCAATGTGGAGACTATATACAGGGTGTTACGGTACAGAGTCAATGTGGAGGCTATATACAGGGGGTACCGGTACAGAGTCAATGTGGAGGCTATATACAGGGTGTTACGGTACAGATCTTGGCTTCATCAGACCAGAGCATCTTGTTTTTTGGCAAACTCCAAGCGGGCTGTCATGTGCCTTTTACTGAGGAGTGGCTTCCGTCTGCCCACTCTACCATAAAGACCTGATTGGTGGAGTGCTGCAGAGATGGTTGTTCTTCTGGAAGGTTCTCCCATCTCCACAGAGGAACTCTGGAGCTCTGTCAGAGAGACTATAGAGCCCTCTCCTGTACTCCCTGTTCACCCACGACTGCGTGGCCACGCACGCCTCCAACTCAATCATCAAGTTTGCGGACGACACAACAGTGGTAGGCTTGATTACCAACAACGACGAGACGGCCTACAGGGAGGAGGTGAGGGCCCTCGGAGTGTGGTGTCAGGAAAATAACCTCACACTCAACGTCAACAAAACTAAGGAGATGATTGTGGACTTCAGGAAACAGCAGAGGGAACACCCCCCTATCCACATCGATGGAACAGTAGTGGAGAGGGTAGCAAGTTTTAAGTTCCTCGGCATACACATCACAGACAAACTGAATTGGTCCACTCACACAGACAGCATTGTGAAGAAGGCGCAGCAGCGCCTCTTCAACCTCAGGAGGCTGAAGAAATTCGGCTTGTCACCAAAAGCACTCACAAACTTCTACAGATGCACAATCGAGAGCATCCTGGCGGGCTGTATCACCGCCTGGTACGGCAACTGCTCCGCCCTCAACCGTAAGGCTCTCCAGAGGGTAGTGAGGTCTGCACAACGCATCACCGGGGGCAAACTACCTGCCCTCCAGGACACCTACACCACCCGATGTCACAGGAAGGCCATAAAGATCATCAAGGACATCAACCACCCGAGCCACTGCCTGTTCACCCCGCTATCATCCAGAAGGCAAGGTCAGTACAGGTGCATCAAAGCTGGGACCGAGAGACTGAAAAACAGCTTCTATCTCAAGGCTATCAGACTGTTAAACAGCCACCACTAACATTGAGTGGCTGCTGCCAACACACTGACACTGACTCAACTCCAGCCACTTTAATAATGGGAATTGATGGGAAATGATGTAAATATATCACTAGCCACTTTAAACAATGCTACCTTATATAATGTTACTTACCCTACATTATTCATCTCATATGCATACGTATATACTGTACTCTATATCATTGACTGTATCCTTATATAATACATGTATCACTAGCCACTTTAACTATGCCACTTTGTTTACATACTCATCTCATATGTATATACTGTACTCGATACCATCTACTGTATCTGCCTATGCTGCTCTGTACCATCACTCATTCATATATCCTTATGTACATATTCTTTATCCCCTCACACTGTGTACAAGACAGTAGTTTTGGAATTGTTAGTTAGATTACTTGTTGGTTATTACTGCATTGTCGGAACTAGAAGCACAAGCATTTCGCTACACTCGCATTAACATCTGCTAACCATGTGTATGTGACAAATAAAATTTGATTTGATTTGATTTCTTGTACAACTCCCAGACCAAGGCTTTCTCCCCCGATTCCTCAGTTAGGCCGGGCGGCCAGCACTCGGAAGAGTCTTGGTGGTTCCAAACTTCTTCCATTTAAGAATGATGGAGGCCACTATGTTCTTGAGGACCTTCAATACTGCAGAAATGTTTAGGTACCCTTCTCCAGATCTGTGTCTCAACACAATCCTGTGTCGGAGCTCTACGGACAATTCCTTCGACCTAATGGCTTAGTTTTTGCTCTGACATGCTCTGTCAACCGTGTGACCTTATAGAGACAGGCGTGTATTTTGTTTTTAAATTATATTGTAAATTGGAATGGTTATGTCTTTCATGGAGTCATAATTGTATGATAATCTTCCAACCAATTGATTACAGCATTACTATTATGTAAATAAGGTAAACCCAAACCCTGTCCAATCAATTGAATTGACCACAGGTGGACTCCAATCTGGTTGTAGAAACATCTCAAGGATGATCAATGGAAACACCTGAGATCAATTTCGAGTCTCATAGCAAAGGGTCTGAATATTTATGTAAATAAGTCTCTGTTTTTTAAATATATTGTTAATTTGCCAACATTTCAAATGTCTGTTTTTGCTTTTTCATTATGGGGTATTGTGAAGTCATTATGGGGTATTGTGTTGTCATTATGGGGTATTGTGATGTCATTATGGGGTATTGTGATGTCATTATGGGGTATTGTGATGTCACTATGGGGTATTGTGATGTCACTATGGGGTATTGTGATGTCATTATGGGGTATTGTGATGTCATTATGGGGTATAATGATGTCATTATGGGGTATTGTGATGTCATTATGGTGTATTGTGTGTAGATTGATGAGGGGAATCAGGCTGTAATGTAAAAAATGTGAAAGAAGAGGTCTGAATATTTTATGAAGGCACTGTATGTTTGTGTGTGTGTGTGTGTGTGTGTGTGTGTGTGTGTGTGTGTGTGTGTGTGTGTGTGTGTGCGTGCGTGCGTGCGTGCCTATATGTCCTTTCAACTTGCCAGAGACCAGCTGTGCTGTTCAGACTCCCCTACGAAATGACGATATCTACTTGGTCCAGGTTAGTACTGATATATCCAAATGCAGAATCATATTATCATCATTGGGATACAGCTCAGTAGTCCTTACAACAAGTTAACTAGAAAAGTTTATTTACACACAGCTAGTTAGATACAACCAAGTGTTAGAGACTTACCGGTGATGAAGTGGAACACACATACATGTCTGGCAGGTAGTCTAGTGGTTAGAGTGTAGAGGAGGCAGGTAGACTAGTGGTTCGAGTGTAGGGGAGGCAGGTAGACTAGTGGTTAGAGTGTAGAGGAGGCAGGGAGACTAGTGTTTAGAGTGTAGGGGAGGCAGGTAGCCTAGTGGTTAGAGTGTAGAGGAGGCAGGTAGACTAGTGGCTAGAGTGTAGAGGAGGCAGGTAGACTAGTGGTTAGAGTGTAGGGGAGGCAGGTAGACTAGTGGTTAGAGTGTAGGGGAGGCAGGTAGACTAGTGGTTAGAGTGTAGAGGAGGCAGGTAGACTAGTGGTTAGAGTGTAGGGGAGGCAGGTAGACTAGTGGTTAGAGTGTAGAGGAGGCAGGTAGACTAGTGGTTAGAGTGTAGGGGAGGCAGGTAGACTAGTGGTTAGAGTGTAGAGGAGGCAGGTAGACTAGTGGTTAGAGTGTAGGGGAGGCAGGTAGACTAGTGGTTAGAGTGTAGGGGAGGCAGGTAGACTAGTGGTTAGAGTGTAGAGGAGGCAGGTAGACTAGTGGTTAGAGTATAGAGGAGGCAGGTAGACTAGTGGTTAGAGTGTAGGGGAGGCAGGTAGACTAGTGGTTAGAGTGTAGGGGAGGCAGGGAGACTAGTGGTTAGAGTGTAGAGGAGGCAGGTAGACTAGTGGTTAGAGTGTAGAGGAGGCAGGTAGACTAGTGGTTAGAGTGTAGAGGAGGCAGGTAGACTAGTGGTTAGTGTGTAGGGGAGGCAGGTAGACTAGTGGTTAGAGTGTGGGGGAGGCAGGTAGACTAGGGGTTTGAGTGTAGAGGAAGCAGGTAGACTAGTGGTTAGAGTGTAGGGGAGGCAGGTAGACTAGTGGTTAGAGTGTAGAGGAGGCAGGTAGACTAGTGGTTAGAGTGTAGGGGAGGCAGGTAGACTAGTGGTTTGAGTGTAGAGGAGGCAGGTAGACTAGTGGTTAGAGTGTAGGGGAGGCAGGTAGACTAGTGGTTAGAGTGTAGGGGAGGCAGGTAGACTAGTGGTTAGAGTGTGGGGGAGGCAGGTAGACTAGTGGTTAGAGTGTAGAGGAGGCAGGTAGACTAGTGGTTAGAGTGTAGGGGAGGCAGGTAGACTAGTGGTTAGAGTGTAGAGGAGGCAGGTAGACTAGTGGTTAGAGTGTAGGGGAGGCAGGTAGACTAGTGGTTAGAGTGTAGAGGAGGCAGGTAGCCTAGTGGTTAGAGTGTAGAGGAGGCAGGTAGACTAGTGGTTAGAGTGTAGAGGAGGCAGGTAGACTAGTGGTTAGAGTGCAGGGGAGGTAGGTAGACTAGTGGTTAGAGTGTAGAGGCGGCAGTTAGCCTAGTGGTTAAAGTGTAGAGGCGGCAGGTAGACTAGTGGTTAGAGTGTAGGGGAGGCAGGTAGACTAGTGGTTCGAGTGTAGAGGCGGCAGGTAGACTAGTGGTTCGAGTGTAGAGGAGGCAGGTAGACTAGTGGTTAGAGTGTAGAGGAGGCAGGTAGACTAGTGGTTAGAGCGTTGGGCCAGTAACTGAACAGTTGCAAGATCAAATCCCAGAGCTGATCAAGGTAAAAATATGTTGTTCTGTCCCCTGAACAAGGCAGTTTAACCCACTGTTCCCCGGTAGGCCGTCATTGTAAATAAGAATTAGTTCTCATCTGACTTGCCCTAGTTAAATAAAGGTTAAATGTGTTGAATCTGTCCTGGTGCTTGGGCAGTTGATGAGACTTCATTTGGTCGTCTTTTCTATTGTTCAACAGCATCGTAAAAGACGGGTTAATTATCTCGCTAAAAGTGTTTTGGCCTTTCTTCTACCAGGGGCGTGGTCACGTCGATGTATTCTACCAGGGGCGTGGTCACGTTGATGTATCCTACCAGGGGCGTGGTCACGTTGATGTACCCTACCAGGGGCGTGGTCACGTTGATGTATCCTACCAGGGGCGTGGTCACGTTGATGTATCCTACCAGGGGCGTGGTCACGTTGATGTACCCTACCAGGGGCGTGGTCACGTTGATGTACCCTACCAGGGGCGTGGTCACGTTGATGTATCCTATCAGGGGCGTGGTCACGTTGATGTATCCTACCAGGGGCGTGGTCACGTTGATGTACCCTACCAGGGGCGTGGTCACGTTGATGTATCCTACAAGGGGCGTGGTCACGTCGATGTACCCTACAAGGGGCGTGGTCACGTTGATGTATCCTACCAGGGGCGTGGTCACGTCGATGTACCCTACAAGGGGCGTGGTCACGTCGATGTACCCTACAAGGGGCGTGGTCACGTTGATGTATCCTACCAGGGGCGTGGTCACGTTGATGTATCCTACCAGGGGCGTGGTCACGTTGATGTATCCTACCAGGGGCGTGGTCACGTTGATGTATCCTACCAGGGGCGTGGTCACATTGATGTACCCTATCAGGGGCGTGGTCACGGTGATGTATCCTACCAGGGGCGTGGTCACATTGATGTACCCTACAAGGGGCGTGGTCACGGTGATGTATCCTACCAGGGGCGTGGTCACATTGATGTACCCTACCAGGGGCGTGGTCACGGTGATGTATCCTACCAGGGGCGTGGTCACGTTGATGTATTCTAACAGGGGCGTGGTCACGTCGATGTATTCTAACAGGGGCGTGGTCACGTCGATGTACCCTACCAGGGGCGTGGTCACATTGATGTATCCTACCAGGGGCGTGGTCACGTTGATGTACCCTACAAGTGGCGTGGTCACGTTGATGTATCCTACCAGGGGCGTGGTCACGTTGATGTACCCTACAAGTGGCGTGGTCACGTTGATGTATCCTACCAGGGGCGTGGTCACGTTGATGTATCCTACCAGGGGCGTGGTCACGTTGATGTACCCTACAAGTGGCGTGGTCACGTTGATGTATCCTACCAGGGGCGTGGTCACGTCGATGTATTCTACCAGGGGCGTGGTCACGTTGATGTATTCTACCAGGGGCGTGGTCACGTTGATGTACCCTACCATGGGCGTGGTCACGTTGATGTACCCTACAAGGGGCGTGGTCACGTTGATGTACCCTACCAGGGGCGTGGTCACATTGATGTACCCTACCAGGGGCGTGGTCACATTGATGTACCCTACCAGGGCGTGGTCACATTGATGTATCCTACCAGGGGCGTGGTCACGTCGATGTATTCTACAAGGGGCGTGGTCACGGTGATGTATCCTACCAGGGGCGTGGTCACGTTGATGTACCCTACCAGGGGCGTGGTCACGTTGATGTACCCTACCAGGGGCGTGGTCACGTCGATGTATTCTACAAGGGGCGTGGTCACGGTGATGTATCCTACCAGGGGCGTGGTCACGTTGATGTACCCTACAAGTGGCGTGGTCACGTCGATGTACCCTACAAGGGGCGTGGTCACGTTGATGTATCCTACCAGGGGCGTGGTCACGTTGATGTACCCTACAAGGGGCGTGGTCACGGTGATGTATCCTAACAGGGGCGTGGTCAAATTGATGTATCCTACCAGGGGCGTGGTCACGTCGATGTATCCTACCAGGGGCGTGGTCACGTTGATGTACCCTACCAGGGGCGTGGTCACATTGATGTATCCTACCAGGGGCGTGGTCACGTTGATGTACCCTACCAGGGGCGTGGTCACGTTGATGTACCCTACAAGGGGCGTGGTCACATTGATGTATCCTACCAGGGGCGTGGTCACGGTGATGTATCCTACCAGGGGCGTGGTCACATTGATGTACCCTACAAGGGGCGTGGTCACATTGATGTATCCTACCAGGGGCGTGGTCACGTTGATGTACCCTACCAGGGGCGTGGTCACGTTGATGTATTCTACCAGGGGCATGGTCACGGTGATGTATCCTACCAGGGGCGTGGTCACGTCGATGTATCCTACCAGGGGCGTGGTCACGGTGATGTATCCTACCAGGGGCGTGGTCACGTTGATGTATCCTACCAGGGGCGTGGTCACGTTGATGTCTCCTACCTAATGGGGATCCATAATAAACCCCAGGAAGAGTTGCTGCTGCCTTGGCAGGAACTAATGGGGATCAATAATAAATCCCAGGAAGAGTAGCTGCTGCCTTGGCAGGAGCTAATGGGGATCCATAATAAACCCCAGGAAGAGTAGCTGCTGTTTTGTCAGGAACTCATGGAGATCCATAATAAACCCCAGGAAGAGTAGCTGCTGCCTTGTCAGGAACTAATGGGGATCCATAATATACCCCAGGAAGAGTAGCTGCTGTCTTGGTAGGAACTAATGGGGATCCATATTAAATCCTAGGAAGAGTAGCTGCTGCCTTGACAGGAACTAATGGGGATCCATAATAAACCCCAGGAAGAGTAGCTGCTGCCTTGACAGGAACTAATGGGGATCCATAATAAACCCCAGGAAGAGTAGCTGCTGCCTTGACAGGAACTAATGGGGATCCATAATAAACCCCAGGAAGAGTAGCTGCTGTCCTGACAGGAGCTAATGGGGATCCATAATAAACCCCAGGAAGAGAAGCTGCTGCCTTGGCAGGAACAAATGGGGATCCATAATAAACCCCAGGAAGAGTAGATGCTGCCTTGTCAGGAACTAACGGGAATCCATAATAAACCCCAGGAAGAGTAGCTGCTGCCTTTGCAGGAACTAATGGGGATCCATAATAAACCCCAGGAAGAGTAGCTGCTGCCTTGACAGGAACTAATGGGGATCCATAATAAACCCCAGGAAGAGTAGCTGCTGTCCTGACAGGAGCTAATGGGGATCCATAATAAACACCAGGAAGAGAAGCTGCTGCCTTAGCAGGAACAAATGGGGATCCATAATAAACCCCAGGAAGAGTAGATGCTGCTTTGGCAGGAACAAATGGGGATCCATAATAAACCCCAGGAAGAGTAGCTGCTGTTTTGACAGGAACTAACGGAGATACATAATATATACAAATACAAACGCCTCGCTGTGTTTATCTATAAACACACAGATAAAATGATGTTCTGGGGGTGTGCTCGGATGGGATGGGGCCACAGTGTCTCCTGACCCATCCTGTCTCAGCCTCCAGTATTTATGCTGCAGTAGTTTATGTGTCGGGGGGCTA
>NC_092167.1:50247477-50252477 GCF_045791955.1 Oncorhynchus clarkii lewisi
AGGTCTCTGGCTTGGTACAGGTAACTGACCTGAGAGGCAGGTGTCTGGCTTGGTACAGGTAACTGACCTGAGAGGCAGGTGTCTGGCTTGGTACAGGTAACTGACCTGAGAGGCAGGTGTCTGGCTTGGTACAGGTAACAGTAACTGACCTGAGAGGCAGGTCTCTGGCTTGGTACAGGTAACTGACCTGAGAGGCAGGTGTCTGGCTTGGTACAGGTAACTGACCTGAGAGGCAGGTGTCTGGCTTGGTACAGGTAACAGTAACTGACCTGAGAGGCAGGTCTCTGGCTTGGTACAGGTAACTGACCTGAGAGGCAGGTGTCTGGCTTGGTACAGGTAACTGCAATTGACCTGAGAGGCAGGTCTCTGGCTTGGTACAGGTAACTAACCTGAGAGGCAGGTATCTGGCTTGGTACAGGTAACAGCAACTGACCTAAGAGGCAGGTCTCTGGCTTGGTACAGGTAACATTAACTGATCTGAGGCAGGTCTCTGGCTTGGTACAGGTAACATTAACTGATCTGAGGCAGGTCTCTGGCTTGGTACAGGTAACAGTAACTGACCTGAGAGGCAGGTCTCTGGCTTGGTACAGGTAACTGACCTGAGAGGCAGGTCTCTGGCTTGGTACAGGTAACATTAACTGATCTGAGGCAGGTCTCTGGCTTGGGACAGGTAACATTAACTGATCTGAGGCAGGTCTCTGGCTTGGTACAGGTAACAGGTAACTGACCTGAGAGGCAGATGTCTGGCTTGGTACAGGTAACTGACCTGAGAGGCAGGTCTCAGGCTTGGTACAGGTAACAGTAACTGACCTGAGAGGCAGATGTCTGGCTTGGTACAGGTAACTGACCTGAGAGGCAGGTCTCTGGCTTGGTACAGGTAACATTAACTGATCTGAGGCAGGTCTCTGGCTTGGTACAGGTAACAGTAACTGACCTGAGAGGCAGGTCTCTGGCTTGGTACAGGTAACTGACCTGAGAGGCAGGTCTCTGGCTTGGTACAGGTAACATTAACTGATCTGAGGCAGGTCTCTGGCTTGGTACAGGTAACATTAACTGATCTGAGGCAGGTCTCTGGCTTGGTACGGGTAACAGTAACTGACCTGAGAGGCAGGTCTCTGGCTTGGTACAGGTAACTGACCTGAGAGGCAGGTCTCTGGCTTGGTACAGGTAACATTAACTGATCTGAGGCAGGTCTCTGGCTTGGTACAGGTAACAGTAACTGACCTGAGAGGCAGATGTCTGGCTTGGTACAGGTAACTGACCGGAGAGGCAGGTCTCTGGCTTGGTACAGGTAACTAACCTGAGAGGCAGGTCTCTGGCTTGGTACAGGTAACTGCAATTGACCTGAGAGGCAGGTATCTGGCTTGGTACAGGTAACTAACCTGAGAGGCAGGTATCTGGCTTGGTACAGGTAACAGCAACTGACCTGAGAGGCAGGTCTCTGGCTTGGTACAGGTAACTGACCTGAGAGGCAGGTCTCTGGCTTGGTACAGGTAACTGACCTGAGAGGCAGGTCTCTGGCTTGGTACAGGTAACATTAACTGATCTGAGGCAGGTCTCTGGCTTGGTACAGGTAACAGTAACTGACCTGAGAGGCAGGTCTCTGGCTTGGTACAGGTAACTGACCTGAGAGGCAGGTCTCTGGCTTGGTACAGGTAACATTAACTGATCTGAGGCAGGTCTCTGGCTTGGTACAGGTAACATTAACTGATCTGAGGCAGGTCTCTGGCTTGGTACGGGTAACAGTAACTGACCTGAGAGGCAGGTCTCTGGCTTGGTACAGGTAACATTAACTGATCTGAGGCAGGTCTCTGGCTTGGTACAGGTAACAGTAACTGACCTGAGAGGCAGATGTCTGGCTTGGTACAGGTAACTGACCGGAGAGGCAGGTCTCTGGCTTGGTACAGGTAACTAACCTGAGAGGCAGGTCTCTGGCTTGGTACAGGTAACTGCAATTGACCTGAGAGGCAGGTATCTGGCTTGGTACAGGTAACTAACCTGAGAGGCAGGTATCTGGCTTGGTACAGGTAACAGCAACTGACCTGAGAGGCAGGTCTCTGGCTTGGTACAGGTAACTGACCTGAGAGGCAGGTCTCTGGCTTGGTACAGGTAACTGACCTGAGAGGCAGGTCTCTGGCTTGGTACAGGTAACATTAACTGATCTGAGGCAGGTCTCTGGCTTGGTACAGGTAACAGTAACTGACCTGAGAGGCAGGTCTCTGGCTTGGTACAGGTAACTGACCTGAGAGGCAGGTCTCTGGCTTGGTACAGGTAACATTAACTGATCTGAGGCAGGTCTCTGGCTTGGTACAGGTAACATTAACTGATCTGAGGCAGGTCTCTGGCTTGGTACAGGTAACATTAACTGATCTGAGGCAGGTCTCTGGCTTGGTACGGGTTTATGTGTAACTCTGTGTTGTTGTTTTGTGTCGAACTGCTTTGCTTTATCTTGACTAGGTCACAGTTGTAAATGAGAACTTGTTCTCAACTGGCCTACCTGGTTAAATAAATATATATTTTTAAAGGGTATTTGTGAGTCCCACCTGAAACAGGGAACACAGCTAAAAATGTTTCCTTATGGAGGGTGAAAGAAGGTAACCCTCCTCCCCCATCCCCTTCTCCTCTCTCACCAGGGTGAGGACAGCAGCAGGTCCAGTCTTCTCCTCTCTCACCAGGGTGAGGACAGCAGCAGGTCCAGTCTTCTCCAGTGGTCTCTTCCTCCTGTTTAAGATGAAACCTCGACCCAAACAGAGAATCTCTCTCTCTCTCTCTCTCTCTCGTTGCTACAAGGAGGCAACACACACATACATGGTCATTTAGCTACATAAAATAGACTCAAACACATAAAACCAACTGGTTGCCCAACATAGAGCAGGTCAACCTTCTCAGACCGTGTAACCAGACCACCCCCTTGTGGTCAGTGTGTGTAATGTCACAGACAAAAAAATATATTTCCTATTTACGGCTAGTAATTCGTCAGAGTCATGTCAGTCAGTGCTTGATATAACGATCTCTGTGGAATCTCTTACAGACGAGGACCACTGGTTTATATAACGATCTCTATGGAATCTCTTACAGGAGAGGACCACTGGTTTATATAACGATCTCTGTGGAATCTTTTACAGGAGTGGGCCCCCTGGTCGTTATGTACATCTAGGTTTGAAGTACCTTCTTCGGCGGCTCCATCTTCTGCGTCTGAGGCGTAACCAGCGGCGACGGCGGTTGGTATGGTACATCTTCTCAGCTGGTACCCAGGGCTTGGGCCTCCGATCTGGGGGAATAGTCATGCCGTAATCCCATATCTCTGAAGATGTGAGTGAGTGAAAGTGAATGAGAGTGAGAGAGAGTGTGAGAGAGAATTGTGAATTCTGCTTTTATCCCAGTCCCAACTCCAAAAATACAGAAACACACAGAGAGGAGGTCGGCAAGATTGGAGAGGGGGTCGGCCAGATCGGAGAGGGGGGTCGGCAGGATCGGAGAGGGGGTCGGCCAGATCGGAGAGGGGGTCGGCCAGATCGGAGAGGGGGTCCTCTTCTTCAGACGAGCGTTACGTTAGGATGAATAATATCCAACGCATTTTACATCATAACACTGAAGTGTAAGATCTTTATATATACACCACTTGTTTCAGTAATAATGAAATCAGACCTTCTTGTTGAGTATCTGATAACCTACCGTTTATATTGGACTTTAGGTTAAAACATGCTAATGAAGGTCCTCTGAGTAAAAGGTTTTCCAAGGACTTAAAGGCTTTAATAATATTAATAATATATAAATATGTTCCTCCCCTGTAACTTCACATGAGTCTTTCTGTACAGATGTTAATTTTACATTATTGATTTGCTTCGGTGGAGAAGGAGGACAAATGAAAACATTAAAGCTTAAAGTACTTTAGTTCCTTTTTCAAAAATAATGTTTAATGAATCACGAGTAAATTAGTAAATTATTTTTTGGTATCATTTCTATGTTTAAGATTAAAGAATTTAAAAAAAATTGTGCATTTCCCCCCCATATTCTCTGTATTGTTATAATATATTATATTACATCTTTCTTGAATAAATTCCTACATTTCTTTTTGTTCTTCCTCTCAACAACTCTTGAGCCTCCATTGTTTCCACGGATGAATACGGCCCAGGATCCTCTTCACCACGGATTCAAACTGCCGGTGATACACTGTTCTGCCGGTGCACCATGTTATCAAGTCATTCACCAGACAACACAGTGTTCGTAATAAAAACTACATTTATTACTTTCTCCGTATACATACATTATGTCTGGTCTCTGCTGACTGAGTTACTCTGGATAAATTAAACAGTTTAATGATATTTAAATCCACCCCAAAAAAAAGCTAACAAAACAAATTAATCTAAAATCTGTGTCATATTGGACCCGATTATCCACGGATACGTATTCACAAAGCGTCTCAGAGTAGAGGGAAGGCTGATCCAGGACCAGTTTTACCTTTTAAATCATAATGAATAAGACAATATGAACACGGGGGACCTGATCCTAGACCAGCCGAAATAGCAAACTGCACTCTATCACCCTATTATAGTAGAGCCCTATCTATCAACCAGAGCACTGGGGAAATGGTCACATTTTAGACACACCCAGGGGTGTGGTCAGGGGTCACTTGGAGGCGGAGCCTTGGCTAGAACCTCCTGCTTGTTGCTTCTGATGCTTCAGGTAATGTTTCTGGACAGGGGGGAGAGAAGGAGAGGGAGGGAGGGGGAGAGAGAGAGAGAGAAGGAGAGGAGAAGGGAGGGAGGGAGGGAGAGGAGAAGGGAGGGAGAGGAGAAGGGAGGGAGGGGGAGAGGGAGGGAGGGTGGGAGAGGAGAAGGGGGGGGAGGGAGGGGAGAAGGGAGGGAGGGAGGGGAGAAGGGAGGGAGGGAAGGGAGACGGGAGGGAGGGAGGGGAGACGGGAGGGAGGGAGGGGAGAAGGGAGGGAGGGGGGAGGGGAGAAGGGAGGGAGGGGAGAAGGGAGGGAGGGAGGGGAGGGA
>NC_092167.1:50259977-50397477 GCF_045791955.1 Oncorhynchus clarkii lewisi
CACACTATTTAATGACCCTAACCCCACCCCCACACACTATTTAATGACCCTAAACCCCACCCCCACACACTATTTAATGACCCTAACCCCACCCCCACACACCATTTAATGACCCTAACCCCACCCCCACACACTATTTAATGACCCTAACCCCACCCCCCTTCCCCCACACACTATTTAATGACCCTAACCCCACCCCCCTTCCCCCACACACTATTTAATGCCCCTAAACCCCCCCCCCCTTCACCCACACACTATTTAATGCCCCTAAACCCCCCCTTCACCCACATACTATTTAATGCCCCTAAACCCCCCCTTTACCCACACACTATTTAATGCCCCTAAACCCCCCCTTCACCCACACAATATTTAATGCCCCTAAACCCCCCCTTCAACCACACAGTTTTTAATGCCCCTAAACCCCCCCCTCTTCACCAACACACTATGTGATGCCCCTAAACCCCCCCCTTCACCAACACACT
Organism: Oncorhynchus clarkii lewisi; assembly: GCF_045791955.1. Lineage (NCBI taxonomy): Eukaryota > Metazoa > Chordata > Actinopteri > Salmoniformes > Salmonidae > Oncorhynchus > Oncorhynchus clarkii. The sequence goes on from NC_092167.1 coordinate 50,260,460, forward strand.
ATTTAATGCCCCTAAACCCCCCCCCTTCACCAACACACTATTTAATGCCCCTAAACCCCCCCACACACACACTATTTAATGCCCCTAAACCCCCCCCCCACACACACTATTTAATGCCCCTAAACCCACCCCCCTTCACCCACACAATATTTAATGCCCCTAAACCCCCCCTTCACCCACACACTATTTAATGCCCCTAAACCCCCCCTTTACCAACACACTATTTAATGCCCCTTAACCCCCCCTTCACCCACACAATATTTAATGCCCCTAAACCCCCCCCTCTTCACCAACACACTATGTGATGCCCCTAAACCCCCCCCTTCACCAACACACTATTTAATGCCCCTAAACCTCCCCCCCTTCACCAACACACTATTTAATGCCCCTAAACCCCCCCCTTCACCAACACACTATTTAATGCCCCTAAACCCCCCCGCCACACACACACACTATTTAATGCCCCTAAACCCCCCCCACACACACTATTTAATGCCCCTAAACCCACCCCCCTTCACCCACACAATATTGAATGCCCCTAAACCCCCCCCCCCCCCCCCCCCCTAAACCCGTCCGCACCACAGGGACTGCGGGTTATGAGTCAACCAGCGCATCACAGACACACACAGTCACTCTGTTCTAACAGACACACAGTCACTCTGATCTAACAGACACACAGTCTCTCTGATCTAACAGACACACAGTCTCTCTGATCTAACAGACACAGTCTCTCTGATCTAACAGACACACAGTCACTCTGATCTAACAGACACACAGTCACTCTGATCTAACAGACACACAGTCACTCTGATCTAACAGACACACAGTCACTCTGGTCTAACAGACACACGGTCACTCTGATCTAACAGACACACAGTCACTCTGATCTAACAGACACACAGTCACTCTGATCTAACAGACACACAGTCACTCTGATCTAACAGACACACAGTCACTCTGGTCTAACAGACACCTGTACCTGTGTTGTCAGCGTGCCGGGTCTGGGCTGGTTCTGGAGACTTCTTGGGCTGCACTTCCTCCATCTCATGATCACTTCCAGTCTCATCCAGGGTCACCATAGTCTGATTGGACAGAGTTGAAAATATGTAATATGTAATGTGCCTGTCTAATACAATGTAGAAGAGGTCATACGTCTTGTAGTGATTCCTATGTTGTTGATGTAAATAATATTTGCTGGTCTGTGGTGTGTGTAAATGAGGAGCAAACAGACATTGACCTGGACACATAGACAAAACTACTTACCCCAGTTACTAATAAACACCCATTAAGAAAATGACTGTAAAAACGGTTAAATCCCCCTGGATTGATGAGGAATTTAAAAAGTGTTTGGTTGAGAGGGATGAGGCAAAGGGAATGGCAAATAAGTCTGGCTGCACAACCGATTGGCAAGTTGACAAATCATGAGACTAAACTGAATGAAAACAAGAAGACACTACACTATGAAACAAAGATAAATGCCTGGTAGCCTGGTTCCTCTCTAGGTTTCTTCCTAGGTTCCTGCCTTTCTAGGGAGTTTTTCCTAGCCACCGTGCTTCTACATCTGCATTGCTTGCTGTTTGGGGGTTTTAGGCTGGGTTTCTGTACAGCACTTTGAGATATCAGCTGATGTACGAAGGGCTTTATAAATACATTTGATTGATAGACATTAACAATGACAAGCCACCAGGGTCAGACGACCTGGATGGAAAATTACTGAGGATAATAGCAGACGATATTGCCACTCCTATTTTTCACATCTTCTATTTAAACCTACTAGAGAGCGTGTGCCCTCAGGCCTGGAGGGAAGCTAAAGTCACTCCGCTACCCAAGAATAGTAAAGCCCCCTTTACTGGCTCAAATAGCCGACCAATCAGCCTGTTACAAACCCTTAGTAAACTTCTGGAAAACATTGTGTTTGACCAGATACAATGCTATTTTACAGTAAACAAACTGACAACAGACTTTCAGCACGCTTATAGGGAAGGACGCTCAACAAGCACGGCACTTACACAGATCACTGATGATTGGCTGAGAGACATTGATGATAAACTGATTGTGGGGGATGTTTTGCTGGACTTCAGTGTGGCTTTTGACATTATTGATCATAGTCTGCTGCTGGAAAAACATATGTGTTATGGCTTTACACCCCCTGCTATATTGTGGATAAAGAGTTACCTGTCTAACAGAACACAGAGGGTGTTCTTTAATGGAAGCTTCTCCAACATAATAAAGGTAGAATCAGGAATTCCCCAGGGCAGCTGTTTAGGCCCCTTACTTTTTTAAATTTTAACTAATGGCATGCCACTAGCTTTGAGTAAAGCCGGAGTGTCTATGAAATCGGGTGACTCAACATTATACACATCAGCTACTACAGCGACTGAAATGACTGCAACACTTAACAAAGAACTGCAGTTAGTTTCAGAGTGGGTGGTAAGGAATAAGTTAGCCCTAAATATTTCTACAACTAAAAGCATTATATTTGGAACAAAACACCCTAAACCTCAACTAAATCTTGTAATAAATCATGTGGAAAGTGAGCAAGTTGAGGTGACTAAACTGCTTGGAGTAACTCTGGATTGTAAACTGTCATGGTCAAAACATATTGATACAACAGTAGCTAAGATGGGGAGAAGTCTGTCCATAATAAAGCGCTGTTCTACCTTCTTAACAACACTATCAACAAGGCAGGTCCTACAGGCCCTAGTTTTGTCACACCTTGACTACTGGTCAGTCGTGTGGTAAGGTGCCAGAAAGAAGGACTTAAGAAAATTGCAAGAGATAGATTTCATCACTAGTTGTATTTGTGAGACATATTGACATGTTGAAAACACTGAGCTGTCTGCTTAAACGACTAGCACTCAGACACCCATGCATACCCTACCAGACATGCCACCAGAGGTCTCTTCACAGTCCCCAAGTCCAGATCAGACTACGGGAGGTGCACAGTACTACATAGAGCCATGACTACATGGAACTCTATTCCACAGTACTACATAGAGCCATGACTACATGGAACTCTATTCCACAGTACTACATAGAGCCATGACTACATGGAACTCTATTCCACAGTACTACATAGAGCCATGACTACATGGAACTCTATTCCACAGTACTACATAGAGCCATGACTACATGGAACTCTATTCCACAGTACTACATAGAGCCACGACTACATGGAACTCTATTCCACAGTACTACATAGAGCCATGACTACTGTGACGGCCCTGAATTATTTTGAGCCGTCTCAGTGCTTCTCCTTCCAATAGGGCGCTTTCCCTTTAATTCCCAATTAAATAGCCAGCATCAGCTGCGCAAAAGTGGCGTTTTGTGATGGAGACGTGACTGAGGATGTGTTCCCGAAGCTTCTCTATTCCGGTTGTTTTGTTGCTGTTAAACGTGTGTTTTGTAGCCTGAGAGTTTACCCAGGATCGGATCCACTCTTTGCGTCCGTGGACTACTCCTCTCTATTCTTCGTGGCCTTTCTCCGCTGGAGATCTGTTGGCGGATTGGATTGTCTGACTGACCGACTGACTACCACCTTTTTTGTATACGGTATTTCATTTGTTTTGATATGATGTATACGGTGATGATTTATGTAGTTAGATGTAGTTGAGGAATTAGTAAGAGCAGATACGCTTTAAAGTTCTGTGGTAAAATGGTTATATTGATTGTATGATTTAATACTGGGTTTACGCTACACGGAATGAACGGACCAACATTGCGTGACAAGTCACTTGAGTTCACTGAACTCCTTACCGGGCGGGACTCTTTTTAGGCCCGAGGTACAGGACATTTCTGGAGGAACCAGAACTCATTGTGTTATATTATTATGTGTGTGTAATCCATTGATGTTGCTAATACAACCCACGCAAAAGAATAGTTGTTTTTGAAGTTCTTTCAATGTTTTAAGGGTTTATGAAAAGTTGATTTCCCTTCTGACGTTTACATAAGTCCTTTGTATGGTGTAGACTTGACGGACCAGATGGGACTCATTCCCTCCCAAACTAAAAGGAGAGACCAATGTTTTCTCTGGTAGGCACAACCTACCTGGCACCCCTATAAAAAAAATAACCTCAAGTCAAAACCGTTACATAAAAAATGGCACCCCAGATGGGACAGCACAACATTGAGAACTAACCAAAGCAAATCTTTTGTGTGGAATTAAAACAATGGATTCACCCCAAGATAATGTGCTCATCCATGTCATACCTGCCAATGGGAATATACAGGGCCATTCTGACCATCAAGCTGACAATACAAATCATAATGTGAATGGAGATAATGGAGTTGATTTGGGCCAGAGCCCTGGGAATCTGAATGCTCGGTCTGAACCACAGGCCACAGGAGGTCTAACCAGTTACTCACTTATTGACATGGATCTGTGTGGAAGTACTGAGCTAGCCCTCCCTCTGACACCCAACCTTCTTCCATTGTCTGGTTTATCTCCAGAGGTGGGAGTCTTACAACTTCAAGGTGACATCCTTGATATTCGTCGGACTCAACAACATCTCCAAACTCTTATCCACGATAAATTTAAATGTCTGAGGGAAGAGCAACAACAGAGTGCCATGGAATTCAGAAACTCACTGAGCACTCTAACCCACACACTGACAGAGCTCAGTGAGAGTGGAAGACGGGAAATTACTGGTGCCATGGACAGGCAGTTTGACTACCAACGAAACCAACTCACTGCCACTCTCCAATGGCGCCTGCAACATCATCACACTGAGGTCCTCAAGGACGTTAATTCAGTTTTTTCTCCCATGGTTAACACTGTAGACCACTTGCAAACAGAGCTCTCTAATTGTGTTAAAATGTTGGATGACGTGTCTGTGGACATGGCCTCCATTAGGCACAACTCCTTACACAGAGTTTCTCTGGTGTCCACTTCTGTTCAGACCACTGAGGGCCAAGCTGGCACCTCTGAAGAGCCAAGACAAGGCCATGCTACAGCCACCCCTTGCAGGATGCAATCCACCATGCATCCTGGTGTTCATTTTCATTGTCCGATAACGCCCTCCCCCTCTACTTCCTCAATCCCTCCTAGCTCGTTTGTTCATGGTGAATTGAGTAGACGTCATGTGGGGGCGATGCCCATTAAATTGCAATTTCCCACCTTTGGGAAAAAAGATGACAGTCCTGATCCGCTAATGTACCTAGAAAGATGTCGTGACTTTCTTGCCCTCAATCCCCTGGCTGACGAAGAACTCCTTGCCACATTGAGGAATGTGTTGCATGGGACAGCTCGAGACTGGTGGGATGTGGCACGTCTCACCACTACCTCCTGGGCTGACTTTGAGGCCAAGTTTTCCTCTGCATTTCTGTCTGAGGACTACACAGATGAGCTGGCAGACAGAGTCAGGAATCGAGTGCAAAGCGAGAAAGAGGGTATCCGTGACTTTGCATACGGTTACCACTCCCTGTGCAGAAGGTGGAAACCTGGCATTGAGGAGGAAGAGGTCATTAAATTGATTTTGAAGAACATCAACCCACTACTAGCCAGTCAACTCCGAGAACGAGTCACCACTGTCGATGGACTGGTTCGCTTGGGACAGCAGTTTGAGAAGGACAGAGAATGCCAACAGCAATATGACCAAAGAAAGAAACAGACACCCAAACAGTTACCCAAGACAGACCATCAACAACAGCTAGAGTCTCCAGCCAAGACCCCTCTCATGTTCTGTTGGAGATGTAATCAAAAGGGACATTCTTCAGCTACATGTCCCAGACCGTATCAAGAAAACCCTTCCAGAAACCACAAATCACAACAGGCCAACACGCCTAACTCTCTTCGCAGGAATGACCATCCTTCTCTGGGTGCTTTAACCAGAGCTGAAATCCCAAGAGTCACTGCCTACGCCCCCCCATCGACATCTCCTTCCTTTCAGTTCATACCGCACCAACTGGTGTTACCCCTGTCCATAGGCCCATGGACAGGAAGAGCCATCCTGGACACCGGGTCATCCTACACACTGCTCAATGAGAAACTGTGGAAGGAGGTTAAAGGTCCGCAATACAACTTGAAGCCGTGGACAGAAGGTCCACTCTATCTGGCTGATGGTGAGGCTAAACGACCACTTGGATGGAGTGAGGTAGAGTTCCGCCTGTGTAACCGCTCCTATATGATTCCTTCAGTTATCCTACAAACCAAGAACCTTGCTTTTCCTGTCGTGTTGGGAATTGATTTCATGTACTTCAGTGGTGTCCAGATTGATATCGCACACAATTGCTACTGGTTTCCATACAATCCGAGCAAGAAGCATTTCTTCCAATCAGAAGCTACGAAGTTACATGATTGGGGTTCAAATGTGGCAGTCTTCTCTGCCGTTGCTCCGTTACCACTAACCCTTGATAATCCTTCTGACGATCTCCTTTTACAGGCTGTAAGAAGAGCTCAGCTGGAACATCCAGAGGAGTTAAGGCTGTTGGAACAGCTGCAGAATAATGCTGATGTATGTACTTCAAGGCTAGGACGCACCGGGCTCCTGAAGCACAAAATATTCCTTACACAGGAAATGCCGATCAAGCAAAAGCCATATCGTTTGTCCCCAGCGAAGCTAATCATCCAAAAGGGACTCATTAATGATATGTTAACACAAGATATAATAGAACGTTCCTCCTCTCCTTGGGCTGCTCCTGTTGTCCTCATCCCAAAAAAGACTGGTGGTCTTAGATTTTGTGTGGACTATAGGAAGACCAACAATGTTTCCCAGACTGATGCCTATCCTTTTCCTACCATCCACGAGATCCTGGAGTCATTGTCTGGCGCTGTTGTGTTCACTACCCTTGACCTCAATAGTGGTTATTGGCAAGTTGAGATGGACCAGGAAAGCAAGGACAAGACTGCTTTTGTCTGTGCTGAGGGCTTGTTTTCCTTTAAGGTGATGCCTTTTGGATTAAAGAATGCACCTGCCACTTTCCAAAGACTGATGGAGATTGCGTTAGGTGAGCTCAAAGGGAAGATCTGTTTCGTCTACCTGGACGATATAATTATCTACTCCCAGAACAGAGAACAACACTTTCAAGATCTTCAAGCAGTGTTGGACAAGCTAAGAGAAGCTGGTCTGACCGTGAATATGAAGAAGAGCAACTTCTGCCAAACTTCCCTGAAGTTCCTTGGCCATATTGTGTCTTTCGACGGCATTCATGTGGATCCTGAAAAGACCAAGGCGGTACAAGATTTTCCTGTGCCAACCACACTCAAGGCCCTTCAACGGTTCCTTGGGATGGCTGGATGGTACCATCGGTTTGTGTCGAACTTCTCCCAGGTGGCAGAACCCCTCAACGCGTTGAAGCGAAAAGGAGTGAAATTCCTATGGACGGCAGAGTGCCAGACATCCTTTGAAACCCTGAAACGACACCTCGTCACACCTCCCATTTTAGGTCATCCCAACTTTGATTCCCCTTTTGTTGTTTACACTGATGCAAGTGATGTTGGACTTGGTGCTGTCCTAGTCCAACAGACTGGACTTGGCACTGAAGAAGTGCTAGCGTTCGCCAGTCGGACATTGAATGGAGCAGAACGGAACTACTCCACAACCGAGCAAGAGTGCCTTGCAGTTGTCTGGGCTTTGGAAAAGTGGAGGTACTACCTGGAGGGAAGACACTTCACTGTGGTCACTGACCATTCCTCCCTTGTGTGGGTGTTCAAGACCAACAAACCAAGCACCAGACTCATAAGATGGGCTCTACGGTTGCAAGAGTTCACCTTTGCAGTAGAATACAGGAAAGGAAAATACAACACTGTTCCAGATGCCTTATCCAGAGCTCCTGCTTGTGGCAACGGTGGCCCTCATCTTACATGTGCTACTGTCCTGTCAAGCAGTCGAGACTCGCCCAAAGCAGACTTTCCCATCTCTGATGAGACCATATGGAAAGCCCAACAGGATGATCCAGAAGTACAGGCTTTGTACCAGACTATCCTGGAAGATGGAGAAAAGATGGTCAATCCTACCACAAAGCTGACCATCCTGGAAGACAAAGTCTACCGTGTTGTACAACTACCACACAGAACCCTCTACCAATTGTACATACCTGAAACTCTACGCCTACAACTGCTTCAACATTTCCATGAAGACCCATTAGCTGGTCATTTGGGCAGGTTCAAAACCTACAAGCGGTTGCAAGCGTTACTGTACTGGCCACATCTGAGCATGGATGTGAAGTCACACATCCGAAACTGTCAGGTTTGTCAAATGTACAAACCAGAAGGTAGAAAGCCTGCTGGCAAGTTGCAGCAAACGGTGGTTACCCGACCTTGGGAAATGCTAGGAGTGGATTTGATGGGTCCATTTCCTAGAAGCTCCAATCAGAATGTGTACATGCTTGTGTTTGTTGATTATTATTCAAAGTGGGTGGAACTCTTTTCCCTGCGTCAGGCCACAGCAAGGACCGTCTCTAACATCCTTACGAAAGAGATCCTGACTCGCTGGGGAGTGCCTGATTACATCCTGTCTGATCGAGGTTCCCAATTTGTCTCTGATCTCTTTGAGGAGACCTGCCAAAGATGGAACCTGAGACAGAAGTTGACCACGGCCTATCACCCACAGACCAATCTCACTGAGAGAGTAAATCGAACCTTGAAGACAATGATTGCTTCCTATGTAGGGATCCAGCACAAACACTGGGACAAGCACCTTCACGAGTTTCGATTTGCCCTGAATTCTGCTGTGCAAGAGTCCACTGGAGTCACACCTGCAGAGCTGAACCTAAGTCGTCCCCTCCGAGGACCCTTGGATATGGTGCTACAGCCCCAGCAGATTACTCCAGACGCTGCTTGCTATGACCAGGTAGTCCATCTCCATGACTTGAGAGCTCTTGTCTCAAAGAACATGACCCAGGCTCGACTCAAGCAGAAGAGAAATTATGATAAGAACAGACGAGACATGCAGTTTCAGCTTCGTGATCGGGTGTGGCTTCGCTCTCATCCTTACTCGAAAGCTGAACAATTCTTCTCTGCCAAGCTCGCTCCTAAATGGCAAGGACCATATAGGATTGTGGAGCAGATGGGCCCTTTGAACTACCGAGTGGTGAAAGAGGACACAGGTGAAGATATGCGCGTTGTCCATGTCTCACGCCTTAAGGCCTGTTACCCCTCGGCTGAGGAATTGGAGGCGATTGAGCGCCGCAAGATCTTGGATATCTTTGAAGAGGAAAGTGAGGAGACTTTTCTCGGATTCCCAGACCCAGAAGTCTCACACCTTAAGGCCTGTGACCCCTCAGCTGAGGAGCGTGAGCTCCAAAAAGTCATGAGAATTTTTGTAGAGGAAAGTGATGAGGAGACCTTTCTCGGTTACCCCGACCAAGATGTGCCTTCCAGGGCAATGGTCGGCTTTTTCCAGGGGAGGGGGTGTGTGACGGCCCTGAATTATTTTGAGCCGTCTCAGTGCTTCTCCTTCCAATAGGGTGCTTTCCCTTTAATTCCCAATTAAATAGCCAGCATCAGCTGCGCAAAAGTGGCGTTTTGTGATGGAGACGTGACTGAGGATGTGTTCCCGAAGCTTCTCTATTCCGGTTGTTTTGTTGCTGTTAAACGTGTGTTTTGTAGCCTGAGAGTTTACCCAGGATCGGATCCACTCTTTGCGTCCGTGGACTACTCCTCTCTATTCTTCGTGGCCTTTCTCCGCTGGAGATCTGTTGGCGGATTGGATTGTCTGACTGACTACCACCTTTTTTGTATACGGTATTTCATTTGTTTTGATATGATGTATACGGTGATGATTTATGTAGTTAGATGTAGTTGAGGAATTAGTAAGAGCAGATACGCTTTAAAGTTCTGTGGTAAAATGGTTATATTGATTGTATGATTTAATACTGGGTTTACGCTACACGGAATGAACGGACCAACATTGCGTGACAAGTCACTTGAGTTCACTGAACTCCTTACCGGGCGGGACTCTTTTTAGGCCCGAGGTACAGGACATTTCTGGAGGAACCAGAACTCATTGTGTTATATTATTATGTGTGTGTAATCCATTGATGTTGCTAATACAACCCACGCAAAAGAATAGTTGTTTTTGAAGTTCTTTCAATGTTTTAAGGGTTTATGAAAAGTTGATTTCCCTTCTGACGTTTACATAAGTCCTTTGTATGGTGTAGACTTGACGGACCAGATGGGACTCATTCCCTCCCAAACTAAAAGGAGAGACCAATGTTTTCTCTGGTAGGCACAACCTACCTGGCACCCCTATAAAAAAAATAACCTCAAGTCAAAACCGTTACACTACATGGAACTCTATTCCACAGTACTACATAGAGCCATGACTACATGGACCTCTATTCCACAGTACTACATAGAGCCAAGACTACATGGAACTCTATTCCACAGTACTACATAGAGCCAAGACTACATGGAACTCTATTCCACAGTACTACATAGAGCCACGACTACATGGAACTCTATTCCACAGTACTACATAGAGCAACGACTACATGAAACTCTATTCCACAGTACTACATAGAGACATGACTACATGGAACTCTATTCCACAGTACTACATAGAGCCATGACTACATGGAACTCTATTCCACAGTACTACATAGAGCCATGACTACATGGAACTCTATTCCACAGTGCTACATAGAGCCACGACTACATGGAACTCTATTCCACAGTGCTACATAGAGCCACGACTACATGGAACTCTATTCCACAGTGCTACATAGAGCCACGACTACATGGAACTCTATTCCACAGTGCTACATAGAGCCACGACTACATGGAACTCTATTCCACAGTACTACATAGAGCCACAACTACATGGAACTCTATTCCACAGTACTACATAGAGCCAAGACTACATGGAACTCTATTCCACAGTACTACATAGAGCCAAGACTACATGGAACTCTATTCCACAGTACTACATAGAGCCACGACTACATGGAACTCTATTCCACAGTACTACATAGAGCCACGACTACATGGAACTCTATTCCACAGTACTACATAGAGCCACGACTACATGGAACTCTATTCCACAGTACTACATAGAGACATGACTACATGGAACTCTATTCCACAGTACTACATAGAGCCATGACTACATGGAACTCTATTCCACAGTACTACATAGAGCCATGACTACATGGAACTCTATTCCACAGTGCTACATAGAGCCACGACTACATGGAACTCTATTCCACAGTTCTACATAGAGCCACGACTACATGGAACTCTATTCCACAGTACTACATAGAGCCACGACTACATGGAACTCTATTCCACAGTACTACATAGAGCCATGACTAAGTGGAACTCTATTCCACAGTACTACATAGAGCCATGACTAAGTGGAACTCTATTCCACAGTACTACATAGAGCCACGACTACGTGGAACTCTATTCCACAGTACTACATAGAGCCACGACTACATGGAACTCTATTCCACAGTACTACAGAGAGCCACAACTACATGGAACTCTATTCCACAGTACTACATAGAGCCACAACTACATGGAACTCTATTCCACAGTACTACATAGAGCCACAACTACATGGAACTCTATTCCACAGTACTACATAGAGCCACGACTACATGGAACTCTATTCCACAGTACTACATAGAGCCATGACTACATGGAACTCTATTCCACAGTACTACATAGAGCCATGACTACATGGAACTCTATTCCACAGTACTACATAGAGCCATGACTACATGGAACTCTATTCCACAGTACTACATAGAGCCATGACTACATGGAACTCTATTCCACAGTACTACATAGAGCCATGACTACATGGAACTCTATTCCACAGTGCTACATAGAGCCATGACTACATGGAACTCTATTCCACAGTACTACATAGAGCCATGACTACACGGAACTCTATTCCACAGTACTACATAGAGCCACGACTACATGGAACTCTATTCCACAGTACTACATAGAGCCATGACTACATGGAACTCTATTCCACAGTACTACATAGAGCCATGACTACATGGAACTCTATTCCACAGTACTACATAGAGCCATGACTACATGGAACTCTATTCCACAGTACTACATAGAGCCATGACTACATGGAACTCTATTCCACAGTACTACATAGAGCCATGACTACATGGAACTCTATTCCACAGTACTACATAGAGCCATGACTACATGGAACTCTATTCCACATCAGGTAACTGATGCAAACAGTAGAATCAGACTTTAAAAAATAAACATAAATACACACCTTGTGGAACAGTGGGGACTGTGAAGCAACACAGACATACACACACACACGATAACATGGATTATGTGTTGTAGATATGTGGTAGTGGAGTACGGGCCTGAGGTCACACACTGTGTTGTGAATTCTGTAATGAAGGTATTGTAATGTTTTTAAAATGTTACAACTTGCTGGACCGTAGGAAGGCAGCAGCTAATTGGGATCCATAATAAATACAAATGCGTGAGAGAAATCAAGATACAAGCAGACAAAAAGAAAGCAGTAGATGTTTCCTGACCTCTGTGTTGAAGGAGTCTTCTGAGTCGTCCTCCTGCCTGAATGGGTGTGGCTCCGGGCTAGGACCCTCCCCTCCTTCCTCGCCAACGATCTCATCCAGAGTGACCAATTCTTGAAGGTCTGCCTCATTTATTCCGCTCTCCTGATCCCTCGCACCCTCCTCTCCTCTCTCATCCCCATCTCCTCCAATCTCATCCAGAGTCACCAACCATTCCGTATCCACACTGAACCTCCCCTTCCCCCTCTTCCATTCCTGCTCCTTCTCTCTGCTCCTCACCCGCTTTGTACGCCTCTTCTCCTCCCATTCTCTGTCTCGTCGTTTCTCCTTCTTCATCAGCTCTTCCTCTTCGGCAGCGTCGTCAGGGTAACTCTCCTCTTCCTCACTCACCTCATCCAAGGTGACACGGTTAGTCTTTTTGTGGGTACCTCCCTCACCCCTCTCCGACTCCACTGGGGGGGTCTGTATCTTCTTGCCATCCTTCTTTTGAACATTACCCTTTTTGTAACTCGCTTTCTGGGGTTTTGTGTCATCCACGGTTTTGTTGAGTATCTGTAAACCCACATTTTCTTTGGGCGCTTTGTCAACAAGTGATTGGGGCACTTGGTGACCAGACACCGTCTCAAGCCCTTGTAGTTCTAGGGTTGTTTGAAGGTCTTGCTCCTTGGCTGTGGAAGACGGATCAGTCAAGCCAAGCTCCAGTGTGCAGCCTTCATTCTGAGCCTTGCTACCCAGAATCGAGTCACCTTTTTTAGCCTGGGCCTTCTCCTCGCTCCCGTCTACCTCTGGAGGTTTTTCAGCTGTAGTCTCCATATCAATCTCTGACCCAACACTTTCTGCCTCCTTGTTCGCCGGCAATGCCGTGCCCAACACTGACACCTTGTGGTCGGATGACGGTAACATACCCTCCATGTCACTTCCCTTTGTGACCACTACTTCCTCTACCAACTGAGCAGCGGCTGCTTCCCCCATTGGCTGAGACAGACGCTCCACGGGAAGAGGCTCCGCTTCCATCCTGACTGTGGGGTCATCGTCAGTGACAGTTTCTCGGGTTTCTGCGGCTTCCGTCGCAACAACAGCAGCTGCGGCTGACGACCTGGTCTTGCGTCCGGAGGTGGCGGGGGGTTGAGGTTTTGCCGCCTGCGTTTTTTTGGCTGTTGCGACTTGTCGTGGAGTCTTCTGTCCAGGGAGGGTAGAGGTAGAAGAGGATGGGGTGGGAGTGCTTTTGAACAGGGGTCTCTCTTTCTCCTGGCTTGACTTCATAGTAGAAATTGGGGTATCAGGGGTACCCCTCTTGCGTTTGGATGATCGTTCCGACCTTCCATAGGTGCCATCTTGGGTATTGGGTGATGAAGATGATGGCTCTGGTGGGTTGGGTGATGAAGATGATGATTCTGGTGGGTTGGCGTTGTCCGCCTCATCCCCTTCCACCTCGTCCACGGTGACGAACTCATCCATGTTGAACTGGTCCAGATCGAATGGGTTGGCGTCACCAGGATTGACGTCGGACGTGAACTCATCCACCACGTAGCCAACACCCTGTGGTATGAGAGGAGGATGAATCCATGGAATTAATCAATCAAACCCTTTTCCAGACGTTCAACAGAAGTGCTGTACTTTGAATCAGATGAATGTAAGAGAGCAATGTCTGAATGAAAACCAAATCTAACATCTTGCTACAACAGATTGTAACCGTTTGGATTCTGTATATTACTATTTGAATGGTGTGTTTTTATAAATCTGATACTCACCTTTCTCTCTGCTGCCTCCTGATCTCTAGACTCACTCCTAGAAGACTGGCTAGTTCTACTACGGTGGCCCTGTGGGACAAACGGAGACATGAAATCACTCCTAGAAGACTGGCTAGTTCTACTACGGTGGCCCTGTGGGACAAACGGAAACATGAAATCACTCCTAGAAGACTGGTTAGTTCTACTACGGTGGCCCTGTGGGACAAACGGAAACATGAAATCACTCCTAGAAGACTGGTTAGTTCTACTACGGTGGCCCTGTGGGACAAACGGAGACATGAAATCTCAGAAACAGAAAGAAATCATGTTAACATCTCATTTAGACTTTTAACAACGTCTGAACTTAAGGATATAACCTGAATATAAAAAACCATCCACCATCATTCCTCCTGTCCCTGTCCCCCGTCCTGTCTGCTCCTGTCCCTGTCCCCCGTCCTGTCTGCTCCTGTCCCTGTCCCCCGTCCTGTCTGCTCCTGTCCCTGTCCCCCGTCCTGTCTGCTCCTGTCCCTGTCCCCCGTCCTGTCTGCTCCTGTCCCTGTCCCCCGTCCTGTCTGCTCCTGTCCCTGTCCCCCGTCCTGTCTGCTCCTGTCCCTGGCTCCCGTCCTGTCTGCTCCTGTCCCTGTCCCCCGTCCTGTCTGCTCCTGTCCCTGTCCCCCGTCCTGTCTGCTCCTGTCCCCCCCTGTCCTGTCTGCTCCTGTCCCTGTCCCCCGTCCTGTCTGCTCCTGTCCCTGTCCCCCGTCCTGTCTGCTCCTGTCCCTGGCTCCCGTCCTGTCTGCTCCTGTCCCTGTCCCCCGTCCTGTCTGCTCCGGTCCCTGGCTCCCGTCCTGTCTGCTCCTGTCCCTGTCCCCCGTCCTGTCTGCTCCTGTCCCTGTCCCCCGTCCTGTCTGCTCCTGTCCCTGGCTCCCGTCCTGTCTGCTCCTATCCCTGTCCCCCGTCCTGTCTGCTCCTGTCCCTGGCTCCCGTCCTGTCTGCTCCTGTCCCTCCCCCGTCCTGTCTGCTCCTGTCCCTGTCTCCTGTCTGCTCCTGTCCCTGTCCCCCGTCCTGTCTGCTCCTGTCCCTGTCCCCCGTCCTGTCTGCTCCTGTCCCTGTCTCCCGTCCTGTCTGCTCCTGTCCCTGTCCCCCGTCCTGTCTGCTCCTGTCCCTGTCCCCCGTCCTGTCTGCTCCTGTCCCTGTCCCCCGTCCTGTCTGCTCCTGTCCCTGTCCCCCGTCCTGTCTCCTGTCCCTGGCCTGTCCCCTGTCCCCCGTCCTGTCTGCTCCTGTCCCTGTCCCCCGTCCTGTCTGCTCCTGTCCCTGTCCCCCGTCCTGTCTGCTCATGTCCCCCGTCCTGTCTGCTCCTGTCCCCCGTCCTGTCTGCTCCTGTCCCTGTCCCCCGTCCTGTCTGCTCCTGTCCCTGGCTCCCGTCCTGTCTGCTCCTGTCCCTGGCTCCCGTCCTGTCTGCTCCTGTCCCTGTCCCCCGTCCTGTCTGCTCCTGTCCCTGGCTCCCGTCCTGTCTGCTCCTGTCCCTGTCCCCCGTCCTGTCTGCTCCTGTCCCCCGTCCTGTCTGCTCCTGTCCCTGTCCCCCGTCCTGTCTGCTCCTGTCCCTGTCCCCCGTCCTGTCTGCTCCTGTCCCTGTCCCCCGTCCTGTCTGCTCCTGTCCCTGGCTCCCGTCCTGTCTGCTCCTGTCCCTGTCCCCCGTCCTGTCTGCTCCGGTCCCTGGCTCCCGTCCTGTCTGCTCCTGTCCCTGTCCCCCGTCCTGTCTGCTCCTGTCCCTGTCCCCCGTCCTGTCTGCTCCTGTCCCTGGCTCCCGTCCTGTCTGCTCCTGTCCCTGTCCCCCGTCCTGTCTGCTCCTGTCCCTGGCCCCCGTCCTGTCTGCTCCTGTCCCCCGTCCTGACTGCTCCTGTCCCTGTCCCCCGTCCTGACTGCTCCTGTCCCTGTCCCCCGTCCTGTCTGCTCCTGTCCCTGTCCCCCGTCCTGTCTGCTCCTGTCCCTGGCTCCCGTCCTGTCTGCTCCTGTCCCTGTCCCCCGTCCTGTCTGCTCCTGTCCCTGTCCCCCGTCCTGTCTGCTCCTGTCCCTGGCTCCCGTCCTGTCTGCTCCTGTCCCTGGCTCCCGTCCTGTCTGCTCCTGTCCCTGGCTCCCGTCCTGTCTGCTCCTGTCCCTGGCTCCCGTCCTGTCTGCTCCTGTCCCTTACCCCCGTCCTGTCTGCTCCTGTCCCTGGCTCCCGTCCTGTCTGCTCCTGTCCCTGTCCCCCGTCCTGTCTGCTCCTGTCCCTGTCCCCCGTCCTGTCTGCTCCTGTCCCTGTCCCCCGTCCTGTCTGCTCCTGTCCCTGTCCCCCGTCCTGTCTGCTCCTGTCCCTGGCTCCCGTCCTGTCTGCTCCTGTCCCTGGCTCCCGTCCTGTCTGCTCCTGTCCCTGGCTCCCGTCCTGTCTGCTCCTGTCCCTGGCTCCCGTCCTGTCTGCTCCTGTCCCTGGCTCCCGTCCTGTCTGCTCCTGTCCCTGGCTCCCGTCCTGTCTGCTCCTGTCCCTGGCTCCCGTCCTGTCTGCTCCTGTCCCTGTCCCCCGTCCTGTCTGCTCCTGTCCCCCGTCCTGTCTGCTCCTGTCCCTGTCCCCCGTCCTGTCTGCTCCTGTCCCTGGCTCCCGTCCTGTCTGCTCCTGTCCCTGTCCCCCGTCCTGTCTGCTCCTGTCCCTGTCCCCCGTCCTGTCTGCTCCTGTCCCTGGCTCCCGTCCTGTCTGCTCCTGTCCCTGGCTCCCGTCCTGTCTGCTCCTGTCCCTGGCTCCCGTCCTGTCTGCTCCTGTCCCTGGCTCCCGTCCTGTCTGCTCCTGTCCCTGGCTCCCGTCCTGTCTGCTCCTGTCCCTGTCCCCCGTCCTGTCTGCTCCTGTCCCTGGCTCCCGTCCTGTCTGCTCCTGTCCCTGTCCCCCGTCCTGTCTGCTCCTGTCCCTGTCCCCCGTCCTGTCTGCTCCTGTCCCTGTCCCCCGTCCTGTCTGCTCCTGTCCCTGGCTCCCGTCCTGTCTGCTCCTGTCCCTGGCTCCCGTCCTGTCTGCTCCTGTCCCTGGCTCCCGTCCTGTCTGCTCCTGTCCCTGGCTCCCGTCCTGTCTGCTCCTGTCCCTGGCTCCCGTCCTGTCAGCTCCTGTCCCTGGCTCCCGTCCGGTCTGCTCCTGTCCCTGGCTCCCGTCCTGTCTGCTCCTGTCCCTGGCTCCCGTCCTGTCTGCTCCTGTCCCTGGCTCCCGTCCTGTCTGCTCCTGTCCCTGGCTCCCGTCCTGTCTGCTCCTCTCCCTGGCTCCCGTCCTGTCAGCCACCCCCCCCCCCCAACCTCCTTTCTTACCTTGCTCCTCTCCTCCTCCTCTTACTTTGTCTCTCTCCCTGGCTCCCGTCCTGTCTGCTCCCCCCCTTCCTACCTCCTTTCTTACCTTACTCATCTCCTCCTCCTCTTTCCTCCCCTTCTTCTTGGCGGGACTGCTGTTCTGTCTGTTGCTCCTGCAGGATCCAGAAGAAGAGCTAGAGTCGTCGCCGTGTCTCGACGTCGGAGGACCCTGCTCCTCCTCGGAGGCCGCTCGGCTGCTTCTATGCCTGGAAGAGTCTATCTTTTCTGGGGAAGAATGGTCCCTGCGCCTGCCTCTTCCTCCATAGACTTGGGTCTTCCCCTGGTTCTTCTTTGGTTGTCCATAGCCTGAAGGTGGTTTCTTTGCACCTTCCGTCTGTGTTGTGGTCTTCTTCGCTGGTGTGGTTGGAGGCTTTTTATCGATCTGTGACTTCTCAGGTTGTAGCTTTTTTTTCTTCAGAGAAAGCGCAGGTCTATTTCTCTCATCTGGTTGAGTCTGTGTCGCTGTCTTCTCTCCAGTCTTCTTCTCTGGGTGAGCTGGGGCCTGGTTCAGTCCTCCAGCCGGGGTCTTGGTCTCCCCCTTCTCCTCAGCAACAGAGCTCTTCTTGTCGGATGGAGGCTTGTCCTTCTCTCCCTGGTCCTGTCTCTGTTCCTCGGCTTGTCTCTCCAGGCGGTGTTGGTGCACTGCTGCCTCCAGGGCCTTCAGGATCTCCTGAGTTACCGGACTGAAGTCTAACAGGTTGTCTTCACCTTTTACAGACACTGGGCGAGCTACGGGGACAGAGGCTGATGTTACCGGTGCTGGTACAGAACCGGCAACGCTAGCAGCGTGAACGGTAGCGGTTGCCATGGTTTCTCCATTCTCGCCATCCGGTTTTGCAGCGGTTTGGCTTTGGTCGTGGTTGGTCGTCATCAGGTCATCGGGGTCCATGACGACTGGACTGGGTTCCGTTGCGGTCGCGTCGGAGTCTATCGCTATGGTGTCAATGGACTGGACGGCGCTTCCGTCATCTCCCGGGTGTTGGGTAACCACAGGCTGTGTGGCAGAGGTGGTGGTAGGAACAGATTTACCTGGTGTTGTACCTTTAGCGACAGGCTTCTTGCCTTGGACCGTCTTCTTCTTGGCTCTGGTGCTGAAATGACAGACATTAGACATACATGACAGTAAGTGACGTTGACATGCAAATCCAAGTGTAAATGGAGGAGTGCAACATAATGGCCGAGAGTTGTTCCCTGAACAGGAAAAACTCTTTTGAGCCCTAGTTGGACTTCACGGGTCCAAAAAGGACCTGGGGCTTGGAGATGCATCATTTAATTCCACTTCATATGAAAAAGGCCCGTTGCGAACGGACCCGAGCACAACTAGACTCCCTCCATAAAGACCTGATCGGAAACAGACCCAGTCTGATCCAATACGAGTGAAGGAAACACCACAAGAGTCAGGGGAATTGTCTTCAGCCTGTACCGCCAACCTCTGTCTGTAGCCTACACACTAATACGACACCTCTATTTTAAATGGTCCCTGAGTTCAGTATGAAGGAAGTTAAGACTGGCAGTCATTGTGTTACCGCTAGTTAGTAACTTCCTTTAAACTGCACGCAGACTCATAAAAACTGTATCTATGAGTTCATCAGACTCTGGGGAAGTAGACAAAGAGCCTCATTGTCAACATCCTAAAAGTATCCTTTCAAGTCAAGATTCCTGGATGTAATATTGCAGTCCGTGTATGTTTTGATCGTTTGTTTTACCAAGTTAAAATGTAATCACGAACGTGAAAACTGGCAAATATATATATAAAAAAATAGGGGGAAAAAAAAAACAGCAAGAAAATCACATTTAAATGAAACCATTTGGAAATGTTGTCACACCTTGGCCCTTTTATTCATAGAAAGTATGAATAAATGTAAAAAAAAAAATGTACAGTTGCAAAGCATGCTAGGTATTATTCTAATGAGCTCCGTCCAGCAAAAAGAAATTGAAGTAATCTGAGCTTTTCAGTCAGCGCTACTGTTATGTCGCTTCAATTGATTTGACTTCATGTTTTGAACTTTTATGTCATTTTAAAACGTTGTCACACTATAGAAAGAGACTTATATAAAATAGCTTTTATGCACACAGTGATGTATTGATATACAGACAGACAAGTAATGAAAGGTTGAGGTAGACACTCACCTGGTGACAGGTGTCTTCTTGGCTGGGAGCTGCGGCTGAGCCGGGTGTTTAACCTTGACCAGCATGTTGAACTTCAGAGGCTTGTTCTGAACTACACAGGGGAACTTCTGGAAATGAAGACATACCGCCATGGCTATCGAGGACGACTCCATCTCAAAATAAATCTAGGAGAGAGAGGACAAGAGGGAGGTATACGGATGAGAGTGTGTACCACAGGTGTGTAAAAAACAAGACCGAAAAACACCTGACTGTTGTACTTGTCCTTCAAGACCGAAAAACACCTGACTGTTGTACTTGTCCTTCAAGACCGAAAAACACCTGACTGTTGTACTTGTCCTTCAAGACCGAAAAACACCTGACTGTTGTACTTGTCCTTCAAGACCGGAGCACCTTAATCTGATGTATACAAGTCTGGTCCCGGAGTGTCTAACTAAATAAAACCAAAATATTTAGCCTGACTTCATTCAGGGTCCGGAAAAAATTGATTTGAAGCAAATCAAAACATCTGTCTCATTTGCCTGTTTAACACAATATTTCCCCCAAAATTGGTAAAAGTTAATAGCGATATGATTAAAGGCAACAAATGTTAACCTATTATTAGATTGTGGTGCCTGGCCTTAACATGTCTGTCTGTGTGTGTGTGTCTGTGGTACCCTGTTGATCAGAGATAGCGAATCGAGGTAGGATCCGAAGCGTTTGATGAGGTCGTGAACCTCTTGGGTTGCCGTAGTCCCCGTGGGGACGTTACTGACGATCAGAAGGCGTTCCTTCAATGTCGTGTCCTGTTGAGAAGCAGAGCGTGTTATAAAGGGTTCATTAACCTGCTATAAAGGGTTCATTAACCTGTTATAAAGGGTTCATTAACCTGTTATAAAGGGTTCATTAACAGGTTATAAAGGGTTCATTAACAGGTTATAAAGGGTTCATTAACCTGTTATAAAGGGTTCATTAACAGGTTATAAAGGGTTCATTAACAGGTTATAAAGGGTTCATTAACCTGTTATAAAGGGTTCATTAACCTGCTATAAAGGGTTCATTAACCTGTTATAAAGGGTTCATTAACCTGCTATAAAGGGTTCATTAACCTGCTATAAAGGGTTCATTAACAGGCTATAAAGGGTTCATTAACAGGTTATAAAGGGTTCATTAACAGGTTATAAAGGGTTCATTAACAGGTTATAAAGGGTTCATTAACAGGTTATAAAGGGTTCATTAACAGGTTATAAAGGGTTCATTAACAGGTTATAAAGGGTTCATTAACAGGCTATAAAGGGTTCATTAACAGGCTATAAAGGGTTCATTAACATCTATTAAGTCACTACTCCCAGCCCTACTACAGTCAATACTTCCACTACACTTGCCTCAACACGAGGCACTAAACTTCTGAATTAACCTTCCTAGTTAAACGTGTTAACTTACCGAAGTGGTGAGGCCCTTCAGCGTTGTGTAGACATTCTCCTGCAATAGAAAGAATAAACAGCAATGATGACTGGACTGAGTGTGTTCATTATTATACCTTTACTTCAACAAGGAACACAGACTGAGACCGAGGTCTCTGTTACAGCGGGCCCTGACTGAGACCTCTGTTACAGCTGGGCCCTGACTGAGACCGAGGTCTCTGTTACAGCTGGGCCCTGGCTGAGACCTCTGTTACAGCTGGGCCCTGACTGAGACCAAGGTCTCTGTTACAGCTGGGCCCTGACTGAGACCTCTGTTACAGCTGGGCCCTGACTGAGACCGAGGTCTCTGTTACAGCTGGGCCTTGACTGAGACCTCTGTTACAGCTGGGCCCTGACTGAGACCAAGGTCTCTGTTACAGCTGGGCCCTGACTGAGACCAAGGTCTCTGTTACAGCTGGGCCCTGACTGAGACCTCTGTTACAGCTGGGCCCTGACTGAGACAGAGGTCTCCGTTACAGCTGGGCCCTGACTGAGACCGAGGTCTCCGTTACAGCTGGGCCCTGACTGAGACCGAGGTCTCTGTTACAGCTGGGCCCTGACTGAGACCGAGGTCTCTGTTACAGCTGGGCCCTGACTGAGACCAAGGTCTCCGTTACAGCTGTGCCCTGACTGAGACCAAGGTCTCTGTTACAGCTGGGCCCTGACTGAGACCAAGGTCTCTGTTACAGCTGGGCCCTGACTGAGACCAAGGTCTCTGTTACAGCTGGGCCCTGACTGAGACCAAGGTCTCTGTTATAGCTGGGCCCTGACTGAGACCGAGGTCTCCGTTACAGCTGGGCCCTGACTGAGACCGAGGTCTCTTTTACAGCTGGGCCCTGACTGAGACCAAGGTCTCTGTTACAGCTGGGCCCTGACTGAGACCGAGGTCTCTGTTACAGCTGGGCCCTGACTGAGACCAAGGTCCCTGTTACAGCTGGGCCCTGACTGAGACCAAGGTCTCCGTTACAGCTGTGCCCTGACTGAGACCAAGGTCTCTGTTACAGCTGGGCCCTGACTGAGACCAAGGTCTATGTTACAGCTGGGCCCTGACTGAGACCAAGGTCTCTGTTACAGCTGGGCCCTGACTGAGACCGAGGTCTCCGTTACAGCTATTCCCCTAACAGGTTATTCCCCTAACAGGTTATTCCCCTAACAGGTTATTCCCCTAACAGGTTATTCCACTAACAGGTTATTCCCCTAACAGGTTATTCCCCTAACAGGTTATTCTACTAACAGCACAAGAACTTGCATTACCCGAAACAGTAACAAGCCAATACAAGAATAAAAATGCTCCAATAAATGTTTCAAAATGAGCAACACGGCGACAAGAGTCTCAAGTTTAGGTTTAGTCTGCAGGCTATTCCATAGGCAAGGCAGCCATACCCAACTCTGTGGAAATCACATGGGCCTCAAGTTTAGGTTTAGTCTACAGGCTATTCCATAGGCAAGGCAGCCATACCCAACTCTGTGGAAATCACATGGGCCTCAAGTGGAATCCATGCTTGTGTAACAGTATAACTTTAGACCGTCCCCTCGCCCATACCCGGGCGCGAACCAGGGACCCTCTGCACACATCAACAACAGTCACCCTCGAAGCATCGTTACCCATCGCTCCACAGAAGGCGCATCCCTTGCAGAGCAAAAGGGGGAACCACTACTTCAAGGTCTCAGAGCGAGTGACGTCACCGATTGAAACGCTATTAGCGCACCACCGCTAACTAGCTAGCCATTTCACTTCCGTTACACTAGCACCACCGCTAACTAGCTAGCCATTTCACATTCGTTACACTAGCACCACCGCTAACTAGCTAGCTATTTCACATCCGTTACACTAGCACCACCGCTAACTAGCTAGCCGTTTCACATCCGTCACACTAGCACCACCGCTAACTAGCTAGCCATTTCACATCCGTTACACTGGCACCACCGCTAATTAGCTAGCCATTTCACATCCGTTACACTAGCACCACCGCTAACTAGCTAGCCATTTCACATCCGTTACACTAGCACCACCGTTAACTAAGCTAGCCATTTCACATCCGTTACACTAGCACCACCGCTAACTAGCTAGCCATTTCACATCCGTTACACTAGCACCACCGCAAACTAGCTAGCCATTTCACATCCGTTACACTAGCACCACCGCTAACTAGCTAGCCGTTTCACATCCGTTACACTAGCACCACCGCTAACTAGATAGCCGTTTCACATCCGTTACACTAGCACCACCGCTAACTAAGCTAGCCATTTCACATCCGTTACAATGGCACCACCGCTAACTAGCTAGCCATTTCACATCCGTTACACTAGCACCACCGCTAACTAGCTAGCCATTTCACATCCGTTACACTTGAGACCTGGTTTTCGGAATTATAATGTGTGTGTGTGTGTGTGTGTGTGTGTGTGTGTGTGTGTGTGTGTGTGTGTGTGTGTGTGTGTGTTACCTGAACGAGGCCTGTATCAGGGCAGATCAACGTGAAGGAGAGGGGACAGTCTAGTAGTTTGGGAGGAGACTGTGTGTAGTTTGTCACCATAACAGAGCTGTTCTGTACTCCGTCCATACGAACTATGGCCTGTTGGGAGAAACACACTCATCACCACGACTACCACCACCCATGGTAAAGTGTTGCCCCAACAACCGGAGACAACGTTACAGACTACACAACGGTTCAGTGTTTGAGATTGACGTCGTCAAAGTCACTTATTACTGAGAAGGCGAACAGTTATCATTTTCCATAGAAAACATATCACAGTGAGAGACACCCCCCCCCCCCCTGGTGAGGCAGTATGAAACACACAGCCAACCTACCCATCTCTGGTGAGGCAGTACGAAACACACAGCCAACCTACCCATCTCTGTGAGGCAGTATGAAACACACAGCCAACCTACCCATCTCTGGTGAGGCAGTATGAAACACACAGCCAACCTACCCATCTCTGGTGAGGCAGTATGAAACACACAGCCAACCTACCCATCTCTGTGAGGCAGTATGAAACACACAGCCAAGCTACCCATCTCTGTGAGGCAGTATGAAACACACAGCCAAGCTACCCATCTCTGTGAGGCAGTATGAAACACACAGCCAACCTACCCATCTCTGTGAGGCAGTATGAAACACACAGCCAACCTACCCATCTCTGGTGAGGCAGTATGAAACACACAGCCAACCTACCCATCTCTGTGAGGCAGTATGAAACACACAGCCAACCTACCCATCTCTGTGAGGCAGTATGAAACACACAGCCAACCTACCCATCTCTGTGAGGCAGTATGAAACACACAGCCAACCTACCCATCTCTGGTGAGGCAGTATGAAACACACAGCCAACCTACCCATCTCTGGTGAGGCAGTATGAAACACACAGTCAACCTACCCATCTCTGGTGAGGCAGTATGAAACACACAGTCAACCTACCCATCTCTGGTGAGGCAGTATGAAACACACAGTCAACCTACCCATCTCTGGTGAGGCAGTATGAAACACACAGCCAACCTACCCATCTCTGGTGAGGCAGTATGAAACACACAGCCAACCTACCCATCTCTGGTGAGGCAGTATGAAACACACAGTCAACCTACCCATCTCTGTGAGGCAGTATGAAACACACAGCCAACCTACCCATCTCTGGTGAGGCAGTATGAAACACACAGCCAACCTACCCATCTCTGTGAGGCAGTATGAAACACACAGCCAACCTACCCATCTCTGGTGAGGCAGTATGAAACACACAGCCAACCTACCCATCTCTGGTGAGGCAGTATGAAACACACAGCCAACCTACCCATCTCTGGTGAGGCAGTATGAAACACACAGTCAACCTACCCATCTCTGGTGAGGCAGTATGAAACACACAGCCAACCTACCCATCTCTGGTGAGGCAGTATGAAACACACAGCCAACCTACCCATCTCTGGTGAGGCAGTATGAAACACACAGCCAACCTACCCATCTCTGGTGAGGCAGTATGAAACACACAGCCAACCTACCCATCTCTGGTGAGGCAGTATGAAACACACAGCCAACCTACCCATCTCTGTGAGGCAGTATGAAACACACAGCCAACCTACCCATCTCTGGTGAGGCAGTATGAAACACACAGCCAACCTACCCATCTCTGGTGAGGCAGTATGAAACACACAGCCAACCTACCCATCTCTGGTGAGGCAGTATGAAACACACAGCCAACCTACCCATCTCTGGTGAGGTAGTATGAAACACACAGCCAACCTACCCATCTCTGTGAGGCAGTATGAAACACACAGCCAACCTACCCATCTCTGGTGAGGCAGTATGAAACACACAGCCAACCTACCCATCTCTGGTGAGGCAGTATGAAACACACAGTCAACCTACCCATCTCTGGTGAGGCAGTATGAAACACACAGTCAACCTACCCATCTCTGGTGAGGCAGTATGAAACACACAGCCAACCTACCCATCTCTGGTGAGGCAGTATGAAACACACAGTCAACCTACCCATCTCTGGTGAGGCAGTATGAAACACACAGCCAACCTACCCATCTCTGGTGAGGCAGTATGAAACACACAGCCAACCTACCCATCTCTGGTGAGGTAGTATGAAACACACAGTCAACCTACCCATCTCTGGTGAGGCAGTATGAAACACACAGCCAACCTACCCATCTCTGTGAGGCAGTATGAAACACACAGCCAACCTACCCATCTCTGTGAGGCAGTATAAAACACACAGCCAACCTACCCATCTCTGTGAGGCAGTATGAAACACACAGCCAACCTACCCATCTCTGGTGAGGCAGTATGAAACACACAGTCAACCTACCCATCTCTGTGCAGGCAGAATGAAACAGTTGTAGAGTCCAGGTTTGTATCCGTAAGGCTTCACCAGATCCAGAACATCTTCCTCTGTATAGCCAGTCTCTGGTAAACCTTCAATCTTCACAAACCTATTATTTCCACAACCAGGCTACACACACACAAAGAGAATGAGGGAGGAGAGAAAGGGAGTGAAAGAGAGAGAGAGGGAGGGGGAGAGAGAGGGAGTGAAAGAGAGAGAGGGAGGGGGAGAGAGAGGAAGTGAAAGAGAGAGAGGGAGGGGGAGAGAGAGGGAGTGAAAGAGTGAAAGAGAGAGAGAGGGGGAGAGAGGGAGTGAAAGAGAGAGAGGGAGGGGAGAGAGAGAGAGAGGGGGGAGAGGGAGTGAAAGAGAGAGAGGGAGCGAGAGGGAGTGAAAGAGAGAGAGGGAGGGGAGAGAGAGAGAGAGGGGGGAGAGGGAGTGAAAGAGAGAGAGGGAGCGAGAGGGAGTGAAAGAGAGAGGGAGAGGGAGAGGGAGTGAAAGAGAGGGAGGGGGAGAGAGAGAGGGAGAGAGAGATAGAGGGAGAGAGAGAGGGAGTGAAAGAGGGAGAGGGAGAGAGAGCGGGAGAGAGAGTGAAAGAGAGAGAGGGAGGGAGAGAGAAAGGGAGTGAAAGAGAGAGAGGGAGAGAGAGGGAGTGAAAGAGAGGGAGGGAGGGGGAGAGAGAGAGAGGGAGGGGGAGAGAGAAAGGGAGTGAAAGAGAGAGGGAGGGGGAGAGAAAGGGAGTGAAAGAGAGAAAGGGAGGGGGAGGGAGAGAGGGAGTGAAAGAGAAAGAGGGAGGGGGAGAGAGAGGGAGGGGGAGAGAGAGAGGGAGAGAAAGGGAGTGAAAGAGAGAGAGAGGGAGTGAAAGAGAGAGAGGGAGGGGGAGAGAGGGAGTGAGAGAGAGAGAGAGTGAAAGAGAGAGGGAGTGAAAGAGAGAGAGGGAGGGGGAGAGAGGGAGTGGGAGAGAGAGAGAGTGAAAGAGAGAGGGAGTGAAAGAGAGAGAGGGAGGGGGAGGGAGAGCGATGTTGTGTTAACAGTTAAAGGGGAAGTCGGGTATAGATGAAGTTGATAAAGAACTGACCCATTGACTCCTTCCAGCGTGATGAACCATCCAACATAGTTATAAATTACTTCACCTTTAATATGATTCATGCATTGTTTACAACGACTGTTTTTATGTGACGAGGCCAAAGACACATTTTCCACATTGCACAATTAACCTCTTCAAAATCTAATTACATAGACAAATAAAATACAACTTTACTCCAAGACAAAAACAACACATTTTCACTGGGGGTTGACCTTTGACCTAAAAGCCTCAAACTGCCGTGTTTCCACCAGAACGGCCCAGTGTCATGCTCTGGTGGCTGGGTTCTTCTCATAGGTTACTTTGACCTCCATGTCCTTAGTGTCACCATGGGTGACAGAAACACAATCCCCCCCCCCCAAAATAACACTAGAGCCGACGTTAACAACCACTGGCGTGACTAGTGCGTTCGTGTAAAAAAGTAAAAAAGAAGTCCAAACGTACCAGTTTAGGAATGAGGGTGTGGACAGCCCCCTTAGCCGTGGTTGGCTGAGCCTTGGTATTAACCCTCGACCCTTTGGGTGTGGTCTTGGGACAGTCAGTTTGCGGTTTAGTTGAGGATGTAGAAGACATTTTGGTTGCGGTTGACTTGGTGGTGTGGGTCTTGGCTGCTGAAGAGCTCCTGAAGAGGAAGATGAGGAGGAGAGAGAGAGAGGAAGATGAGGAGGAGAGAGAGAGAGAGGAAGATGAGGAGGAGAGAGAAGGAGGAAGATGAGGAGGAGAGAGAGGGAGGAAGATGCATTTTGCACCTTGATAAATGGTAACTAAATGTAAAAAATAAAAGCATTGATGAACACCCAAAATAACCAACGTAATTGTAAACATAGTGGAAGAAAATCTCTCATAGAGAGTCTCAGAGTCTCATACCATGGCATGATTTAATAAATACTCGTTTCTGATTGGCTTGAAGGGAATTCTATACCATGGCATGATTTATTAAATACTCGTTTCGGATTGGCTTGAAGGGAATTCTATACCATGGCATGATTTAATAAATACTTGTTTCTGATTGGCTTGAAGGGAATGATATACCATGGCATGATTTAATAAATACTCGTTTCTGATTGGCTTGAAGGGAATTCTATACCATGGCATGATTTAATAAATACTTGTTTCTGATTGGCTTGAAGGGAATGATATACCATGGCATGATTTAATAAATACTTGTTTCTGATTGGCTTGAAGGGAATTCTATACCATGGCATGATTTAATAAATACTTGTTTCTGATTGGCTTGAAGGGAATTCTATACCATGGCATGATTTAATAAATACTTGTTTCTGATTGGCTTGAAGGGAATTCTATACCATGGCATGATTTAATAAATACTTGTTTCTGATTGGCTTGAAGGGAATTCTATACCATGGCATGATTTATTCAATACTCGTTTCTGATTGGCTTGAAGGGAATTCTATACCATGGCATGATTTAATAAATACTTGTTTCTGATTGGCTTGAAGGGAATTCTATACCATGGCATGATTTAATAAATACTTGTTTCTGATTGGCTTGAAGGGAATTCTATACCATGGCATGATTTAATAAATACTTGTTTCTGATTGGCTTGAAGGGAATTCTATACCATGGCATGATTTATTCAATACTCGTTTCTGATTGGCTTGAAGGGAATTCTATACCATGGTATGATTTATTAAATACTTGTTTCTGATTGGCTTGTGGTGTAGGGTTACGAGTTCAACAGCTAATTAACCGGAACATGATCTATGTTGTTTCAGCTGCTTTTTGAAAGCAAAAGCAGAATTGAAAACATGAACCTTGATTGCATTGTTGGAATTTGATTTTTCATAATAGCAAACTGAGACTAATGGTTTGGTTAGCTAAACTAGCAAGTCTGGTTACCAAGGCAACCGCTATCTAGTCAACTTGCTAGCTACTTCAGTGGACGTTGAAAACATTTCTACTGGCAAAATGTGTTCAATTATACCCATGGTATAAAAGAGATAATCAGTTTGGGGCTCTAATTAATTAGATTATTACAGTAGGATAAGTATTAGTTAACTAATTATAAATCACACCCGGTCGTTAGTTAGATTAGTTCAATATTTATGGACGCAACAGTCGTTCGTTGTCATGCTCTACTTGCTTGCTAGCTAGCTACGGCTAACACACAGCTAGGACCTCTGCGGCGAGGTTACAGAATAACAACAAAGTAGCTTCTCGTGGCATTATTTTGGGTACAGCCGTAACAATTAGCTTTGATTTTGACTGGCTGACGTTTGCCTTCTCGTCAGGACACGTGTCACGCCCTGGAGAGCTGTTTATTCTCTATGCTGGTTGGGGCGTGATAGGGACAAGGGTGGGTCATCTAGGTGATTAATGGTTTATGTCGGCCTGGTACGGTTCCCAATCAGAAACAAGCTGTTTATCGTTGTCTCTGATTGGGTATCATATTTAGGCAGCCATTTTCTCATTGTGCTGTTTTTTTCATGTTTTGTTTTGATTAAAATATGTGGATATATATAAATATATAACACATATATATTATATATATATATATAAATATACGGCGCCTTAGTCCACTCATTTTTTATATTTTTATTTAACCTTTATTTAACTAGGCAAGTCAGTTAAGAACAAATTCTTATTTTCAATGACGGCCTAGGAACGTTATGACGATCGTGACAACACACAACACTTAAAGAGATCACATTGCATATCAGAAACTAGGCTGGAAGCTAGCTAAATAGTTTGTTGTTAGCAAACCTGACAATATTTTTTTTAATGATTTTTATTCAACCTTTATTTAACTAGGCAAGTCAGTTAAGAACAAATTCTTAATTACAATGACGGCCTAACCCGGCCCAACCCTAATGACGCTGGGCCAAATGTGCGTCGCGGCCGGTTGTGAAACAGATTGGAATCGAACCAGGGTCTGTAGTGACACTTCTAGCACTGAGATGCAGTGCCTTAGACCGCTGCGCTAGTCGGGAGCCCAAACAACTTCATTAACATATCAGTTACTGAAAAAAACTGGTGAAACCAGAAACACGAGGGAGGATTTGACAGCATAGCAACAATAAACTAGAAGAGAGAAGGATTTGACAGCATAGTGACACTAAACTAGAAACACGAGGGAGGATTTGACAGCATAGCAACACTAAACTAGAAGAGAGGAGGATTTGACAGCATAGTGACACTAAACTAGAAGAGAGGAGGATTTGACAGCATAGCGACACTAAACTAGAAACATGAGGGAGGATTTGACAGCATAGTGACACTAAACTAGAACCATGAGGGAGGATTTGACAGCATAGCAACACTAAACTAGAAGAGAGGAGGATTTGACAGCATAGTGACACTAAACTAGAAGAGAGGAGGATTTGACAGCATAGCGACACTAAACTAGAAGAGAGGAGGATTTGACAGCATAGTGACACTAAACTAGAAGAGAGGAGGATTTGACAGCATAGCGACACTAAACTAGAAACATGAGGGAGGATTTGACAGCATAGTGACACTAAACTAGAAACATGAGGGAGGATTTGACAGCATAGTGACACTAAACTAGAAACACGAGGGAGGATTTGACAACATAGCGACACTAAACTAGAAACACGAGGGAGGATTTGACAGCATAGTGACACTAAACTAGAAGAGAGGAGGATTTGACAGCATAGCGACACTAAACTAGAAACATGAGGGAGGATTTGACAGCATAGCAACACTAAACTAGAAGAGAGGAGGATTTGACAGCATAGTGACACTAAACTAGAAGAGAGGAGGATTTGACAGCATAGCGACACTAAACTAGAAACATGAGGGAGGATTTGACAGCATAGTGACACTAAACTAGAAACACGAGGGAGGATTTGACAGCATAGTGACACTAAACTAGAAACACGAGGGAGGATTTGACAACATAGCGACACTAAACTAGAAACACGAGGGAGGATTTGACAGCATAGTGACACTAAACTAGAAGAGAGGAGGATTTGACAGCATAGCGACACTAAACTAGAAACATGAGGGAGGATTTGACAGCATAGTGACACTAAACTATAAACATGAGGGAGGATTTGACAGCATAGTGACACTAAACTAGAAACATGAGGGAGGATTTGACAGCATAGTGACACTAAACTAGAAACATGAGGGAGGATTTGACAGCATAGTGACACTAAACTAGGAACATGAGGGAGGATTTGACAGCATAGTGACGCTAAACTAGAAACATGAGGGAGGATTTGACAGCATAGTGACACTAAACTAGGAACATGAGGGAGGACTTGACAGCATTGCGCCGGAGAGGACCGAAGGAATTCCTGTTCGTCACTCATCACGTTGTCATCAGAGGCTCCAAAAAGTAAATTAATAAAATACTAGCTGGCTACATTTGTTCCTCGTTGGACCTGCGTTTACAATGTTCCCAACTTCAGTTTGTGTGGTTGTTGGTTTGATCTTTCTGTATCTGTGTAGCAAGTACGGTCTGCAAGTGCAGGTGCATATTTCGTCATGATCGCAAGGTGTCCTGATATCATTTCCAACTGTCCCGTTATCTGGTTTAATGTACATTCTAGAATGCCTTTCTAGCCAATAAGAAAGGAGTATTCAACAATGCAGAGGTATGTCATAATATAAATATAGACCTGGCCGCAGGAAGATGTTTAGTGCTGGGGGGGTGAGAATCTCTTCGTTAGTGATGGAGGAGGGGGTTGAGAATCTCTTCGTTAGTGATGGAGGAGGGGGTTGAGAATCTCTTCGTTAGTGATGGAGGAGGGGGTTGAGAATCTCTTCGTTAGTGATGGAGGAGGGGGTTGAGAATCTCTTTGTTAGTGATGGAGGAGGGGGTTGAGAATCTCTTCGTTAGTGATGGAGGAGGGGGTTGAGAATCTCTTCGTTAGTGATGGAGGAGGGGGTTGAGAATCTCTTCGTTAGTGATGGAGGAGGGGGTTGAGAATCTCTTCGTTAGTGATGGAGGAGGGGGTTGAGAATCTCTTCGTTAGTGATGGAGGAGGGGGTTGAGAATCTCTTCGTTAGTGATGGAGGAGGGGGTTGAGAATCTCTTCGTTAGTGATGGAGGAGGGGGTTGAGAATCTCTTCGTTAGTGATGGAGGAGGGGGTTGAGGTTAGTGATGGAGGAAGGGGTTGAGAATCTCTTCGTTAGTGATGGAGGAGGGGGTTGAGAATCTCTTCGTTAGTGATGGAGGAAGGGGTTGAGAATCTCTTTGTTAGTGCTGGGGGGGTGGGGGGGGTGAGAATCTCTTGCATATTGCAAGGTGTCCCGGTATCATTACTAAAGATGTAATGCATGCAGTGGGGTCTGTCATTTAATTAATTTTTTGGAGGGGGCTTGCCTGTTTTGAATGCTATTTTGGCATTAATACGCGTCACATATCAGTTTGCAAACAATGTAATATATATATATAAATAATTGAGCTAATAAAGCCACGTATAAACATGGTCTCTTTTTTTGTTTTCTTGAGTAAAGCAGCTCCAAAATGCAGGTGTTTCACAATGATGTTGGGACTCTACTATTGGGACAGACTTATGTCGGCCTTAACAGTTTGTCACGGTATCTATATCCACAGTAAAACAAGTCCTATATCGACACAACCTGAAAGGCCGCTCAGCAAGGAAGAAGCCACTGCTCCAAAACCGCCATAAAAAAGCCAGACTACAGTTTGCAATTGCACATGGGGACAAAGATCGTAATTTTGTGGAGAAATGTTCTCTGGTCTGATGAAACAAAAATAGAACTATTCGGCCATAATGACCATCGTTATGTTTGGAGGAAAAAGGGGGAGGCTTGCAAGCCAAAGAACACCATCCCAACCATGAAGCACGGGGGTGGCAGCATCATGTTGTGGGGGTGCTTTGCTGCAGGAGGGACTGGTGCACTTCACAGAATAGATGGCATCATGAGGGGGGGAAATGATGTGGATATATTGAAGCAACATCTCAAGACATCAGTCAGGAAGTTAAAGCTTGGTCGCAAAATGGTCTTCCAAATGGGCAACGACCCCAAGCATCCTTCCACAGTTGTGTCAAAATGGCTTAAGGACAACAAAGTCAAGGTATTGGAGTGGCCATCACAAAGCCCTGACCTCAATCCCATAGAAAATTGTGGGCAGAACTGAAAAAGCGTGTGAGAGCAAGGAGGCCTACAAACCTGACTCAGTTACACCAGCTCTGTCAGGAGGAATGGGCCAAAATTCACCCAACTTATTGTGGGAAGCTTGTGGAAGGCTACCTAAAACGTTTGACCCAAGTTAAACAATTTAAAGGCAATGCTACCAAATACTAATTGAGTGCATGTAATCTTCTGACCCACTGGGAATGTGATGAAAGAAATAAAAGCTGAAATAAATTCTCTCTACTATTATTCTGACATTTCACATTCTTAAAATAAAGTGGTGATCCTAACTGACCTAAAACAGGGAATTTTTACTAGGATTAAATGTCAGGAATTGTGGAAAAACTGAGTGTAAATGTGATTGGCTGAGGTGTATGTAAACCTCCGACTTCAACTGTACATGTTACAATATTCACGTTGTCAAGACTGGCAGCTAACGCCATAATGAACGTCAAAGATGATAGTAGCTACTGTGAATTACAAGATAGTAATATGACGATATTTAGTACATTAGTTATCACACTTCCGTAAAAAAAAAAAATAAGAAAGTTGAATTTTGACTATCATAGCTCTGCGTTCATGGAAAATAACCTTGGCTTTGGCAAGTCCTTTGTCCTTCTCTGGCTCCTATACTAGCGAGCTAATAACATTACTGGGATATATATATATATATATATATATATATATATTACCCCTTGATTCGCCACAGCTATGGCCATGAAGATGTGTATGGATCGTGGAAGTGTTATATGTGAAAGACCATGTCGTGAGCATTACAATACAATCCTAATAAGTGTTTTTCCTGTAGGATTCCAGTTTTGAAGAGCTGCAGACCGCCCAGGGGGAACAGGCAGAGCTGCAGACCGCCCAGGGGGAACAGGCAGAGCTGCAGACCGCCCAGGGGGAACAGGCAGGGCTGCAGACCGCCCAGGGGGAACAGGCAGGGCTGCAGACCGCCCAGGGGGAACAGGCAGGGCTGCAGACCGCCCAGGGGGAACAGGCAGGGCTGCAGACCGCCCAGGGGGAACAGGCAGGGCTGCAGACCGCCCAGGGGGAACAGGCAGGGCTGCAGACCGCCCAGGGGGAACAGGCAGGGCTGCAGACCGCCCAGGGGGAACAGGCAGGGCTGCAGACCGCCCAGGGGGAACAGGCAGGGCTGCAGACCGCCCAGGGGGAACAGGCAGGGCTGCAGACCGCCCAGGGGGGCAGGGCTGCAGACCGCCCAGGCAGGCAGGGCTGCAGACCGCCCAGGGGGAACAGGCAGGGCTGCAGACCGCCCAGGGGGAACAGGCATGGCTGCAGACCGCCCAGGGGGAACAGGCATGGCTGCAGACCGCCCAGAGGGAACAAATAAAAAGTATTTCACCTGTGGTACCGTTTACCCATTTAACAACAGTATAATCCTGTCACACAACATTTAGATGCATTCTGTCATTACATGTTAATTTTTCTTATCGTCATTACAGGCTAAATTGCAAGAGCTGTCCTTGGAAGAATGGAGAGAGAGAGAGAGAGAGAGAGAGAGAGAGAGAGAGAGAGAGAGAGAGAGAGAGAGAGAGAGAGAGAGGCAGAGAGAGAGAGAGAGACAGAGAGAGAGAGAGAGGCAGAGAGAGAGAGAGAGAGAGAGAGAGAGACAGAGAGAGAGAGAGGCAGAGAGGCAGAGAGAGAGGCAGAGACAGAGAGAGAGAGAGACAGAGAGAGAGGCAGAGACAGAGAGAGACAGAGAGAGGCAGAGAGAGGCAGAGAGAGGCAGAGAGAGGCAGAGAGAGGCAGAGAGAGACAGAGAGAGACAGAGAGAGACAGAGAGAGACAGAGAGAGAGACAGAGAGAGAGAGACAGAGAGAGACAGAGAGAGACAGAGAGAGACAGAGAGAGAGAGAGAGAGAGAGACAGAGAGAGACAGAGAGAGAGAGAGAGACAGAGAGAGAGAGAGAGAGACAGAGAGAGACAGAGAGACAGAGAGAGAGACAGAGAGAGAGACAGAGAGAGAGAGAGACAGAGAGACAGAGACAGAGATACAGGAACTGACCACTTCCTGTCTCTCTGGTGTGATGTTTGACATCATGGAGCATCAGAGGGTTATCCCAGGGTCTCTGCATGAATTGCAGGGAGACTCCTGCACCTAAACGTAACAGAACTTCTCCACCACTCCATGTATTGATTACGTAAATACATAAAACAGGTTAACACTTTCTATACGACTACACTGTATATTCCTTATTCATTTGGATCCCAATTAGGAAAAATACAACATTTGTTGATGTTAAGGATACAGGTATCCTTGTGTGTTTGTTTTTCTCTCCTTCTGCCCTAGTCACAGCTGCCAGCCAATCAGAAGACACCTGCTCCTTTTCCCTTACCCAATCACATCCCCTTTCCCTTGGTTTAAAAACCCAGTCAGTTGTTTCCTCTCTCTCTCTCTCTCTCTCTAATTGGATTGAGCTTCCTTTTGGGTTTTTTTTGCGCCTAAAAATGTCACATTTGTCCCGGTATTATGTGAGTATGTTTTGTTTTGGTATTTGACTTGTTTGTTTGGTGGTGGGAAAAGGGGGGTACCAAGCCAAGTCGCCCATGGGCCTACACTACCCGAAGGAATACTTTGTCTGAGAACACTAGTTAGAAAGGGGCTGTAATGTATTGGTTAGTTAGCTAGCTGTATTGAAGCAGGCAAGTCTAGCTTAGATTTTTCTTTTCCTCCCTTGGGTCCAGCTCAGCCCCCCCCCCCTTCCATTACCGTGTGTTTGAACAATAAAACATTAGTGTTTGATGGTACATTTAAGTTGTCTGTTGTTATTAGTTCTCTCTGTTTCTGTTTTCACTGTTATGATTGGTATGAGAGATGTTACGGGTCTCGTTTCCAACCCCCCCCCAGGACTGCAGGGCCAAAGGGACTCGTAACAGGTGATAAGGTATTTTAACGTAACAGATAACAGGTGATAAGGTATTTTAACATAACAGGTGATAAGGTATTTTAACGTAACAGATGATAAGGTATTTTAAGGTAACAGATAACAGGTGATAAGGTATTTTAACGTAACAGGTAACAGGTGATAAGGTATTTTAACGTAACAGGTAACAGGTGATAAGGTATTTTAGCGTAACAGATAACAGGTGATAAGGTATTTTAATGTAACAGATAACAGGTGATAAGGTATTTTAACATAACAGGTGATAAGGTATTTTAACGTAACAGATAACAGGTGATAACGTATTTTAACGTAACAGGTGATAAGGTATTTTAACGTAACAGATAACAGGTGATAAGGTATTTTAACGTAACGGATAACAGGTGATAAGGTATTTTAACGTAACAGATAACAGGTGATAAGGTATTTTTACGTAACAGATAACAGGTGATAAGGTATTTTAACAACAGGTGATAAGGTATTTTAACATAACATAACAGGTGATAAGGTATTTTAATATAACAGGTGATAAGGTATTTTAATATAACAGATAACAGGTGATAAGGTATTTTAATATAACAGATAACAGGTGATAAGGTATTTTAACGTAACAGATAACAGGTGATAAGGTATTTTAATATAACAGGTGATAAGGTATTTTAATATAACAGATAACAGGTGATAAGGTATTTTAACGTAACAGGTGATAAGGTATTTTAACATAACAGGTAACAGGTGATAAGGTATTTTAATATAACAGATAACAACAGGTGATAAGGTATTTTAACATAACAGGTAACAGGTGATAAGGTATTTTAACATAACAGATAACAGGTGATAAGGTATTTTAACGGTGATAAGGTATTTTAATATAACAACAGGTGATAAGGTATTTTAATATAACAGATAACAGGTGATAAGGTATTTTAACGTAACAGATAACAGGTGATAAGGTATTTTAATGTAACAGATAACAGGTGATAAGGTATTTTAACATAACAGGTGATAAGGTATTTTAACATAACAGATAACAGGTGATAAGGTATTTTAACGTAACAGGTGATAAGGTATTTTAATATAACAGATAACAGGTGATAAGGTATTTTAACATAACAGATAACAGGTGATAAGGTATTTTAACGTAACAGATAACAGGTGATAAGGTATTTTAACGTAACAGGTAACAGGTGATAAGGTATTTTAACGTAACAGGTAACAGGCGATAAGGTATTTTAACGTAACAGATAACAGGTGATAAGGTATTTTAACGTAACAGATAACAGGTGATAAGGTATTTTAACGTAACAGGTGATAAGGTATTTTAACGTAACAGGTGATAAGGTATTTTAACGTAACAGGTGATAAGGTATTTTAACGTAACAGGTGATAAGGTATTTTAACGTAACAGATAACAGGTGATAAGGTATTTTAACGTAACAGATAACAGGTGATAACGTAACAGGTGTTAAGGTATTTTAACGTAACAGATAACAGGTGATAAGGTATTTTAACGTAACAGATAACAGGTGATAAGGTATTTTAACGTAACAGATAACAGGTGATAAGGTATTTTAACGTAACAGATAACAGGTGATAAGGTATTTTAACGTAACAGATAACAGGTGATATCTTTGAAAGTATATATATATATATATAGATTTTTTTGTGTACATTTTTCCTTGGTCTGGGTGATATCACTTTTCCCTTACACGGTGCTTTTGTTATTTTGAGGAAGGTTACAGAGACCACCTTGTATTCTAATTTATCCCCCTAATAAAACTGACCTTTTGTACTATTTACAGCACGGTAGCCCACACACACACCTTTCTGGATATCTACAGACCTGTAGGTAGCCCACACACACCTTTCTGGATATCTACAGACCTGTAGGTAGCCCACACACACACCTTCTGGATATCTACAGACCTGTAGGTAGCCCACACACACACCTTTCTGGATATCTACAGACCTGTAGGTAGCCCACACACACCTTTCTGGATATCTACAGACCTGTAGGTAGCCCACACACACCTTCTGGATATCTACAGACCTGTAGGTAGCCCACACACACCTTTCTGGATATCTACAGACCTGTAGGTAGCCCACACACACCTTCTGGATATCTACAGACCTGTAGGTAGCCCACACACCTTCTGGATATCTACAGACCTGTAGGTAGCCCACACACACCTTTCTGGATATCTACAGACCTGTAGGTAGCCCACACACACACCTTCTGGATATCTACAGACCTGTAGGTAGCCCACACACCTTCTGGATATCTACAGAACTGTAGGTAGCCCACACACACCTTCTGGATATCTACAGACCTGTAGGTAGCCCACACACACACACCTTTCTGGATATCTACAGACCTGTAGGTAGCCCACACACACACACCTTCTGGATATCTACAGACCTGTAGGTAGCCCACACACACCTTCTGGCTATCTACAGACCTGTAGGTAGCCCACACACACCTTCTGGATATCTAGAGACCTGTAGGTAGCCCACACACCTTTCTGGATATCTACAGACCTGTAGGTAGCCCACACACACCTTTCTGGATATCTACAGACCATAGACATCCAGGAAAAGACAACAGTTTAGTAAAAATCATTCTAAAACAATTTCAAATGTACAATAATGATGACTATATGCTAGATTAAAAAAAAATAAAAAATACACAAGTATTGTTTCTCACACAAGTTTATTGTTGCCCAAACAAACATCCCACGTCTTTCAACAACCAAATCTGTAGGTTCACACACTTCCTGGGAACAACCAAATCTGTAGGTTCACACACTTCCTGGGAACAACCAAATCTGTAGGTTCACACACTTCCTGGGAACAACCAAATCTGACAAACGGAGAAAGCTCCGGACATTCCCAGCTCATAAAAGCTTACTGCACCCTGTGACACTTCAGGAAGTCCTGGTTAATCTGATCACATGATCCTTCTCCTTAGTAGACCCCCCCCCCCAAATTGAGATCCCAGTCTTCACAATACTTCTCTCTGAAGTCCTGGGATGTTGGTATAGTCCTTTGACGTTTTCAAATATGCGTAGACACTTTCACCTTCGAGACTTGGTTAGTGTAGAGTCTCCTTTAGCTGAAAGAAAAATAATTTGGTGAGTATAAAATTAACTAAAATCACACCTGATTAAAATCAATTCAATTCTAAACACAAGTGTCCCCAAAAGAAACTCCCGATGACGAGTTGACCATCTCTGACCTAGATCAGAGATCATTCTAAACTAGCTATAGAATGTGTCGTACAAAGATGAGGCATTCAGGTCAAAAACACAAGATGTGCAGTTGAGATCGTTTCCACAGTGCCGCTTTACAATTACGAGATTAACATTTTAAACAGAAAAAAAAAGTTGCCACTTGTAGGAAAACGCGTGTCATGAAATACCAGAAACAGAGTTCAGTTTTTGACTTGTCAGAAATGTCAGCACGCCAGGCTAGCTATGTACAGCAAATATATAGCTAGCTAGCTGATTAGCTGAACACAATGTTAGCCCAATGTTCTTTGAATGGCTAAACCAGACTTGACATGTTGAATCTGTAATACTCCTGCCAACAACAAACGTTATAAAACTAGACTGTTCAGATCAAACAAACTGTCACGTCACGTCATATGTCTCTGAACTGGGCTTTGTGGCTATTCTGTGCCAGTACACTTGTGTGAAATGAAGCTGCTAGCTAGTTAACCAATATCAGCTTTGGTTTCAGACCACAGACACAAAGTTAAGCAACGTTATACACTTAAATTACGACTAAACTAGTGGAGCCACATTTTATATTCAAAATGAAACAAACCAATGTTGCAGTCAGCTAACAAGCTACTAGCTAATGTCAGCTAGCTAATGTAGACTATTGGACAGCTGGCTCGAAATAATTCAAAACAAGAAATCCAAAATATTGCCACACATTTTTTACCACTAAAAAAAAGCAACATTTCACTTATTATCTAGCTAACCATGTCTTACCTTTTCAGTCGAAAAAAATAAATAATCAAATTCTGGGTCTGTTTTGAATCCCTTCAACTCCCTTAGTTCTCTCCACAAATCCGAGGTTCCTTTTTTGCCTGTCTACTCTCCAAATGTCTCTGATTCTTTGGATCACGTGTCAAACTCACTTGATAGGCCGAGTGTCAGCGGGTTTTCGCTCCATCCTCAGAGGGCCTGTTGTCCGGACCTCTGGCAGACTCTATGGGGGTGCAACAGGGTTCAATTCTCGGGCCGACTCTCTTCTCTGATAGAGTTCAGTGTGTCAAATCGGAGGGCCTGTTGTCCGGACCCCTGGCAGACTCTATGGGGGTGCCACAGGGTTCAATTCTTGGACCGACTCTCTTCTCTGTATACGTCAATGATGTCGGTCTCGCTGCTGGTGATTCTCTGATCCACCTCTACGCAGACGACACCATTCTGTATACTTCTGGCCCATCGTTGGACACTGTGTTAACTAACCTCCAGATGAGCTTCAATGCCATACACCACTCCTTCTGTGGCCTCCAACTGCTTTTAAATGCTAGTAAAACTAAATGCATGCTCTTCAACCGATCGCTCCCCCCCCCGACTAACATCACTACTCTGGACGGTTCTGACTTAGAATATGTGGACAACTACAAATACCTAGGTGTCTGGGTAGACTGTAAACTCTCCTTACAGACCCACATCAAACATCTCCAATCCAAAAATAAATATAGAATCGGCTTCAAATTTCGCAACAAAGCCTCCTTCACTCATGCTGCCAAACATACCCTTGTAAAACATCCTACCGATCCTCGACTTCGACGATCTCATTTACAAAATAGCCTCCAACCCTCTACTCAGCAAATTGGATGCAGTCTATCACAGTGCCATCAGTTTTGTCACCAAAGCCCATATACTACCGACCACTGCAACCTGTATGCTCTTGTTGGCTGGCCCTCGCTTCATATTCGTCGCCAAACCCACTGGCTCCAGGTCATCTACAAGTCTCTGCTAGGTAAAGCCCCGCTTTATCTCAGCTCACTGGTCACGAAAACAACACCCACCTGTAGCACGCGCTCCAGCAGGTATATCTCACTGGTCATCCCCAAAGACAATTCTTCTTTTGGCCACCTCTCCTTCCAGTTCTCTGCTGCCAATGACTGGAACGAACTGCAGAAATCTCTGAAGATGGAGACTCTTATCTCCCTCACTAGCTTTAAGCACCAGCTGTCAGAGCAGCTCACAGATCACTGCACCTGTACATAGCTCACCTGTAAACAGCCCAAACAACTACCCATACTGTATTTATTTATCTTGTACCTTCGCATCCTGTATCTCTACATGCACATTCATCTTCTGCACATCTACCATTCCAGTGTTTAATTGCTATATTGTAATTATTTTGCCACCATAGCCTATTTATTGCCTTACCTATCTCACCTAATTTGCACTCACTATATAGATTTTTCTACTGTATGTTTGTTTACTCCATGTGTAACTCTGTGTCGTTGTATGTGTCGAACTGCTTTGCTTTATCTTGGCCAGGTCACAGTTGTAAATGAGAACTTGTTCTCAACTTACCTGGTTAAATAAAGGTGAAATAAAATGTAAAAAATCCTAGTACCTGATTGATTAATTAATTAATTAGTGAGGAACACCCTCAACTGGTTGTCTAGGTCTTAATTGGAAGGAAAAACCCAAAACCCGCAGACACCCAGCCCTCCGCGGAATGAGTTTGACACCCCTTAGATGGAGTAGTTGCTGCTGGGTCGTTTGCCTTTTTGCGGCTGCAAGCTAGCTATTTCCGCTAGCCATCACGTTTCGCCATGGGCTCAGCTAGCTATCACACCGCCTCCTCAATGATGGAAAACAAGTCACT
This sequence comes from Oncorhynchus clarkii lewisi, assembly GCF_045791955.1. Lineage (NCBI taxonomy): Eukaryota > Metazoa > Chordata > Actinopteri > Salmoniformes > Salmonidae > Oncorhynchus > Oncorhynchus clarkii. Next base: position 50,302,333 of record NC_092167.1, read on the forward strand.
CGTTGCGCGCGCAACACAAAATCTGTCGGGAAAATCCAACCTGAAAATGAATACGACGGTTCTCAGGCTCTGTTGTTACCGTCACATTCCATTGACCACTAGCGACTTATTGGAGATATACATTTATAAAAGAAATGTGTACAATTAAAATATATAAATATATATGTATATATACACACACACAGTGGGGCAAAAAAAAGTATTTAGTCAGCCACCAATTGTGCAAGTTCTCCCACTTAAAAAGATGAAAGAGGCCTGTAATTTTCATCATAGGTACACTTTTTATGAATTTATTTGCAAATTATGGTGGAAAATAACAGGACTAAATTCTTCACATTTGTGAGAAGAAATATTTTTTGTGCGTAACGAACATTTCTGGGATCTTTTCTTTCAGCCAATGAAAAATGGGACCAACACTTTACATGTTGAGGTTCTATTTTTTTTGTTCAGTATAAAGTACCAGTCAAAAGTTTGGACACCTTGTAGAATAATAGTGAAGACATCAAAACTATGAAATAACGATTAAATTGTATTATGTATTATTATTACATATTGAATTATGTAGTAACCAAAAAAAGTGTTAAATCTAAATACTGTATATTTTATATTTGAGACCCTTTAAAGTAGCCTTTGCTTTGATGACAACCAGCTTCAGGAATGCATTTCAATTAACAGGTGTGCCTTGTTAAAAGTTAATTTGTGGTATTTCTTTCCTTCTTAATGCGTTTGAGCCAATCTGGTGTGTTGTGACAAGGTGTAGGGTGGGTATACAGAAGACAGCCCTTATTTGGTGAAAGACAAAGTCAGTATTATGGCAAGAACAGATCAAATAAGCAAAGGAAAACTACTTTGATTTAAGACATGATGGTTAGTCAACGTGGAAAATTTCAAAAAACAAGTGCAGTCGCAAATACCAAGCTATGATGAAACTGTCTCTCATGAGGACCGCCACAAGAAAGGAAGCCCCAGAGTTACCTCTGCTGTTCATTAGAGTTAACAGCCTCAGATAGCAGCCCAGTTCAACAGACACATCTCAACATCAACTGTTCAGAGGAGACTGTGTGAATCAGGTCTTCATGGTTGAATTGCTGCAAAGAAACCCACTACTAAAGGACACCAATAAGAAGAGACTTGCTTGGGCCAAGAAAACACGCGCAATGGACATTAGACCGGTGGAAATCAGTCCTTTGGTATAAGTCCAAATTTGAGATTTTTGGTTCCAAGCGCCGTGTCTTTGTGAGACGCAGAGTAGGCGAACGGATGACCTCTGCATATGTGGTTCCCACCGTGAAGCATGGAGGAGGAGGTGTGATGGTACTTTGCTGGTGACACTGTCAGTGATTCATTTCAAATTCAAGACAAACTTAACCAGCATGGCTACCACAGCATTCTACAATGGCTACTACAGCATTAGGCAGTGATACACCATCCCATCTGGTTTGTCCTTAGTGGGACTATCATTTGTTTTTCAACGGGACAATGACCCAACACACCTCCAGGCTGTGTAAGGGCTATTTGACCAAGAAGGAAAGTGATGGGAGTGCTGCATCAGATGACCTGGCCTCCACAATCACCTGACCTCAACCCAATTGAGATGGTTTAGGATGAGTTGGCCCACAGAATGAAGGAAAAACAGTCAACAAGTGCTCAGCATATGTGGGCACTCCTTCAAGACTGTTGGACAAGCATTTCTCATGAAGCTGGTTGAGAGAAATCCAAGAGTGTGCATAGCTATCATCACGGGCAAAGGGTGGATAATTTGAAGAATCTAAAATACATTTAGATTTGTTTAATACTTTTTTTTGGTTACCACATGATTCCATAGTTTTGATGTCTTCACTATGTATTCTACAATGTAGAAAATAGTAAAAATAAAGAAAAACCCTTGACACACTTGACTGGTAGAATCAGGAAGTTTAAACTTCCTGTGTATTCTTCTGCTCATAGTAGATGGTAAAAGTCCGGCATTCACACCGATGTGAGGAAGACCTTTAAACAGGTAAACAGGGCCAGACGGATTACCAGGACGTGTACTCCGAGCATGCGCTGACCAACTGGCAAGTGTCTTCACTGACATTTTCAACCTGTCCGAGTCTGTAATACCTGCATGTTTCAAACAGACCACCATAGTCCTTGTACCCAAGAACACTAAGGTAACCTGCCTAAATGACTACCGACCCATAGCACTCACATCTGTAGCCATGAATTGCTTTGAAAAGGCTGGTCATGGCTCACATCAACACCATTTTCCCAGAAACCCTAGACCCACTCCAATTTGCATACCGATACAACAGGTCCACAGATGATGCAATCTCTATTGCACTCCACAGTGCCCTTTCCCACCTGGACAAAAGGAACACCTACATGAGAATGCTATTCATTGACTACAGCTCAGCGTTCAACACCATAGTGCCCTCAATGCTCATCACTAAGCTAAGGATCCTGGGACAAAACTCCCCCATCTGCAACTGGATCCTGGACTTCCTGACGGGCCACCCCCAGGTGGTGAGGGTAGGTAACATCACATCCACCACACTGATCCTCAACACAGGGGCCACTCAGGGGTGTGTGCTCAGCTCCCTCATGTACTCCCTGTTCACTCATGACTGCACGGGTAGGCACGACTCCAACACCATCATTAAGTTTCCGATGACAACAGTGGTAGGCCTGATCACCGACAACGACGAGGCAGCCTATATGGAGAGAACAGAGACCTGGCCGTGTGGTGCCAGGACAGCAACCTCTCCCTCAATGTGATCAAGACAAAGGAGATGATTGTAGACTACAGGAAAAGGAGGACCGGGCTGTAGTGGAGCAGATTGAGAGCTTCAAGTTCCTTGATGTCCACATCATCAACAAACTGACATGGCCCAAGCACACCAAGACAGTCGTGAAGAGGGCATGACAAAACCTATTCCCCCTCAGGAGACTGAGAAGATTTGGCATGGGTCCCCAGATCCTCAAAAGGTTCAACAGCTGCACCATCGAGAGCATCCTAACTGGTTGCATCAGTCTGGTATGGCAACTACTCGACCTCCGACCGCAAGGCGCTACAGAGGGTAGTGCGAACAGTACATCACTGGGCCCAAGCTTCCTGCCATTCAGGACCTCTATACCAGGCGGTGTCAGAGGAAGGACCTAAAAATTGTCGAAGGCTCCAGCCACCCTAGTAATAGACTGTTCTCTCTGCTACAGCACGGCAAACGGTACCAAGTCCAAGAGGTTTCTACCCACAAGCCATAAGACTACTGAACATCTAAATCAAATTGCTAATTATTTGTTTCTTTAGGTATTTTTCTTAAAGCTGCATTGTTGGTTAGGGGGTTGTAAGTAAGCTTTTCACGGTAAGATGAAACCTGTTTTATTCGACGCACGTGACAAATAAACTTTGACTGCCTAAGTTAGCTAGCTAATGTTACAGTATTTGAAATGTCAAAGCCATCAGCTAAATCCTATAGCTATCTTTTTAGTATACACACTGTCAAACCAACATGTTTCATCACATGATAGTCAATGCTAGACTGGTAACTAACTTTAGCAGGGTAAATATTTGTTCTTTCTATCTCTGATGGACTTTTAACTAATGTAAGCTAGCTAATGTTAGCAAATAAGTGTAGCTCAAATCTGCTAGCAATCGTATTCCACCCTTGTCTGGAAAAAACACTCCCGTTACTAAAAAAAAGTAAATATTGTCGATATAACTAACTAACTCACTGTGTTTGTAACATTAGCAATGATGATGAATGTGCAGAAATCGTCCATGGTTGGTGAGTTGGATTTTAGCTGGATAGCAATCTTACTGCCAATATGGTGACGCTAGTTTGCTAGCAGCAAGCAGACAATATTGAAAGTGTCCATGTTAGGTATGCTTAGCTAGCCAGTCTCCAGATCTCAACCCCATAGAAAATCTTTGGAGGGAGTTGAAAGTCCATGTTGCCCAGCAACAGCCCCAAAACATCACTTCTCTAGAGGAGATCTGCATGGAGGAATGGGCCAAAATACCAGCAACAGTGTGTGAAAACCTCGTGAAGACTTACAGAAAACGTTTGACCTCTGTCATTGCCAACAAAGGGTCATATAACAAAGTATTGAGATAAACTTTTGTTATTGACCAAATACTTATTTTCCACCATAATGTGCAAATAAATTCATTAAAAATCCTACAATGTGATTCTGGATTTTATTTCTCATTGTCTGTCATAGTTGAAGTGTACCTATGATGAAAATTACAGGCCTCTCATCTTTTTAAGTGGGAGAACTTGCACAATTGGTGGCTGACTAGATACTTTTTTGCCCCACTGTATATATATTTTTCTTTACTAAATGTTATTTTGACCAATCAGATCAGTTCTGAAAAAAGAGCTGATGTGATTAAGATCAGAAATAGGCTGCCTGTGTAAAAGCAGCCAGTGTGGCTCAGCATGAGACCATGTACACTAGGGCTCTCCAACCCTGTTCTCCACGTAGACTAGGGCTCTCCAACCCTGTTCTCCACGTAGACTAGGGCTCTGCTACCCTGTTCTTCATGTAGACTAGGGCTCTCCAACCCTGTTCTTCATGTAGACTAGGGCTCTCCAACCCTGTTCTCCACGTAGACTAGGGCTCTGCTACCCTGTTCTTCATGTAGACTAGGGCTCTCCAACCCTGTTCTTCATGTAGACTAGGGCTCTCCAACCCTGTTCTTCACGTAGACTAGCGCTCTCCAACCCTGTTCTTAGTATTAGAATCAGTTACGCTAGATTAAGGTTGTAGTGAAATCCTGACAGTAGCTCTTCAGGAACAGGGTTGGAGAGCCCCCGATGTAGAACCACCATAAAAATAAAAAATGTCTATCAATCTTAAACATACAGACGCCTTGGATTCACAGAATATATTTACATAAACTAAATAGGACTCTATAGCATCAAAACAGATGCTAAACATTCACATATTCCAAGGTTTATTTGTCCGAATCTAAAATACAGGGGATTGTACACTATTTAATTCTGACTCAAAGAGAACTGGGAAATTCGACAAGAATGTTCTATGGTAAAAACAAAAAAAACATTTATGACCGGTCTAGTACAGTTCAGTGTGTGTCCGAGGGCGTCTCAGGTGTAAAGAGACAGGTGCAGAAAACTATAGCTGCAGATTTCTCTGGTGCAACAATGTGATTTAACCCAAAGATATTTCACACACATCTCGTCTATTCCAAGTCGTATATCTCCATTGAGGGAAGACAGGTGGGTGTCCACTTCAAAGTACTGCATGTCATGATGCCAGAGACCAGGTCTTCATCGGTAAGAGAAGACTTGAAATAGACAAGACGGCAACACACACCAAAAAAAAACATTTGAATAAATGGAGGAGCATTTTCTAAATTCAAAACTGACCACCTTGCAACTGAACACGGGACACTTGAGACTCCCGTTTCCTTGAGTCGAGGATGGCGTCACCGAGGCTGGTGAAGAATTCTCTGTGCTACAACGATCTTTGGTTAAAATCACATTATCTAATGTAACAATCTGTAATTAAGAAAACCGGTGGTCATTGGTGAAAAATGTCCTTTCCCAAAGAAACACACAGGAAGACAACACAGTGCGATCAGTGTAGTAAAAGGTCAGGGGATACTCTGTAAAGCTGTAAGAGGGGGGGGGGGAAGTGATGTCATGATCAAACTGCCATTCAGCTCCTCAAGAGTCATCGGCTTGAAATCCAGCATCATGTTTAATCCCACTAGGAGGGTTTACAGTTCACGGAATACAGTACTGCTACAACGACACGCGGGAATTCTGGTTCTAGAATCCACTTCAGGAGGAAGCCCCGGCGTCACGATATTGTCTGAAAGACAGATAAATAAATAAATAAATATATATATATACACACACACACTATTGTAGTTTGAACAACAGTTTTAACCATGCATAACATCAATATTAGGGTTGACTACTTTGAACATGCTTCCGCAGGCACAGATTACATGTACAATATCTAACCTAATACAAAATAAAGCACAACCCTCATCTTTTGCATAGTGACCAGACTATGTAAAAATGTACCTAGGTAGGTAGGTAGACATGGCTGTAAGTAGATACTAACAGGAATAGTTAGGCAACAACAAAAAATTATAGTAAAAAAACAGCTTTAGTTTAAGATATTTACAACAATAAATAAATAGTATTATTGTGTCTCCTCACTGTTTGCTAGTAAACTTAGCTAGCTAGCTATACAATACTGTTATTTACATCTGTTTTGAATCCTATCATTTTGTGCCATTTTGAAATGCATCCCCGGTCATAATCATAAACAATTATGTTACATAGCTAGCTAGTAAAATTAAGTTGCCGATGTTACACATTTGCTAACAAAGTTACAAAACGCGAGGTTAAGCGCATAACATGTTAGCAGGCGCCAGGCTAACTAGCTACCCAACTCCAGTCATGTGCTTATATCGCTTTAGTTGGCTGGTTGTAATGTCGTAGCTTTATCTACGACTAAAAAGAGAAAAGGTTTTACAATTCGAGATACAAAATAGCTCTGATTGTAAAATATTTTCAGTCATAGATATGGCTACCGATAGTTGTTTAGCTAACTTTGCTACCTAGCCAGCTAGCTAGCCTACCTAGCTAAGTTAGCAAACAGAAACATAAATTACATTTCCCCCGCCCCCATGTTAGTAAGCAATACACAATATGGATTTCAGTAGATAAACTAAAACACAGCTAGCTAGCTAGGTGGCTCGCAGGAAAAATAACTTACTTATCTAGGCACCGTATTTGTCCTCTGCCTTCTTGGTGCCATCGGCTGTAGCTGAGCTTTTAACGTTAGCTAAATCCAACTCTTTGTTTCGAATCCTCTTCGCTATATTCCAGTCGAAAGGCACCATGTAGCTTATAGACCGTAATAAAATGCTCCACTGGTCAAATTCCTGTTGTTGAGCGAATCGTTTGAAGACATGACTGGTCAGTTCTTTCAGTTTTGCCCAAAAATATTATATTGTTGGTGTCCACTTCCTTTAAAAAAAAAAAGCCCCCCGTGGGGGAGGGACGGGAGTTTTTTTTTTTAAAGCCCCCCTTGGGGGAGGGACGGGAGTTTTTTTTTTAAAGCCCCCCGTGGGGGAGGGACGGGAGCCAGAGCACAAAGATGTAGTATTTCAGAGACTGGAAAATGTTTTGTATGCTTGTATATTTAGTAATGAATCCGCTGATAGAGCCTTTGGACGTCTTTCAGCGATGTTCCTAACGAACAAGCACGACCACAAAAAACATACGGTCCGTATCACATAAAGCCTTCGCGAAATGCCACAAAAGAAGGACTACATTTATGTTTAGCCTCACACACCCCCATCAATACACCCGAAGCCGTCATTGGGTGTATCATTCAGCGTCCGAAGCCCCGCCTTTCTCCAATTATGTATGTGTATTCTTTAACTTATACACACACTGAGTAAACCAAACATTAGGACACCTTCCTAATTAAGTTCGCCTTTCTCCTGGGCAATTATGTATGAAACACAGCTCACTCTCCTAGAAATGCCTCGGGACACGATGAAAACAAGCCCAGATTATATACTGGGTATACCAAACATTAGGAACACCTTCCTAATTAAGTTGCAACCCCCCCATGTAGATGGTACAATGACTCTCTATACTATACTAGATTAATAGAGATGTTACAATGACTCTCTACACTATACTAGATTAATGTAGATGTTACAATGACTCTCTACACTAGATTAATGTAGACGTTACAATGACTCTCTACACTAGATTAATGTAGATGTTACAATGACTCTCTACACTAGATTAATGTAGATGTTACAATGACTCTCTACACTAGATTAATGTAGATGTTACAATGACTCTCTACACTACACTAGATTAATGTAGATGGAACAATGACTCTCTACACTATACTAGATTAATGTAGATGGAACAATGACTCTCTACACTATACTAGATTAATCTAGATGTTACAATGACTCTCTCCACTATACTAGATTATTATAGATGGTACAATGACTCTACACTATACTAGATTAATGTAGATGGAACAATGACTCTACACTATACTAGATTAATATAGATGGTACAATGACTCTCTACACTAGATTAATGTAGATGGTACAATGACTCTACACTATACTAGACTATTTTGTCACAAACTGAAATTAGACAAACTATTTAGAGCTTTAGCAACCAGGAAATGGTGGATGGATTTCTACATCGTGTAACTAACGAATATCATAATGTATATAGAGTTAACTAATTAAATAAAGAAACGAGTTGCTGATTTCTCTTACTTTTCATCGGTAGACTTATTGGTTTGGTTCAGTTCCTTGGAGTCGTCCAGCAGAGCATCTTTCTCCGTTAGTACGGTGACGGTCTGACCTTTGATGGTCAGGTTCTTACAGCTCGCCAGCTTCTTAGCATCCTCCTCCCTCTCAAACAACACAGATGCCTAGAGAGGGGGGATGGAGGGAGAAGAGAGAGTGGGATGGAGGGAGGAGAACGAGAGAGAGAGAGGGGGGGAAGGCGGGAGGAGAACGAGAGAGGGGGGAAGGCGGGAGGAGAACGAGAGAGGGGGGGAAGGCGGGAGGAGAACGAGAGAGGGGGGGAAGGCGGGAGGAGAACGAGAGAGGGGGGGAAGGCGGGAGGAGAACGAGAGAGGGGGGGAAGGCGGGAGGAGAACGAGAGGGGGGGAAGGCGGGAGGAGAACGAGAGGGGGGGAAGGCGGGAGGAGAACGAGAGGGGGGGGGCGGGAGGAGAACGAGAGGGGGGGAGGCGGGAGGAGAACGAGAGAGGGAGGGAGAAGGCGGGAGGAGAAGGCGGGAGGAGAACGAGAGGGGGGGAGAAGGCGGGAGTAGAACGAGAGGGGGGAGAAGGCGGGAGGAGAACGAGAGAGGGGGGGAGAAGGCGGGAGGAGAACGAGAGAGGGGGGGGGGGAGAAGGCGGGAGGAGAACGAGAGAGGGGGGAGAAGGCGGGAGGAGAACGAGAGAGGGGGGAGAAGGCGGGAGGAGAACGAGAGGGTGGGGAGAAGGCGGGAGGAGAACGAGAGGGTGGGGGAGAAGGCGGGAGGAGAACGAGAGGGTGGGGGAGAAGGCGGGAGGAGAACGAGAGGGGGGGGGAGAAGGCGGGAGGAGAACGAGAGGGGGGTGGAGAAGGCGGGAGGAGAACGAGAGGGGGGTGGAGAGGAGAACGAGAGAGGGGGGAGGAGAGAGAGCGTTTAGTTTATTAGACCACTCGTTATTTATTTTTAAATACACCAAAACCAATATGAAGAGAAGCGGAGGAGGACGGAAGAGAGATGTATTTGTGGTTGATTAGTTGTGTCTTTGGACATGACGGGGAACATCAACGAAGGGAAAGACCGGTGTTTGTAAATACCTGGTTTATGGCCTTGAACTATAGGAACGATTGGGGTTCGGGGGTACTCCGGACATCTGGTAAGATACAGTACCTGCTGTATGGGCTTGAGCTGGATGACGGTGTTGATCTTTCCGAAGGGTTCCACGGCCTTCACCACCTCATCATGAGCTGTGTGTTGGGGGATATTCTTCAGTCTTAACAGAGCGGAGGTCCCTGGTGCTCCCTTCTTCTTAGTCTAGAGAGAGAAAGAGAGCGAGACCAGACTGCTATTGGTAGTGAAGTGTGTGTTAGATGGGATAATCTTTAGTGTTGGTAGTGGGGATATTCTTTAGTGTTGGTAGTGGGGATATTATTTAGTGTTGGTGGTGGGGATATTCTTTAGTGTTGGTAGTGGGGATATTCTTTAGTGTTGGTAGTGGGGATATTCTTTAGTGTTGGTAGTGGGGATATTCTTTAGTGTTGTTAGTGGGCTGTGTGTTGGTGGGGATATTCTTTAGTGTTGGTAGGGGGGATATTCTTTAGTGTTGGTAGTTAGATGTGTGTTGGGGGGGGGGATATTCTTTGGTCTTAAGAAAGCCGGTGTCCCTGGGGCTCCCTTCTTCGCCTGGGAAAAATATACCTTTTTGACCTGTTCGAGATTTTATATTATTTCCACATGGGTTGAAGACAAAAAGAGAGATGAGAGGAAGGGGGAGAGGGGAATGAGGTTGAGAAGAGATAACGAGGAAGAGGAGAGAGGGGAATGAGGTTGAGAAGAGATGACGAGGAAGAGGAGAGAGGGGGATGAGGTTGAGAAGAGATAACGAGGAAGAGGGGAGAGGGGAATGAGGTTGAGAAGAGATAGCGAGGAAGAGGGGAGAGGGGAATGAGGTTGAGAAGAGATAGCGAGGAAGAGGGGAGTGGGGAATAAGGTTGAGAAGAGATAGCGAGGAAGAGGAGAGAGGGGAATGAGGTTGAGAAGAGATAACGAGGAAGAGGGGAGTGGGGAATAAGGTTGAGAAGAGATAGCGAGGAAGAGGGGAATAAGGTTGAGAAGAGATAATGAGGAAAAGGGGAATGAGGTTGAGAAGAGATAATGAGGAAGAGGGAAATAAGGTTGAGAAGAGATAACGAGGAAGGGGGAGAGGGAAGTGAGGTTGAGAAGAGAAAACGAGGAAGAGGGAATGAGGTTGAGAAGAGATAACGAGGAAGGGGAGAGAGGGAATGAGGTTGAGAAGAGAAAACGAGGAAGAGGGAATGAGGTTGAGAAGAGATAACGAGGAAGGGGGAGAGGGAAGTGAGGTTGAGAAGAGAAAACGAGGAAGAGGGAATGAGGTTGAGAAGAGATAACGAGGAAGGGGGAGAGGGAAGTGAGGTTGAGAAGAGAAAACGAGGAAGAGGGAATGAGGTTGAGAAGAGATAACGAGGAAGGGGGAGAGGGAAGTGAGGTTGAGAAGAGAAAACGAGGAAGAGGGAATGAGGTTGAGAAGAGATAACGAGGAAGGGGGAGAGGGAAGTGAGGTTGAGAAGAGAAAACGAGGAAGAGGGAATGAGGTTGAGAAGAGATAACGAGGAAGGGGGAGAGGGAAGTGAGGTTGAGAAGAGAAAACGAGGAAGAGGGAATGAGGTTGAGAAGAGATAACGAGGAAGGGGGAGAGGGAAGTGAGGTTGAGAAGAGAAAACGAGGAAGAGGGAATGAGGTTGAGAAGAGATAACGAGGAAGGGGGAGAGGGAAGTGAGGTTGAGAAGAGAAAACGAGGAAGAGGGAATGAGGTTGAGAAGAGATAACGAGGAAGGGGGAGAGGGAAGTGAGGTTGAGAAGAGAAAACGAGGAAGAGGGAATGAGGTTGAGAAGAGATAACGAGGAAGAGGGAGAGGGAATGAGGTTGAGAAGAGAAAACGAGGAAGTTGTTTGTGTTTTTATATTTGTGCTGGAGTCGTCTTGGACATTTTAGAGCCTTTCCAGACCATCATACACACACACACACACACGCACACACGCACACACGCACACACGCACACACGCACACACGCACACACGCACACACGCACACACGCACACACACACACACACACACACACACACACACACACACACACACACACACACACACGCACACACGCACACACGCACACACGCACACACGCACACACGCACACACGCACACACGCACACACGCACACACGCACACACACACACACACACACACACGCACTTTATTTTTTAAATCGGACAACTCCATAGTAGATCTATTTACCTTGGCTCGCTGCGTGTTTGTTCTATAGGAGAGAAATATTCCGAGGTCCATTCAAATTACGAGTGCCATAGGGAGGGAACGGCCAGAATCGAATATATAGGCTGCGAAAATAGTCTAAAGTGTATTTAGTATTTACTACTCAAACTATTACCACTGCACCGGTTTACACTTTATATGGCCTGCGTACGAACGAACGCCCGAATTAAAGTAACATTTAACTGAATTATTGCAAACAACAGGCCTGCTTGCTTGCCCTTCGTGAACAGGCCTTCCAAACTGGGGATTTCACTCACGAACCACCTAATTCCACAATGATGTGCCTATTTTTTCCCTTATCGTAATCTTTCTTTCTATTTCTCCGGTTCGGTCTACGTTAGCCTAGCTGACGCAAATTTAAAACAAATGTTATTTGTATTTTTTTAATCTTTATTTAACTTGGCAAGTCAGTCTTATTTTCAATGACGGCATACCGGGGAACAGTAGGCCGTTCAGGAGCAGAACGACAGATTTTTACCTCGGCAGCTCGGGGATTCGATCTTGCAACCTTTCGGTTACAAGTCCAACGCTCTAACCGCTAGGCTACGCTGCTGCCCCAGAAAACGTCTATCCATGGACAGTAAAACCTGGCAACGTAGCGTATTCTCACGTGGGGTGAGAACATACGGTTTTTAAAAAGCGTATTATTATCTTAAAAAAGGTTAGAGCGATATTTTTATCATTTTTATTATTCATGCCGTCCGCCAGCGGGGCTCACCAGTTGGGAACCGTGTCCGACCGATGCAGGTGATTAGGATAATAATATAATAATATAATAATATAATAAATAATGATTAGCCCAACAGGGTACATACAAATAAATTAATAAGTTGCCATTTTGCTGCTCCAGTTGGGCTAATCGCTAATAGCTGATGATACGAACCATGTATAGGCTACAGGTGAATATGCTAATCGCTAATAGCTGATGATACGGACCATGTATAAGGCTACAGGTGAATATGCTAATCGCTAATAGCTGATGATACGAACCATGTATAGGCTACAGGTGAATATGCTAATCGCTAATAGCTGATGATACGAACCATGTATAAGGCTACAGGTGAATATGCTAATCGCTAATAGCTGATGATACGAACCATGTATAAGGCTACAGGTGAATATGCTAATCGCTAATAGCTGATGATACGGACCATGTATAAGGCTACAGGTGAATATGCTAATCGCTAATAGGCTACAGGTGGATATGCTAATCGCTAATAGCTGATGATACGGACCATGTATAAGGCTACAGGTGAATATGCTAATCGCTAATAGCTGATGATACGAACCATGTATAGGCTACAGGTGAATATGCTAATCGCTAATAGCTGATGATACGGACCATGTATAAGGCTACAGGTGAATATGCTAATCGCTAATAGCTGATGATACGAACCATGTATAGGCTACAGGTGAATATGCTAATCGCTAATAGCTGATGATACGAACCATGTATAGGCTACAGGTGAATATGCTAATCGCTAATAGCTGATGACACGGACCATGTATAAGGCTACAGGTGAATATGCTAATCGCTAATAGCTGATGATACGGACCATGTATAAGGCTACAGGTGAATATGCTAATCGCTAATAGCTGATGATACGGACCATGTATAAGGCTACAGGTGAATATGCTAATCGCTAATAGCTGATGACACGGACCATGTATAAGGCTACAGGTGAATATGCTAATCGCTAATAGCTGATGATACGGACCATGTATAAGGCTACAGGTGAATATGCTAATCGCTAATAGCTGATGATACGGACCATGTATAAGGCTACAGGTGAATATGCTAATCGCTAATAGCTGATGATACGGACCATGTATAAGGCTACAGGTGAATATGCTAATCGCTAATAGCTGATGATACGGACCATGTATAAGGCTACAGGTGAATATGCTAATCGCTAATAGCTGATGACACGGACCATGTATAAGGCTACAGGTGAATATGCTAATCGCTAATAGCTGATGACACGGACCATGTATAAGGCTACAGGTGAATATGCTAATCGCTAATAGCTGATGACACGGACCATGTATAAGGCTACAGGTGAATATGCTAATCGCTAATAGCTGATGACACGGACCATGTATAAGGCTACAGGTGAATATGCTAATCGCTAATAGCTGACGATACGGACCATGTATAGGCTACAGGTGAATATGCTAATCGCTAATAGCTGATGATACGGACCATGTATAAGGCTACAGGTGAATATGCTAATCGCTAATAGCTGATGACAATAGCTGATGACGGACCATGTATAAGGCTACAGGTGAATATGCTAATCGCTAATAGCTGATGATACGGACCATGTATAAGGCTACAGGTGAATATGCTAATCGCTAACAGCTGATGATACGGACCATGTATAAGGCTACAGGTGAATATGCTAATCGCTAATAGCTGATGATACGGACCATGTATAAGGCTACAGGTGAATATGCTAATCGCTAATAGCTGATGACACGGACCATGTATAAGGCTACAGGTGAATATGCTAATCGCTAATAGCTGATGAATACGGACCATGTATAGGGCTACAGGTGAATATGCTAATACGGACCATGTATAAGGCTACAGGTGAATATGCTAATCGCTAATAGCTGATGACACGGACCATGTATAAGGCTACAGGTGAATATGCTAATCGCTAATAGCTGATGATACGGACCATGTATAAGGCTACAGGTGAATATGCTAATCGCTAATAGCTGATGACACGGACCATGTATAGGCTACAGGTGAATATGCTAATCGCTAATAGCTGATGATACGGACCATGTATAAGGCTACAGGTGAATATGCTAATCGCTAATAGCTGATGATACGGACCATGTATAAGGCTACAGGTGAATATGCTAATCGCTAATAGCTGATGACACGGACCATGTATAAAGCTACAGGTGAATATGCTAATCGCTAATAGCTGATGACACGGACCATGTATAGGCTACAGGTGAATATGCTAATCGCTAATAGCTGATGATACGGACCATGTATAGGCTACAGGTGAATATGCTAATCGCTAATAGCTGATGATACGGACCATGTATAGGCTACAGGTGAATATGCTAATCGCTAATAGCTGATGACACGGACCATGTATAGGCTACAGGTGAATATGCTAATCGCTAATAGCTGATGATACGGACCATGTATAGGCTACAGGTGAATATGCTAATCGCTAATAGCTGATGACACGGACCATGTATAGGCTACAGGTGAATATGCTAATCGCTAATGATACGGACCATGTATAGGCTACAGGTGAATATGCTAATCGCTAATAGCTGATGATACGGACCATGTATAGGCTACAGGTGAATATGCTAATCGCTAATAGCATAGCTGATGATACGGAGATAGGCTACATTCACGGTCTGATACAGTGCAGTCGGAAAGTATTCATACCCCATAACGACATAGCAAAAACTCTTTAGAAATTAGCTTTTTTTTTTTTTATGAAACTGAAATATTATATTTACATAAGTATTCAGACTCTTTCCTCAGTACTTTGTTGAAGCACCTTTTACAGCGATTACAGCCTCGAGTCTACATCAATTCAGAGAGGCATGATGGGAAATGCTAACAGACTTCATGTCTGTGACAGAGATGCCCATCAAATGTCTGAAGAGTCACAATGACAGCTCAAATACACACTGTTTTGGTCACTACATGATTCCATATGTGTTATTTCATAGTTCTGATGTCTTCACTATTATTCTACAATGTAGAAAGTAGTACAAATTAAGAAAGACTCTTGAATTAGTAGTGAGACAGACAGAGACAGACAGAGACAGACAGACACAGCCAGCCAGCCAGCCAGCCAGCCAGCCAGCCAGCCAGCCAGCCAGCCAGCCAGCCAGCCTTCGGTAAGTATTTCAGATCCCCAGAGTTGTTCCACATTCTGTTACACTAGTCTAAAATGTATTGAAAGGAAAGAAAATCCTCAACAATCTAAACCCCCTAAATGACAAAACCGAAAACGGGTTTAGAATAAAAAAAGTTTGCAAAACAAACATTTATTTTTACATAAACCAAGACATGAGGTCGAAGGACTTGTCTGTAGAGCTCCGAGACAGGATTGTGTTGAGACACAGATCCGGGGGAGGGTACCAAAAATGTCTGTCCATCTATCTTAAATGGAAGAAGTTTGGAACCACCAAGACTCTTCCTAGAGCTGGCCGCCCGGCCAAACTGAGCAATCGGGGGAGAAGGGCCTTGGCCAGGGAGGTGACCAAGAACCCAATGGTCCCTCTGACAGAGCTCCAGAGTTCCTCTGTGGAGATGGGAGAACATTTCAGAAGGCCAACCATCTCTGCAGCACTCCACCAATCAGGCCTTTATGGTAGAGTGGCCAGACAGAAGCCACTCCTCAGTAAAAGGCTCATGACAGCCCACTTGGAGTTTGCCAAAAGGCACCTAAAGGACTCTCAGACCATGAGAAACAAGATTCTCTGGTCTGATGAAACCAAGATTGAACTCTTCGGCCTGAATGCCAAGCGTCATTTCTGGAGGAAACCAGCCACCATCCCTACAGTGAAGCATGGTGGTGGCAGCATCATGTTGTGGGGATGTTTTTCAGCAGCAGGGGCTGGGAGACTAGTCAGGATCGAAGGAAAGATGAACGGAGCAAAGTACAGAGAGATCCTTGATGGAAACCTGCTCCGGAGAGCTCAGGACCTCAGACTGGGGCGAAGGTTCACCTTCCAACAGGACAACGACCCTAAGCACACAGCCAAGACAACGCAGGAGTGGCTTCAGGACAACTCTCTGAATGTCCTTGAGTGGCCCAGCCAGAGCCCGGACCTGAACCCAATCTAACATCTCTGGAGAGACCTGAAAATATCTGTGCAGCGACGCTCCCCATCCAACCTGACAGAGCTTGAGAGGATCTGCAGAGAAGAATGGGAGAAACTCCACAAATACAGGTGTGCCAAGCTTGTAGTGTCATACCCAAGAAGACTTGAGGCTGTAATCACTGCCAAAGGTGCTGCAACAAAGTACAGGGTCTGAATACTTATGTAAAATAATTTATTTAATCATATACAAATTATAATATTTTTTTTAAAGGACACTGCCAGTGACTTCCACTATTTGTCTGTTGTCATAATCATCTTTATGAGCATTTGGCTGACCCACAGGGCCAGACGCCGCCCCCCCCCTACCAAGATGATCCAGCCCAGTTCTAAACCAATGTGAATTTGCACCAAATGTCAAACACCATCCAGCTTTGTCGTCTGGAGTAGTCAGACCTCTCCAGTGACTTTTAAAATGGGAAAAACTAGCGAAAGATTCAGGGGGGGGGGGGGGGGGGGGTGAAAATGCTACATCATCTGTGCCAAAACTACTCCGTACCCTAGTCAGGCCTTTTTTATGGCGGCAGTTCAAATGGGGTTAAAGTTGTTCGGAGACCGCCATTTTTAGGCACGGAGCCGACGCCGCGATGCTAACGTTGACCGTTCAGTACTATGGGAGTGGCAATGACATCATCACGATCAGCTGTCTGAAGGTCTTCACCATGTGGAAGATCCCATCTTATCAGTCTTATTTTTTTTTAACACACACAAAGGCATACCTTGGAAGGAGCTGAGCTGGACGATTTGAAGGATGATTTGGAGGGCGAGGAGGATTTCTTGTTTGATGTCCTCCCAGATCCGGTGCCTGCCTTGCCACCCTTGGACGTTCCCGTTTCAGTCTTCCGGGAGGAGGAGCGGCCTCCCTTCTTTTTGGCGAGCTCGGCCAGGAGAGCAGGGGCCAGGGACTGCATCAGAACTTCTAGACTGGTGTTCTTAGTCAGGGAGAGGCCAGCTGGAATACAAAGGGATGGATCAAAGAGAGGCCAGCTGGAAGGAGAGGGGGAGAGAGGCCAGCTGGAAGGAGAGGGGGAGGGAGGCCAGCTGGAAGGAGAGGGGGAGGGAGGCCAGCTGGAAGGAGAGGGGGAGAGAGGCCAGCTGGAAGGAGAGGGGGAGAGAGGCCAGCTGGAAGGAGAGGGGGAGAGAGGCCAGCTGGAATACAAAGGGATGGATCAAAGAGGCCAGCTGGAAGGAGAGGGGGGAGAGAGGCCAGCTGGAAGGAGAGGGGGGAGAGAGGCCAGCTGGAATACAAAGGGATGGATCAAAGAGAGGCCAGCTGGAAGGAGAGGGGGGAGAGAGGCCAGCTGGAATACAAAGGGATGGATCAAAGAGAGGCCAGCTGGAAGGAGAGGGGGGAGAGAGGCCAGCTGGAAGGAGAGGGGGGAGAGAGGCCAGCTGGAATACAAAGGGACAGATCAAAGAGGCCAGCTGGAAGGAGAGGGGGGGAGAGAGGCCAGCTGGAATACAAAGGGATGGATCAAAGAGAGGCCAGCTGGAAGGAGAGGGGGGAGACAGGCCAGCTGGAAGGAGAGGGGGAGAGAGAGGCCAGCTGGAAGGAGAGGGGGGAGAGAGGCCAGCTGGAATACAAAGGGATGGATCAAAGAGAGGCCAGCTGGAAGGAGAGGGGGAGACAGGCCAGCTGGAAGGAGAGGGGGTGACAGGCCAGCTGGAAGGAGAGGGGGTGACAGGCCAGCTGGAAGGAGAGGGGGAGACAGGCCAGCTAGAAGGAGAGGGGGAGACAGGCCAGCTAGAAGGAGAGGGGGTGACAGGCCAGCTGGAAGGAGAGGGGGAGACAGGCCAGCTAGAAGGAGAGGGGGAGACAGGCCAGCTAGAAGGAGAGGGGGTGACAGGCCAGCTGGAAGGAGAGGGGGAGACAGGCCAGCTGGAAGGAGAGGGGGGAGAGAGGCCAGCTGGAAGGAGAGGGGGAGAGAGAGGCCAGCTGGAATACAAAGGGATGGATCAAAGAGAGGCCAGCTGGAAGGAGAGGGGGAGACAGGCCAGCTGGAAGGAGAGGGGGTGACAGGCCAGCTGGAAGGAGAGGGGGTGACAGGCCAGCTGGAAGGAGAGGGGGAGACAGGCCAGCTAGAAGGAGAGGGGGAGACAGGCCAGCTAGAAGGAGAGGGGGTGACAGGCCAGCTGGAAGGAGAGGGGGAGACAGGCCAGCTAGAAGGAGAGGGGGAGACATTGGGTCAGGGTGTGAGAGATAAGTAATGTACTGGTTCTCTTGACCAGAGTGTAGAAGAATTAATCAATGTGATTTCCTTGATTCTTCACATCCTCTCGACTTACCTTACATATCAAAACTAATTGGAGGAGAAAAGCTGAAGTTCCTCCCCCCACTTTTGAAGGCGAGAGGAATCAAGGAAAGACCATTGAGATTCAACTGCACCTCTTCACACTGCATCATTAACCCTGGGCTATCCTTCAGGCTAAGACTGGCCCTGGGCTAACCTTCAGGCTAAGACTGTCCCTGGGCTAACCTTCAGGCTAAGACTGACCCTGGGCTAACCTTCAGGCTAAGACTGTCCCTGGGCTAACCTTCAGGCTAAGACTGGCCCTGGGCTAACCTTCAGGCTAAGACTGGCCCTGGGCTAACCTTCAGGCTAAGACTGGCCCTGGGCTAACCTTCAGGCTAAGACTGGCCCTGGGCTAACCTTCAGGCTAAGACTGGCCCTGGGCTAACCTTCAGGCTAAGACTGGCCCTGGGCTAACCTTCAGGCTAAGACTGGCCCTGGGCTAACCTTCAGGCTAAGACTGACCCTGGGCTAACCTTCAGGCTAAGACTGGCCTTGGGCTATCCTTCAGGCTAAGACTGTCCCTGGGCTAAGGTCAGTGTTAGCCCTGGGTTATCCTTCAGGCTAAGACTGGCCCTGGGTTAAGGCCAGTGTTAACCCTGGGTTATCCTTCAGGCTAAGACTGGCCCTGGGTTAAGGTCAGTGTTAACCCTGGGTTATCCTTCAGGCTAAGACTGTCCCTGGGCTAACCTTCAGGCTAAGACTGACCCTGGGCTATCCTTCGGGCTAAGACTGACCCTGGGCTAACCTTCGGGCTAAGACTGGCCTTGGGCTATCCTTCAGGCTAAGATTGTCCCTGGGCTAAGGTCAGTGTTAGCCCTGGGTTATCCTTCAGGCTAAGACTGGCCCTGGGTTAAGGCCAGTGTTAACCCTGGGCTAAGGTCAGTGTTAACCCTGGGCTAAGGTCAGTGTTAACCCTGGGCTAAGGTCAGTGTTAACCCTGGGCTAAAGTCAGTGTTAACCCCGGGCTAAGGTCAGTGTTAACCCCGGGCTAAGGTCAGTGTTAGCCCCGGGCTAAGGTCAGTGTTAGCCCCGGGCTAAGGTCAGTGTTAGCCCCGGGCTAAGGTCAGTGTTAGCCCCGGGCTAAGGTCAGTGTTAGCCCCGGGCTAAAAGCGGTCTCCTCACCGGGCTGTAAACAGGATAATTGTTCCCTATCTCTCTTACCAGATGACTCCAGTAGTTTCTTGGCCAGTCTCTCAGCACTGCTAGACTTCTGCTGTCTGCTCTTCCCTCCTGCTGAAGGGCTGCTCTTCCTCGCCTCCCGACGCTCCCGCTCATAGCTCCTAGAACGCGACCTGGATGAATTAATTAACTTAAATTACTTGAATGCATTTTATTAGACGTAAAAAGAATATTCAGATATAATAGACATTTTAAAATCATAGAGTAGCTTTCATTCATCTGAAAAAAAGATACATAAAATGTTTTATCAACTAGAAATAAAATTTAAAAAAGCACTACAATACAGTCTATTGACTTTTCTGTCCTCTTACCTCCTCCGGGATGAAGAAGTTGTCTGGGGCGAGCGGGAACGCCGACGTTCCCGATCCCGGTGCGAAGACGACGCCGCCGGAGGGTCACGCTCCCGGCGCGAACCAGGAGACCGGGAACGCCGTCTGCCGGCGCTGTGTCTACGTTCCCGGGAGCGGGATCGTTCCCTGGATCGAGGTCGGCGAGCAGCGGAGGACGAGGTGCGGTAGGAGGAGAGGCGAGGAGAAGGAGAGCGGGACGGAGAACGAGAGGTGGTCTGGCGACGTTTGGAGGAACTCTGGTTGTTGTCGTTTCTACTGGGAGCAGGGCTGGAGAGAGAGAGAGAGAAAAGGAGGGAGAGAGGAGAGGACGGAGAAAGAGAGGGAAGGAGAGAAGGGAACTAGGCCAGTAAGCACAGCCTGAAGAAGTTATTCCGGTTTAAAATGTAAGCTAAGAACTGAGTCAGCGATGACCTTCAGAGGGATCCCTTCTACTGTATAACCGAGTACAGAAAACTTCCTCACCTTGACACAGTTTCCCCGTTCCAGTCAGGATACCTGGAAGAAGGGAAAAGGGGATTAGCATAAATGTACAGCGTGATGGCGATCGTTGGGATCATAGATATCAATTCGCCTTTCTGCGTTTTCCCTCGCATCCTATTTCCCTCGACCTCCTTTCTCAGCTGTATTGGAGGAGAAGCTATCGAGTCCCTCCACTCTAGGACTTTCTCCTCCAATGGACTTAGAGGAGGAGATGAGGGGAGAGGACACGAGGAAAATACTAAATTTAGAAAGAGCCAGGCAGACATTATATATATTTTTTTTAAAGACAGGAGACATAACCCACAATTTCCTGAGCAGCCGGCAGTTGTCGATGTGGAGGCTGGTGTTTTGATGCTCAATCCAGTTCTGTTGGTCAAAACAGAGACGACAGTCAGTCTGAGTCAGTCTCCACCGCTTCGCCCTCAAACAAGTCCTTTCAATATCAGTTTGGTTTCCCACCTTGCAGCTAGTGCAAAAAAGTCAAATTTCTCTGCTTTACATAGCAGGAGTTAGTTAAAAATGCTATACTACACAAATAGCCTAGTTACACACGCTGCCTGTTCTACCAAGAACAACACTAGGTAGGTACGGCAAGAGTCCGTTGGGGGGAAAGTCTGATGGGAAAAGCAGCATCTGGAATCTTCTCTGTAGATTGGATTCTCTCGGCAGCCATCTTCCCCCCCCCCCCCCACCAAAAAAAAAAAACTATTAACAAAGTAACTAAATAAATTGGCTGAAAAGTTAGTAGAGGAGTATGTGGTGAGAGTTACTGTCATTGGTTTATACTGTGTAATGACATAGGGGATATGGTATATCCAGGGGTTCGAGTGAGATAGAGATATAGATAGAGATAGATATAGAGATATGGATAGATATAGATATATAGATACATAGAGATAGATATAGAGAGATATAGATATTGATAGATCTAGAGATATAGAGAGATAGATACATGTGGCATAGTTAGCTAAATCATTCATTAATTGACCACGGTAAAGGCCTATTGATAGAACGAGGGTAACTGTTTATACAGAGTCAAAAAAAAAACTTGGCCTCGGGCAAATCATGGTCATCGAAAGTCACACATTAAACTCAATGTCTTATAAAGTCAACAAGGCATTTATATACAAATACAATTACAATATTTTTTTAAAAAAATATCTATATAAAAAAAGAAATCTCATGACATACAGTATTCAATAATTACAACATAATGTTGAATGCTGTCCAGGATTTAATGTTTACATATTCCTCGAGTCAAGCAATTCGCTAATATTGTACTCTAAAAAGCATTTTCACATTATTTCCATCTGTTTTAGTACATCTCAACTCACCGTGCATTGTGGGAGGGGGGGGGGGGGGGTCAGGGGTCAACGAGTGATAATCGCATCATAAGCTAGACTTACGTTTTTTGAATTAACAAAATGGAAACACATTCAACGAGAGAAGTCTTGAGATACAACATGAGGTTCAAAGAGTTTCAAAGTTACACAAAACCAAAAAAGTCAGTACGAAGGGGGTCCAAGACCTGGGTTCACATACCATTTGACATTCCAAATCATTTTTATTTGCTTAAACACCCGTTTAATTATCTGGGACTGATTCAGACCCGGGATACCAGGTAGAAGCAAAAAACAAATGTTGTGTTTCGGGCCTTCGAGGACCAGAATTGAACAGCCCCTTGGGCTAGAGAAAAAACACTCAACGTATTTGAAATGGTATCTCAACCCAGGTCTGGTCAAGACAGGTTATAGTATGATGAAAACTCACCTTTAGCTGGGCACATTCTACGTTACAGAGAGAACAGGTATGAGGAAAGATTCTGGGAGAAGCTGCGGAGTAATCGCTCATCGTGGTCGGTGCCGGCAACCTCGTCGGCATCATCAACGTTGGGGGTGGGATGTTGATCTGCTGGAACATCGACGGAGGTGGACCCACCCGGGGAGGCGGACCCACCAGGGGAGGCGGACCCACCCGGGGAGGCGGACCCACCCGGGGAGGCGGACCCACCCGGGGAGGCGGACCCACCAGGGGAGGCGGACCCACCAGGGGAGGCGGACCCATCTGGGGAGGCGGACCAGTCACCGGAACGTGACCGGGAGGGGGAACCGACGGATTCATGACGGGGAATAGGGGAGGCCACATGAGGGGTGGCGTGGGAGGAGGAATCCCCACTGGGATACCTCCGATCTTGAGTCTTGCATCTCCTCCAACTCCACCACTAAGAACCACCAGGTCGGACCGAGGCTGAACCTGGCCTCGAGCAGTGCCTCGATTCTGAGATGAGAGGAGTCGGTCGAGTCCTTGGTCTCCGCCGTGGACAGGGATGTTCATAGGTTTGGGTGCCGCTTTAGATAAGTCGTGGGTTTTGAGGGTCTTTTGGGTTAGGCTGGAAGGCGGAGGAAGACCGATACGAGTGTCGTTGTCACTCTTGGGGAGAGAGATATAACTCTGGACTGCAGCGCTGCAAATCTGCTGTTGCTCGGAAAGGCCTGAGGTCATGGATCTTCCAACAGTGCCGTACGGTGTCCCGGTGTGCCCACTTGGAGAGTCTCCGACAGCGTATTTCATCGACTCTTTCGGGAGCGGATCTTGTCCGCCGTAACTATTGGATCGAATATTGTCATAACTGTCGTATTTAGAAGCATCAGTATTTCCATAATCGATAACTTTGCTCCGTCCTCCACCTAAGTGGCCCGTCCCCGGGCTGGGTCTGTTGTCATGCCGATGGTCCACATCCATGTTTCTATTGGCCTTACGGATGCAGATGTCTCTGAGGATGAAGGGCAGGTTGTCTGGGGTCAGCTGATCGTCTGGATAGTGGCTCAGGAGCTCCAAGTCCTCGTTGGACAAGCCAAAACTCGCCAGGATGTTGCTGGCGGACTCTGGTGTGTACCGGGCTGGAGGATCGGTGCCAGACGAGGCGGAGACACTCAAGGGCGCCTCAGAACCCATTGAGGTGGGTCCCGGCTCTCCCGCACCACCAAACCCAGAGGTTTGGCTTTGGTACATCTGGGAGGTGGAAGGGGACGACTGAGGGAGGGGGGAGGAGAAGAGCTTAGAGGAAGCAGACTGGGTCACGTGGCCAGACCAGGAGGCCATGGAGCTCTGCTGGTCGCTGCAGGACCGGCCAGAGGTGTAGCTACCCATCCCTACCCTAGACGAAAGCTCATCCCCGGGGTTGCGATTCAGGCGAAGATTCATTTGGGTCTGCTGGTTCTGTTTCTGCTGCACCATCTGGCTGAGCAGTCTCACGTCCTCTCTGGCCCAGCGGATGTGGTGGTCTATCTCCAACTCCGGGGTCATCCCGGTTGATCTCTGCCCCAGGTTGTACCCCATCGAGGACATCATGCCCCCCTGGCTGGAAAAACCAGAGGAACCACCAGCAGAGACAGGGCCCAGACCCAGGCGTGAGGCCAACAGAGGGTCCATCCCGGACTGGGCTTGTGTGAGTCCATACCGCCCCATCTGAGCTGGTGTTCTCTGGGCTTGTGAAGAGTACTGACCCCCTAACGGATTATATAGGGGATGGTACATGTTATTGGTGGTGGATGTCGCTTTCAAGAGGTTGAGGAAGAGGGCAAGAGGAGGATGGGGGTGAGGGGAGGGTAGTGGATGGTTGGCGCAGGTAACGGCGTTGGCGATGTTTCCCGCGGCAACGAGCTGATTGATGGCGAGCTGTGCTTTGAGCTGGGCCAGAAGCAGGGAGGAGTGGCATAAGAGGCGCTGCGGGGGCGGGATTCCAACTCCCAGCCCTCCAATCAGACTCAGCGGGCTCGAAAGGGGAGCAGCACAACGCTCCAATAGCAACGCAACGCTGAAAGAGTTGGGAGAGGAGAAAGACACAGAGGAGGAGGAGGATTATTGGTTGGTCTTCTCTCTGGCTCGTCCTGTGACAGGGCTATAGACAGTAGTAATCAAACTGAAAAACAAGACTGGCTTTTTAAGGGATTGATCAGTTTGGTCAGTTTCCATTTTGTTTCACACAAGCACTTTCAAAATCAGTTCCGATCCAGGTCAAACTGTTCTAGCACAACTTCTAGAACATCGGGCTTCTGTTGGTTAGGTCTAGACAGAGCAGAGGATTGTTCATGTGTCTTCACTGGAGAAAGCAAACAGGGAACAGACAGGAAGGGGGGGGGGGGGATAGGTGGTCATTGTAAAAACATACAAACTTAACACACAGTTTTAGTGAAATTTGAAAGAAGGTGAACAGCTTTCTAACAAAGATTAGACATGAACAACAACTGATATTGATACTTCATGTCATGTACAACAAAATATAATATACTATAATAGCGACATTGACCAAAAAGGATAAACAAAGACAGTCAATTCAGAAATTCAAAACAGGGCTTGTATCAAATACCACTGTAGCTAAAGTAACAGTTGTGGATCAGATTCAGCTAAAGTAACAGTTGTGGATCAGATTCAGCTAAAGTAACAGTTGTGGATCAGATTTAGCTGAAGTATATATAAAGTATATATAAATACAATATATAAATACATTTTACTATGTTAATACAAGATTCTACAATGTTGCAGTGGAACGAAGCCTATAATCTTGATTAAAAAAAAGCAACATATATTAGCGAGAAACATTGTATTTATTATTATTAAGCCCAATGCTGGACGAACGGGGCCTAACTTTACTCCTTATGGTTCAAGGACCTTACATGTTCTGTTTAAAAGGTTCATTGGTTCCAGGAGCCAAATGAGACAAAATAATCCACCTAAACAATAAATAGAATTATCAAAATTGCCGGTACGATTCTAGAAACATAAATCTCACATCAAAATAATTTAACAAATAGAATAATAATGATTTGACCCGTTTCATCCCAGTTGTAGACAGCAACAACACATTTACACACGTGTTTTCGGACGGTCTTCCGTAAACATGGAAACATGGCCGTGTGGGTTACCCTAAATCTAAATTTAAAAAAAAGGTTGATTTATTCATTTAACCTTTAGGTTTTTAGAAGAACACACCGCGAACACAAGTTACCACTGAATTAGAGGTACGCTGTCGAACACACCGACATCGCATTTTTGGTATCACCAGAATTACATTTGTTTCCAACGTAACGGCGCGTTGCTAGGCAGAGGCAGTTGCGTTTCTGTGTGGTACGTTGGAAATATCAAACGTACGCGGCCGACCGTATGACAGAAATAGTAGCAGAAGGCGACTGTTGTTGCTCTCACAACCAGATGATGCTGCGTACCGTTTTGCTAACGCTACACATTAGCACAAATCAGTTGTTTACTACTTGTAAGCAATGCAACTCACAAGTTTAAAAAAAATTATAATAATAATAATAATTCAAAATTCAATGCATGGAACACAGACTGAAACCTAGTCCAGCAGACGAGTCGCAGCGGTGCAGTTCGCCTCCCGATTAAATTAACTTCTGCAGAGAAAACACATACAGTTTTAAAACCTCTACATGATCGGTGGGTCCCCCTCTGCGCGTCTGTTGAGCTAACGTAGGCTACTGTGATTAGCATGAGGTTGTAAGTAACAAGAACATTTCCCAGGACTTAGACATATCTGATATGGGCAGAAAGCTTAAATTCTTGTTAATCTAACTGTACTGTCCAATTTACAGTAGCTGTTACAGTGAAAGAATGCTATGCCATTGTTTGAGGATAGTGCACAGTTATGAACTTGAAGATGTATTAACAAACCAATTAGGCACAATTGGGCAGACTTGATACAAAAATTTGAAGAGAAATGCAATGGTTCATTGGATCAGTCTGAAGGAAAACGGAAACCGCACACTGCTCTTGATAGTATCACCGATGTTTAATAAGCTTTACTTCTCTGACTTCTATTTAAGCCTTAGCAATGCAGACAGACGCTGGTTGGCGGGCAAGCAGTGTGAGTGCAATAATTGAATAATATAGATTTCTACATTTATTTTGCAACGCTTGCACACACAACGGGAGCGGTGTAGTCAGTCCGGTAGGTATGTCATTTCAGAGAACATTTTTTTTTAAAGGGGCGGATCCTTAAGAGGTTTTAAAGCAACCGGCCGTGCACAAGGTGTCATGGTACACCAGAGGTACATTCACTTCCAATGGAACTCAGCAGCATTGCATTGCAGAGGCAGTTGCGGTGCGTTCGTTGTGATGCATACGTTGGATTTATCCATAGCGTAGACTTAAAAGAAACAGTAGAAAAAAGGTGAATATTGAATTTCTGCTGCACACATATCCACAAAACATTTTGGATTGTATAGTGAAAAAAAGTTTGACTGCAGAATGTACTACGCTGCATTGACGTCGGTCAGATCAAGGCGTAACGTTCAGACTAAGTGTCGGGGCTCTTAACACTTCCCCTTTACAGAACAATCGTTTGTTAAAAAATAAGCAGGCTACAATGTAAATGTTCACCTGCAAGCAATAACGTTGGTTGGAGATTTTATCTACAACAACTCAAATTCAAAAGAAATATAAAAAAAAACTGGACGTAAAAGTCGTATCTTTTAAAAACGCCATATGCTTCTTGGGGGGGAAAAAAAAGAGCGGATGGCCGTGTCCTCAACTGGCTGAAAATCATTAGTCATCAGCTGGCGGCGAGACAACCAGCTAACCAACTAGCTAGTGGTACAACTTGTAAAATGCCTTTCACAACACAAATTCAGAATCGATAGCCATGCAAATTCACAAATAAGAACAATTCTGCCAATGTGTAGAACTTCACTAACAGAAATGAAGTAACTCACGTTAGTAGTGTTAAGTGTTTCACAGGCTAGCCGACTAGCCGAACAGTTAGCCGATTAGCATTGCTAGCCAAACAATCATGTGCACGTGCTACATCCAAAGATATTGGGCCCTTCACCAAATATGTAATGTATCATACAGATTTTCACAGGAAAAACCACAACATTGGTTGTTGACTAGGCTGTGAAGGTTTAACTAGTTACTTGGCTTTGCTGCTTCAACTTTCCGCAAACAATCAGCCCGCCATGTTGGATTTCCTGTTTCGCAGAGGCCAAACCGACAGTTTCTACTTCCAGACGGACGGTGTTGTCCGTTTTAAAATCAAAGATATGAACAACAAAATCTCTTCTGTCATCTGAAATATGTTTTTGTGACATACCTTTCCTTATTTTTTCGTTTGTTTTCTATGTAGATATCTCCTAGTTTACTGAATTTCTCTCTTTTCCGGCGGCTCCCGGACGCTTGACCAAAGATGATTATTTTTTTATAACATAAACCAAGATAGACAGCCTGTCGTTTCCAAACGAGTCATAGTGGGCGGAGCCAAGCATAAACTAGCGAGAACCTATTGGCGTGTTCTAAGCAGAAGTTTGCATATTTCCGTTAGGGAACGCTTACTATGAACTGCGCATGTGCAATAACTCTTTTCCCATTTTCACTCCTAAACAACGCACTTTTTTTTTTTTACACCTTTGGCAAAAGGCAGTGTCTACAAAACGTAGTCCACTCTGTTCGTAACATATTCTAGTTTTGACAGAAAACTGTATTGAGATTAAATGTTTCATCGATGAGAAAATTAGCCAAATGTCAGCCAAAATCCATCACGTTCCACCTCCCACTCCCGGCCACTTGGCTACCTCTCACTACCATATGTTCTCTCTGTGGTAAAACGAAGTTAAACCGATGTGCTCTTTAGTTTATTTCACTCCTCCCACAACACACAGACCCGACCAAATGAAAACAGAGCTGTAGATAGAAAGACATTGCATGAACATTTTTTCACCAGATGGGGGAACTCTAGCCCTACAGCATAACATTCACAGTTAAGCAACTGACCAAGTTATAAATTGTGTTAGCTCCTCAAGCTAATGTTATAGGCTTGAGGTCATAGGGCTGAGACTGTTTTAATGCATGCAGGAGGGACACAGGTTCAAATCAACACCACTGTTGAGTATTCCACCAGACATGGAGATATGAATAGAGATGAGGCAGGAGGAGAAGGATGGAGAGATGTGGCAGGAGGAGAAGGATGGAGAGATGAGGCAGGAGGAGAAGGATGGAGAGATGAGGCAGGAGGAGAAGGATGGAGAGATGTGGCAGGAGGAAAAGGATGGAGAGATGTGGCAGGAGGAGAAGGATGGAGAGATGTGGCAGGAGGAGAAGGATGGAGAGATGTGGCAGGAGGAGAAGGATGGAGAGATGTGGCAGGAGGAGAAGGATGGCGAGATGTGGCAGGAGGAGAAGGATGGAGAGATGAGGCAGGAGGAGAAGGATGGAGAGATGTGGCAGGAGGAGAAGGATGGAGAGATGTGGCAGGAGGAGAAGGATGGCGAGATGAGGCAGGAGGAGAAGGATGGAGAGATGTGGCAGGAGGAGAAGGATGGCGAGATGTGGCAGGAGGAGGATGGAGAGATGTGGCAGGAGGAGAAGGATAGAGAGATGAGGCAGGAGGAGAAGGATGGCGAGATGAGGCAGGAGGAGAAGGATGGAGAGATGTGGCAGGAAGAGAAGGATGGAGAGATGTGGCAGGAGGAGAAGGATGGAGAGATGTGGCAGGAGGAGAAGGATGGAGAGATGTGGCAGGAGGAGAAGGATGGAGAGATGAGGCAGGAGGAGAAGGATGGAGCGATGAGGCAGGAGGAGAATGATGGAGAGATGTGGCAGGAGGAGAAGGATAGGCACAGTCCCACTACCCTTCCATCACAGGGAAACGACAGGCACCGTCCCACTACCCCATCACAGGGAAATGACAGGCACACAGTCCCACTACTCCATCACAGTGAAATGACAGGCACACAGTCCCACTACCCCATCACAGGTAAACGACAGGCACACAGTCCCACTACCCCATCACAGGGAAACGACAGGCACACAGTCCCACTACCCCTCCATCACAGGGAAACGACAGGCACACAGTCCCACTACCCCATCACAGGCACACAGTCCCACTACCCCATCACAGGGACACAGTCCCACTACTCCATCACAGGGAAACGACAGGGACACAGTACCACTACCCCTCCATCACAGGGAAACGACAGGCACACAGTCCCACTACCCCATCACAGGGAAATGACAGGCACACAGTCCCACTACTCATCACAGGGAAACGACAGGGACACAGTCCCACTACCCCATCACAGGGAAACGACAGGCACACAGTCCCACTACTCCATCACAGGGAAACGACAGGCACACAGTCCCACTACTCCATCACAGGGAAACGACAGGCACACAGTCCCACTACTCCATCACAGGGAAACGACAGGGACACAGTCCCACTACCCCATCACAGGGAAACGACAGGGACACAGTCCCACTACCCCTCCATCACAGGGAAACGACAGGGACACAGTCCCACTACCCCATCACAGGGAAACGACAGGGACACAGTCCCACTACCCCATCACAGGGAAACGACAGGCACACAGTCCCACTACTCCATCACAGGGAAACGACAGGCACACAGTCCCACTACCCCATCACAGGGAAACGACAGGGACACAGTCCCACTACTCCATCACAGGGAAACGACAGGCACACAGTCCCACTACCCCTCCATCACAGGGAAACGACAGGGACACAGTCCCACTACCCCTCCATCACAGGGAAACGACAGGCACAGTCCCATTACTCCATCACAGGGAAACGACAGGGACACAGTCCCACTACCCCATCACAGGGAAACGACAGGCACACAGTCCCACTACCCCTCCATCACAGGGAAACGACAGGCACACAGTCCAACTACCCCATCACAAGGAAACGACAGAATGCTATGGCTGTTCCCCTACTGACACGTATCCTGGGGGTTGATAGAAGGAAGTCAGAATGCTATGGCTGTTCCCCTACTGACACGTATCCTGGGGGTTGATAGAAGGGAGTCAGAATGCTATGGCTGTTCCCCTACTGACACGTATCCTGGGGGTTGATAGAAGGGAGTCAGAATGCTATGGCTGTTCCCCTACTGACACGTATCCTGGTAGAAGGAAAACACACCTGCCCACCTGCCCAAACAGGTAAATAGCAGGATTCATTCATCACGATGGGCCTTGGGGCATCATTGAAGGAGAAGGTCTGAGGTAACCATGCGGCACTGAGACATAACACAGCTATGGTCTTCAGTCTGCCTGACTGGCATTGACTGGCACTGTCCAGAGTGGCTGAGGGAGAGGACGGCTCGCTCCATTCTGTTGCACCCTACAGTACTGTACTGTAAGTTCCATCCTCGCCTGGGGTGGGCCTGTGTGTGTGTGTGTGTGTGTGTGTGTGTGTGTGTGTGTCTGTGTGGGTGTGTGTGGGCCTGTGTGTGTGTCTGTGTGTGTCTGTGTGGGTGTGTGTGGGCCTGTGTGTGTGTCTGTGTGGGTGTGTGTGGGCCTGTGTGTGTGTCTGTGTGGGTGTGTGTGGGCCTGTGTGTGTGTCTGTGTGGGTGTGTGTGGGTCTGTGTGTGTGGGCCTGTGTGTGTGGGCCTGTGTGTGTGGGCCTGTGTGTGTGGGCCTGTGTGTGTGGGTGTGTGTGTGTTGCGTTTTGACACACGCCACCTGACCCCGTTGTCCTGCTTGGTTGTTGCTAGACCACATAGAGCAGAGATCGTTCATTAGCCAATCAGGATCACAGATGAAAGGTTCAGAACTCTTAGATGACCAATTAAATATTAGATTTTAGGCCCCTATCTTTCTTATTAATCAGGTATGTTCTTCAATATCCAAACAGGCAAACAGCTAATTATAAGGCAGTAAACAGTACGATATAACACTACGAACATAGAAGCAGTGATTTATAATGACTGCTAGATACTATTTCATTAGGATGAACCAGTGATTTATAATGACTCCTAGATACTATTTCATTAGGATGAATCAGTGATTTATAATGACTCCTAGATACTATTTCATTAGGACGAAGCAGTGATTTGGGCTCAGCAGTGGCAGTAATACGATACGATAGTGTGCCAATTGAAACATTGCCTTGGGTTTTATAATAGGAGGTTGGAGAGCCATCCTATCAGCTGTGTTGTCAGACTCCCTGTGTGTGTTGGAACACAGCCTCAGTTTTTGTAATTCTAATGGGACACAGAGAGTTAGATAGTATCCCTCTATCAGATATTGTTCTCAGATATAAATCAGTATTTTGATTAAATTATTCTCCAGGGGACGAGTGGCAGGCTAACTCCGTGCCACAGAGGCTTTACACTAGACAACCCTGGGACAGCTGGACTGGGGTGGTGTGTGTGGGGGGGTTGTCCTGTTGGGGTTTTATTTTGGGCTGTCATCTCTGTCCCATGTCAGACTTTCCCAGGCTCTATGTCTCATACCAATGAACTCATACACACACACACACACACACACACACACACACACACACACACACACACACACACACACACACACACACACACACACACACACACACACACACACACACACACACACACACACACACACACACAAACACTTGTGATTAGAGAACTTCTACTTTGAGCTCTCTCTATGTTGGAATGCACCACAGACTGAGTGAGTGGCATTTCCCTGTTTGATTGACAGTTCCCTCGTCACATGACATGGGAGTCGGGTTACGACTTCGGCTCCTTTGAGTCCCAGAGTTCTTAACTATCGTGCCGAAAACATAACCTAAACGATAAATTAACCATCCTTGAACACTGTAACCTATAGAGCTGACTGGTAGGTAGACATGCTGAGTTGTAACCTATAGAGCTGACTGGTAGGTAGACATGCTGAGTTGTAACCTATAGAGCTGACTGGTAGGTAGACATGCTGAGTTGTAACCTATAGAGCTGACTGGTATATAGACATGCTGAGTTGTGACCTATAGAGCTGACTGGTAGGTAGACATGCTGAGTTGTAACCTATAGAGCTGAGTTGTAACCTATAGAGCTGACTGGTAGGTAGACATGCTGAGTTGTAACCTATAGAGCTGACTGGTAGGTAGACATGCTGAGTTGTAACCTATAGAGCTGACTGGTAGGTAGACATGCTTAGTTGTAACCTATAGAGCTGAGGTAGGTAGACATGCTGACCTATAGAGCTGACTGGTAGGTAGACATGCTGAGTTGTAACCTATAGAGCTGACTGAGCTGACCTGGTGACTGGTAGTAGACATGCTATAGAGCTGAGTTGTAACCTATAGAGCTGACTGGTAGGTAGACATGCTGAGTTGTAACCTATAGAGCTGACTGGTAGGTAGACATGCTGAGTTGTAACCTATAGAGCTGACTGGTAGGTAGACATGCTGAGACATGCTGAGTTGTAACCTATAGAGCTGACTGGTAGGTAGACATGCTTAGTTGTAACCTATAGAGCTGACTGGTATGTAGACATGTTGAGTTGTAACCTATACAGCTGAGTTGTAACCTATAGAGCTGACTGGTATATAGACATGCTGAGTTGTAACCTATAGAGCTGACTGGTATATAGACATGCTGAGTTGTAACCTATAGAGCTGACTGGTAGGTAGACATGCTGAGTTGTAACCTATAGAGCTGACTGGTAGGTAGACATGCTGAGTTGTAACCTATAGAGCTGAGAGCTGACTGGTATGTAGACATGCTGAGTTGTAACCTATAGAGCTGACTGGTATGTAGACATGCTGAGTTGTAACCTATAAACCTATAGAGCTGACTGGTAGGTAGACATGCTGAGTTGTAACCTATAGAGCTGACTGGTAGGTAGACATGCTGACCTATAGAGCTGAGGTAGGTAGACATGCTGAGTTGTAACCTATAGAGCTGACTGGTAGGTAGACATGCTGAGTTGTAACCTATAGAGCTGACTGGTAGGTAGACATGCTGAGTTGTAACCTATAGAGCTGACTGGTATATAGACATGCTGAGTTGTAACCTATAGAGCTGACTGGTAGGTAGACATGCTGAGTTGTAACCTATAGAGCTGACTGGTAGGTAGACATGCTGAGTTGTAACCTATAAAGCTGAATGGTATGTAGACATGCTGAGTTGTTACCTATAGAGCTGACTGGTAGGTAGACATGCTGAGTTGTAAGCTGTTTTGGTACATACTGTAAAACTATACTGGACAAGCTGTTCCGGTACATTTTTGAAAGCTGTAAATCTAATGACCACGACAAGGTTTTCAATTGCCAGTATTTTCCATGATTGAAATCAGGGCTGTCTGTCTTTGGTAGTAAACCTTCAGTTTCACACTGTTTAAAGGGTCCTATTGTAGCCATGAAGTGCTTTGAAAGGCTGGTCATGGCTCACATCAACAGCATCCTCCCAGAAACCCTAGACCCACTCCAATTTGCATACCGCCCAAACAGATTCCACTCCACACTGCCCTTTCCCACCTGGACAAAAGGAACACCTATGTGAGAATGCTGTTCATTGACTACAGCTCAGCGTTCAACATCCTAGTTCCCTCAAAGCTCATCACTAAGCTAAGGACCCTGGGACTAAACACCTCCCTCTGCAACTGGATCCTGGACTTCCTGACGGGCTGCCCCCAGGTGGTGAGGGTAGGTAGCTGATCTGTCACGCTGATCCTCAACACGGGGCCCCCCAGGGGTGCTTGCTCAGTCCCCTCCTGTACTCCCTGTTCACTCATGACTGCACGGCCAGGCACGACTCCAACACCATCATTAAGTTTGCAAACGACGCAACAGTGTCACCAACAATGACGAGACAGCCTATAGGGAGGAGGTCAGAGACCTGGCCGGGTGGTGCCAGAATAACAACCTATCCCTCAACGTAACCAAGACTAAGGAGATGATTGTGGACTACAGGAAAAGGAGCACCGATCACGTCCCCATTCTCATCGACGGGGCTGTAGTGGAGCAGGTTGAGACCTTCAAGTTCCTTGGTGTCCACATCACCAACAAACTAACATGGTCCAAAAACACCAAGACAGTGGTGAAGAGGGCATGACAACACCTATTCCCCCTCAGCAGACTGAAACGATTTGCAATGGGTCCCCAGATCCTCAAAAGGTTCTACAGCTGAACCATCAAGAGCATCCTGACTAGTTGCATCACTGCCTGGTACGGCAACTGCTCTGCCTCTGACCGTAAGGTGCTACAGAGGGTAGTGTGTACGGCCCAGTACATCACTGGGGCAAAGCTGCCTGCCATCCAGGACCTATATACCAGGCGGTGTCAGAGGAAGGCCCTAAAAGTTGTCAAAGACCCCAGCCACCCCAGTCATAGACTGATCTCTCTACTACCGCATGTCAAGTGGTACCGGAGTGCCAAGTCTAGGACAAAAAGGCTTCTCAACAGTTTTCACCCCCAAGCCATAAGATTCCTGAACAGGTAACCAATGGTTACCCAGACTATTTGCATTGTGTGCCTCCCACCCCACCCTCCCCAACATCTCTTTTACGCTGCTGCTACTCTCTGTTTATCATATATGCATAGTCACTTTAACCATATCTACATGTACATACTACCTCAATCAGCCTGACTAACCAGTGTCTCTATATAACCTCTCTACTGTATATAACCTCTCTACTATATATAGCCTCTCTAATGTATATAGCCTCTCTACTGTATATAGCCTCTACTGTATATAGCCTCTCTACTGTATATAACCTCTCTAATGTATATAGCCTCTCTACTGTATATTACCTCTCTAATGTACATAGCCTCTCTACTGTATATTACCTCTCTAATGTACATAGCCTCTCTACTGTATATTACCTCTCTAATGTACATAGCCTCTCTACTGTATATACTTATTTGCAAATAAATTCATTAAAAATCCTACAATGTGATTTTCTGGATTTTTTCTCCTAATTTTGTCTGTCATAGTTGAAGTGTACCTATGATGAAAATTACAGGCCTCTCTCATCTTTTTAAGTGGGAGAACATGCACAATTGGTGGCTGACTAAATACTTTTTTGCCCCACTGTAGTTGTGATCAGGACAGTAACTGCATGGTTTGGAAGTCCTTTTGGAATGATAGATCAGATTAGCACAGGGTTATCTGCAATCCATGCTGAGGGATTGGCAACACATGACGGCCAGACTTGTTAATCGATACCCAGCAGGGTAGGGGTGAGTGTTGACCACACTCACCTCTCTCTCTATCTGTCTCTCCTCTCTGCCTCTCTCTACCATCTCCCTCTGCCTCTCTCTTCCTCTCTCTCTCCTCTGCCTCTCTTACTCTCTCCCTGCCTCTCTCTCTCTCTGCCTCTCTCTACCATCTCTCTCTGCCTCTCTCTCTGCCTCTCTCTCTTCTCCTCTCTCCTCTGCCTCTCTCTGCCTCTCTCTCCCGTCACCAATGTCTCTCACGTCTCTTGTCTCTCTCTCCTTCTCACCCCCTCTCTAACCCTCTCCTTTCTACACACACACTCTGATCTGTCAATCGTCACTTTTCAGGGTTGTGTTTCATAATTAGTCCGCCTGTCTGTGTGACATGTTATGGGAGCCGCTTATAGGCCTCTTGGGGCCGGTTAGCACCGAGTCCAATTAGGTTTTATGAAAACGTATGGTCCGTTAGCTCCTGTCCCACACCACTGTCTGTGTAAAGACCCCTAGACGGCCCACACCACTGTCTGTGTAAAGACCCCTAGACGGTCCACTGTGTATATGATGTCCCACACCACTGTCTGTAAGACCCCTAGACGGCCCACACCACTGTCTGTGTAAAGACCCCTAGACGGTCCACTGTGTATATGATGTCCCACACCACTGTCTGTAAGACCCCTAGACGGTCCACTGTGTATATGATGTCCCACACCACTGTCTGTAAGACCCCTAGACGGCCCACACCACTGTCTGTAAGACCCCTAGACGGCCCACACCACTGTCTGTGTAAAGACCCCTAGACGGCCCACACCACTGTCTGTAAGACCCCTAGACGGCCCACACCACTGTCTGTAAGACCCCTAGACGGCCCACTGTGTATACGATGTCCCACACCACTGTCTGTAAGACCCCTAGACGGCCCACACCACTGTCTGTGTAAGACCCCTAGACGGCCCACACCACTGTCTGTAAGACCCCTAGACGGCCCACACCACTGTCTGTAAGACCCCTAGACGGTCCACTGTGTATATGATGTGGGAAGACTATGACACCTCTCAGACAACCACACAGGAATCTGCTCTAAACTTGGTTGGTACAGAGGTTGGTGTAGGGGTATATGTAGGGGTTGTTTTAGAGGTTGGTATGAAGTGTGGTTTAGGGGTTGGTATAGGAGTATATGTAGTGGTTGGTGTAGTTATTTATTTTTATTTAACCTTTATTTAACTAGGCAAATCAGTTAAGAACAAATTCTTATTTTCAATGACGGCCTAGGAACAGTGGGTTAACTGCCTGTTCAGGGGCAGAACGACAGATTTGTACCTTGTCAGCTCGGGGGTTTGATCTTGCAACCTTTTGGTTACTAGTCCAACGCTCTAACCACTAGGCTACCCTACAGTGGGTGTGGTCAGTGTGTTTTGGTGTCGGTTTCTCTGCCCAGCTACAGTGGGTGTGATCAGTGTGTTTTGGTGTCGTTTTCTCTGCCCAGCTACATTGGGTGTGGTCAGTGTGATTTGGTATCGGTTTCTCTGCCCAGCTACAGTGGGTGTGGTCAGTGTGATTTGGTATCGGTTTCTCTGCCCAGCTACAGTGGGTGTGGTCAGTGTGTTTTGGTATCGGTTTCTCTGCCCAGCTACAGTGGGTGTGATCAGTGTGATTTGGTATCGGTTTCTCTGCCCAGCTACAGTGGGTGTGGTCAGTGTGATTTGGTATCGGTTTCTCTGCCCAGCTACAGTGGGTGTGATCAGTGTGATTTGGTATCGGTTTCTCTGCCCAGCTACAGTGGGTGTGGTCAGTGTGTTTTGGTGTCGGTTTCTCTGCCCAGCTACAGTGGGTGTGGTCAGTGTGATTTGGTGTCGGTTTCTCTGCCCAGCTACAGTGGGTGTGATCAGTGTGATTTGGTGTAGGGTTCTCTGCCCAGCTACAGTGGGTGTGATCAGTGTGATTTGGTGTAGGGTTCTCTGCCCAGCTACAGTGGGTGTGATCAGTGTGATTTGGTGTAGGGTTCTCTGCCCAGCTACAGTGGGTGTGGTCAGTGTGATTTGGTGTAGGGTTCTCTGCCCAGCAACAGTGGGTGTGGTCAGTGTGATTTGGTGTAGGGTTCTCTGCCTAGCTACAGTGGGTGTGGTCAGTGTGATTTGGTGTTGGGTTCTCTGCCCAGCTACAGTGGGTGTGGTCAGTGTGATTTGGTGTCGGTTTCTCTGTCTGCTGAGGCGGTTTTCGACACCATGTGGAACATTTCAACTGCCCTCTGCTCAGCAAGGCAAACACCTTCTATTTTAGGACCACTCAAAACTGTGACCTCTCCCATTATCCCTCCAAACCCTTTCATTACCATAGTATCCATCCAAAATGCACTACAACTACAATGTTGATGTTTAGTTGGAGTCATGCAGTCGCATAGACAGAGACACACGCCTGTATGCACACCCACACAAACACACAATCAACAAAGGTGAACTGATCCTGGATTTGAACGCCCTAAAGGGGGGGAACTTGTTTCTAACCGAAGAGTATGTTCAACATAGAATGGGAACACACACACACACACACACACACAGACACACACACACACACACACACACACACACACACACGGGTTGAATAGGCTGACCCAGATAGCTTGTTCACGATTGGCTGAACTAAAGGAAGATAACGTGACCTGATTGGTTGGTGCTCAGAAAATAGTCTCCTCTGTATTTTAGAACCGGAGACAAAGCCCGAAAGACTTTATAAGAGACGGACTTTATAAGAGACGGACTTTATAAGAGAAGGACTTTATAAGAGAAGGACTTTATAAGAGGACTTTATAAGAGGAGGACTTTATAAGAGACGGACTTTATAAGAGAAGGACTTTATAAGAGGACTTTATAAGAGACAGACTTTATAGGAGAAGGACTTTATAAGAGAAGGACTTTATAAGAGACGGACTTTATAAGAGGATTTTATAAGAGACGGACTTTATAGGAGAAGGACTTTATAAGAGACGGACTTTATAAGAGACGGACTTTATAAGAGGACTTTATAAGAGGAGGACTTTATAAGAGACTGACTTTATAAGAGAAGGACTTTATAAGAGGACTTTATAAGAGACGTACTTTATAAGAGGACTTTATAAGAGACGGACTTTATAAGAGACGGACTCTATAAGAGGACTTTATAAGAGACGGACTTTATAGGAGAAGGACTTTATAAGAGAAGGACTTTATCAGTTCTTGATCTTTCGTCCTCTGACTCATAAACACACCGCCCTTTTGACACATCTTCCGGCACAGACAGAGATGGCCGCCTCGCTTCGCGTTCCCACAAGCATTTCGCTGCACTCGCATTAACATCTGCTAACCATGTGTATGTGACAAATACGATTTGATTTGACCTTAGCCAGCTGCCCAACCCAGAAAAGCTACCAAATGGACGGCACTAGTTTTCAAGCTAAAGAGTTATATGTAGGTAACAAACCTATTCAACTCAGTTAAACAAGTCCATATCATGTTGAGTTTCTGTCCCTTCGCGCTGTAATACATGGGGCTGTTTTGTTACGAGTTGTGATCCATTTCGACCACCATAAAATACAGCTGACCTTTAAAGACAATGCAGATGTTTAGTTAGATGCGTGACCCAATAGCTGCATGGCTGCATTGTGTCTTGTCTCTGAGGGAATGTGTAGAACTGTAAAACATTCTATGGAACTCTGAGGAGCTGTGTAGAACTGTAAAACATTCTATGGAACTCTGAAGAGCTGTGTAGAACTGTAAAACATTCTATGGAACCTTGAGGAGCTGTGTAGAACTGTAAAACATTCTATGGAACTCTGAGGAGCTGTGTAGAACTGTAAAACATTCTATGGAACTCTGAGGAGCTGTGTAGAACTGTAAAACATTCTATGGAACTCTGAGGAGCTGTGTAGACCTGTAAAACATTCTATGGAACTCTGAGGAGCTGTGTAGAACTGTACAACATTCTATGGAACTCTGAAGAGCTGTGTAGAACTGTAAAACATTCTATGGAACTCTGAAGAGCT
Source organism: Oncorhynchus clarkii lewisi (assembly GCF_045791955.1). Taxonomy (NCBI): domain Eukaryota; kingdom Metazoa; phylum Chordata; class Actinopteri; order Salmoniformes; family Salmonidae; genus Oncorhynchus; species Oncorhynchus clarkii. The sequence continues at coordinate 50,342,090 of NC_092167.1, forward strand.
GTGTAGAACTGTAAAACATTCTATGGAACTCTGAAGAGCTGTGTAGAACTGTAAAACATTATATGGAACTCTGAGGAGCTGTGTAGAACTGTAAAACATTCTATGGAACTCTGAGGAGCTGTGTAACTCTGAGGAGCTGTGTAGAACTGTAAAACATTCTATGGAACTCTGAGGAGCTGTGTAGAACTGTAAAACATTCTATGGAACTCTGAGGAGCTGTGTAGAACTGTAAAACATTCTATGGAACTCTGAGGGAATGTGTAGAACTGTAAAACATTCTATGGAACTCTGTAGAGCTGTGTACTGTGTAGAACTGTAAAACATTATATGGAACTCTGAAGAGCTGTAACTCTGAAGAGCTGTGTAGAACTGTAAAACATTCTATGGAACTCTGAAGAGCTGTGTAGAACTGTAAAACATTCTATGGAACTCTGAGGGAATGTGTAGAACTGTAAAACATTCTATGGAACTCTGAACTGTAAAACATTCTATGGAACTCTGAAGAGCTGTGTAGAACTCTGAGGGAATGTGTAGAACTGTAAAACATTCTATGGAACTCTGAAGAGCTGTGTAGAACTGTAAAACATTCTATGGAACTCTGAAGAGCTGTGTAGAACTGTAAAACATTCTATGGAACTCTGAGGAGCTGTGTAGAACTGTACAACATTCTATGGAACTCTGAGGAGCTGTGTAGAACTGTAAAACATTCTATGGAACTCTGAAGAGCTGTGTAGAACTTCTATGGAACTCTGAAGAGCTGTGTAGAACTGTAAAACATTCTATGGAACTCTGAAGAGCTGTTTAGCTGTGTAGAACTGTAAAACATTCTATGGAACTCATTCTATGAGGAGCTGTGTAGAACTGTAAAACATTCTATGGAACTCTGAAGAGCTGTGTAGAACTGTGTGTGAGGAGCTGTGTAGAACTGTACAACATTCTATGGAACTCTGAAGCTGTGTAGAACTGTAAAACATTCTATGGAACTCTGAGGAGCTGTGTAGAACTGTGTAGAACTGTAAAACATTCTATGGAACTCTGAAGAGCTGTGTAGAACTGTAAAACATTCTATGGAACTCTGAGGAGCTGTGTAGACCTGTGAAACATTCTATGGAACTCTGAGAAGCTGTGTAGAACTGTAAAACATTCTATGGTACTCTGAGGAGCTGTGTAGAACTGTAAAACATTCTATGGAACTCTGAGGAGCTGTGTAGACCTGTAAAACATTCTATGGAACTCTGAGGAGCTGTGTAGAACTGTAAAACATTCTATGGAACTCTGAGGAGCTGTGTAGAACTGTAAAACATTCTATGGAACTCTGAAGAGCTGTGTAGAACTGTAAAACATTCTATGGAACTCTGAGGGAATGTGTAGAACTGTAAAACATTCTATGGAACTCTGAAGAGCTGTGTAGAACTGTAAAACATTCCATGGAACTCTTCGTAGAGAACTCACAGTTGCACATTCTAAATTGGGCTAGCACCGACCTTAGCCCAGGGCTAGCTGGCCGTGCTCCAGAGCAAGGTATGCGCCTTACTTTTCGGGGGTTAACCCCAGAAACACGGTGCCAAAACAGCCAGTATGAAAACGTCAAAAACGCATAGAAGTTTTACTGTCCAATAACAAAAGCTGCACTTTCACTTAATTTACATACCCGTGTGACACCTGACACTCTTGTTTAGGCTACCCCAGAGATCAAAACGTTGTCTGAGTCAACAGGAGAGATGATCTCAAATTAGTTTTGTCTGAGTTTTGATTGACGAAAAGTAGCTAGCTAATGTCAGCTAACAGCTGCTCTCTCATGGAAGGATCAGCACAAAACTGAGCTGTTGCTATGGTTACTCACACACAGAGCAGGGCCAGCAGGGCCACAAGCAGCTAGCTTACGGAGGAAGTTACTGTATTTCTGATTTCGAGTTCGGGCAGGGCCTGAATGGTATGGCTAGAGCTTTGACTTAAATGTAATGCCCCTTCAGGTGACATTGGTCGCGTGCTGTGTTTGTCCATTAGCCCTAGACTAGGATACAGCAAGTGTGAATCATTAGCCCAGAGATAAAGCTTAGCCCAGGGTTAACAAATTGTATTGTTTACCTTTATTTAACTAGGCAAGTCAGTTAAAAACAAATTCTTATTTTCAATAATGGCCAATGAACAGTGGGTTAACTGCCTTGTTCAGGGGCAGAAGGACAGATTTTTACCTTGTCAGCTCAGGAATTTGATCTCTAGCAACCTCTCGGTTACTGGCCCAACGTTCTAACCACTAGGCTACCCTGCCACCCCAGGCTTGTATGAATATGGGATAAGCTAGCCCAGGGTCAGTCCTATCCTGGGGCTATGAACAATGAGGTGTGAAAGGGCCTTATGCAGTCTTAGAGCCTTCTATGCAACTCTATGTAACTGCAGAGCATTCTATGCAACTCTATGGAACTGCAGAGCATTCTATGGAACTAAATGCATCTCTATGGAACTGCAGAGCATTCTATGGAACTAAATGCAACTCTATGGAACTGCAGAGCATTCTATGGAACTAAATGCAACTCTATGGAACTGCAGAGCATTCTATGGAACTAAATGCAACTCTATGGAACTGCAGAGCATTCTATGGAACTAAATGCAACTCTATGGAACTGTAGAGCATTCTATGGAACTAAATGCATCTCTATGGAACTGCAGAGCATTCTATGGAACTAAATGCAACTCTATGGAACTGCAGAGCCTTCTATGGAACTAAATGCAACTCTATGGAACTGCAGAGCATTCTATGGAACTAAATGCAACTCTATGGAACTGCAGAGCATTCTATGGAACTAAATGCAACTCTATGGAACTGCAGAGCATTCTATGGAACTAAATGCAACTCTATGGAACTGCAGAGCATTCTATGGAACTAAATACAACTCTATGGAACTGCAAAGCATTCTATGGAACTAAATGCAACTCTATGGAACTGCAGAGCATTCTATTGAACTAAATGCAACTCTATGGAACTGCAGAGCATTCTATGGAACTAAATGCAACTTTGGAAAACTAACAGGTGGAGCAGAGCAGGTCAGATAACAACTTGGAGGACAAAGCACTGTAAAACACTAGTGTGAACTTGAAGGGGCCTCGTAAATTGTGTCATTTTTAGAATGTACAACAAGGTCAGTCTCTGTTCTCAGCCACGGTCATTCTCTGTCTCTCTCTCTCTCTCTCTGTCTGTCTCTGTCTCTCTCTGTCTCTCTCTCTCTCCCTGTCTCTCTCTCTCTCTGTCTCTCTCTCTCTCTCTCTCTCTCGCTGTCTCTCTCGGTCCCTATCTCTCTCTCTCCCTCGGTCCCTGTCTCTCTCTCTCTCTCTCTCTCTCTCTCTCTGTCTGTCTCTGTCTCTCTCTGTCTCTCTCTCTCTCCCTGTCTCTCTCTGTCTCTGTCTCTCTCGGTCCCTCTCTCTCTCTCTCCCTCGGTCCCTGTCTCTCTCTCTCTGTCTCCCTTTCTCTCTCTGTCTCTCTCTCTATCTCTCTCTCTGTCTCTCTCATTGAGTGGTGAAGTAGGTCTTGTCTTATAACAGCAACAGGATTGCTGGATCAGAGAGAGCCTTACTATAAACACATCTATATCCGATGATCCGTCTCATCCATGTCAGCATAGCTGCACTATGATTCACTAGCGCTGTTTCAACCTATTAGTTTATAGTTCCTTGTTCTACGTTCTGTGTGGTTCCATAGTTATATGCTCTTTGTGGTTCCATTGCTCTGTGTTTCATATTCTGCGGTGTCGTGGTTCCAGAGTTCCATGTTTCCTGTTCTGTGGTTCTATAATTCCATAATTCCATGTTCCATGTTCCATGTTCTACATTCCACTATCACTTCAATAAGGCTTTTCTTTGTATTTACACAAACAAAGCAATTAGACTGATGCATTACAACACTTGTTGACAAAGCTTGAGAAGATGGAACAGTCACTAGATACAACAGCCGACCAGGTATGTTATGAATACAACTAAATGATCATTGTTCAAAAGAAAAAAAAATCTCCAACTAAACAGACACACAGCCTGTTATGAAGGGTAAGTCATGTTGGTTTGTACTGTTTGTTGCTGCATTGTAAATCTGCTCTATTGTAACCTAGAGTCGATGTCCGCACCCCCCATTGGAAATCAAATTAGCATAATAAACAAATTCTCCATTAAAAATCGGTCTGTTTTAAGCTGGAGATATCTGCGGTGGGAAGAGCTACAGAGCTGTTTGTCAAACCAACGAAAGTGTCTGTAGCGTCCGGATGGTTTGGGCTACAAGATGAGACTCTCTTGAACAAGATGGTCTCCAATGGTGGTGTCATGGGACTCGTCTGATGGTAACCCAGACGGAAAATGAATGGAAGTGAATGGGACATTTCCATGTTAAATAATGAATGGATGTGAATGGGACATTTCCATATTAAATATATGAATGGATGTGAATGGGACATGTCCATGTTAAATATATGAATGGAAGTGAATGGGACATTTCCATGTTAAATATATGAATGGATGTGAATGGGACATTTCCATGTTAAATAATGAATGGATGTGAATGGGACATTTCCATGTTAAATATATGAATGGATGTGAATGGGACATTTCCATGTTAAATATATGAATGGATGTGAATGGGACATTTCCATGTTAAATATATGAATGGAAGTGAATGGGACATTTCCATGTTAAATAATGAATGGAAGTGAATGGGACATGTCCATGTTAAATATATGAATGGAAGTGAATGGGACATTTACATGTTAAATATATGAATGGAAGTGAATGGGACATTTCCATGTTAAATAATGAATGGAAGTGAATGGGACATTTCCATGTTAAATAATGAATGGATGTGAATGGGACATTTCCATGTTAAATATATGAATGGAAGTGAATGGGACATGTCCATTTTAAATATATGAATGGAAGTGAATGGGACATGTCCATGTTAAATATATGAATGGAAATGAATGGGACATGTCCATGTTAAATATATGAATGGAAGTGAATGGGACATGTCCATGTTAAATATATGAATGGAAGTGAATGGGACATGTCCATGTTAAATATATGAATGGAAGTGAATGGGACATGTCCATGTTAAATATATGAATGGAAGTGAATGGGACATGTCCATGTTAATTATATGAATGGAAGTGAATGGGACATGTCCATGTTAAATATATGAATGGAAGTGAATGGGACATGTCCATGTTAAATATATGAATGGAAGTGAATGGGACATGTCCATGTTAAATATATGAATGGAAGTGAATGGGACATGTCCATGTTAAATATATGAATGGAAGTGAATGGGACATGTCCATGTTAAATATATGCTGATAATTCCATGGTAAAACAACATGTTTAAAGCTTCCTTATATCTCTCAGATTTAGGACAGACACTTCAAAACAAACTTCCTTTTAGATGTATTTTTCTGGACTATCTGTTATTCAATAGATTTATTTGGGCTAATAACATTAACCTCTATGCGATCAGGGTCCCCCGCGGGACGGTTGAGCTAACGTAGGCTAATGTGATTAGCATGAGGTTGTAATTACCAAAAGCATTTCAGAGGACATAGACATATCTGATACGGGCAGAAAGCTTACATTCTTGTTTATCTAACTGCACTGTCCAATTTACAGTAGCTATCACCGTGAAATAATACCATGCTATTGTTTGACGAGAGTGCACAGTTATGAGTGCACAGTTATGAACTTGTAACATTCAAACAGTAGATCTAAATTAAATCGATTCCAATTCTATTCATTCAAACATTCTGCCCACCCAAATCCACGTAGTTGGAATTCCTAAAATCGTATTGCATCCCAAAGGCCTTTCCCCACGTCTGCAGTCTGAGCCTCTGGGTTTTCCTGACAGTAAATGTCACTGACACTACTCTAGAGCATACTGTTCTCTCAGCCTCTCTTTCCTAACTGTGCAAAGGACACACACGTCTGCCTATGTAGGGGCAGTGTTTCTCAAACTTATCAGGGACCAGCAAGCTACAATCCCTCTTGGGTCAGGGACCAGCAAGCTACAATCCCTCTTGGGTCCGGGACCAGCAAGGTACAATCCCTCTTGGGTCAGGGACCAGCAAGCTACAATCCCTCTTGTGTCAGGGACCAGCAAGCTACAATCCCTCTTGTGTCATCTCATATGTATATACTGTATACGGTATCCTTCACTATCTATTACATCAGGGACCAGCAAGCATCTCATATGTGTCTACTGTATACTGCATCCTTCACTGTCTATTCTTTAGTATCTATTACATCTTAGCCGCTCTGTCACTGCTCATCCATATAGTTTATATTCATATATTCTCATCCCATTCCTTTACTAGATTGTGTGTATTAGGTTTTGTTGTGGAATTTGTTAGATATGACCTGTTAGATATTACTGCCATGTCAGAACTAGAAGCATAAGCATTTCTCTACACTCGCAATAACATCTACTAACCATGTGACCAATAACATCTGTTAACCATGTGACCAATAACATCTGCTAACCATGTGACCAATAACATCTGCTAACCAGGTGACCAATAACATCTGCTAACCATGTGACCAATAACATCTGCTAACCAGGTGACCAATAACATCTGCTAACCATGTGACCAATAACATCTGCTGACCATGTGTATGTGACCAATAACATCTGCTAACCATGTGACCAATAACATCTGCTAACCAGGTGACCAATAACATCTGCTAACCATGTGTATGTGACCAATAACATCTGCTAACCATGTAACCAATAACATCTGCTAATCATGTGGATGTGACCAATAACATCTGCTAACCATGTGTATGTGACCAATAACATCTGCTAACCATGTGACCAATAACATATGCTAACCATGTGACCAATAACATCTGCTAACCATGTGTATGTGACCAATAACATCTGCTAACCATGTAACCAATAACATCTGCTAACCATGTGACCAATAACATCTGCTAACCATGTGGATGTAACCAATAACATCTGCTAACCATGTGACCAATAACATCTGCTAACCATGTGACCAATAACATCTGTTAACCATGTGTATGTAACCAATAACATCTGCTAACCATGTGACCAATAACATCTGCTAACCATGTGTATGTAACCAATAACATCTGCTAACCATGTGACCAATAACATCTGCTAACCATGTGTATGTGACCAATAACATCTGCTAACCATGTATATGTGACCAATAACATCTGCTAACCATGTAACCAATAACATCTGCTAATCATGTGACCAATTACATCTGCTAACCATGTGTATGTAACCAATAACATCTGCTAATCATGTGACCAATAACATCTGCTAACCATGTGTATGTAACCAATAACATCTGCTAACCATGTGACCAATAACATCTGCTAGCCATGTGACCAATAACATCTGCTAACCATGTGTATGTAACCAATAACATCTGCTAACCATGTGACCAATAACATCTGCTAGCCATGTGACCAATAACATCTGCTAACTGTGTATGTAACCAATAACATCTGCTAACCATGTGACCAATAACATCTGTTAACCATGTGACCAATAACATCTACTAACCATGTGACCAATAACATATACTAACCATGTGTATGTGACCAATAAAACAAGAGTGATCACATCAAATGTTCAGGGACCAGGAAGATACTGTCTTTGGGGACAAACTACATAGCACTGTAGAACTCAAACTACATAGCACTGTAGAACTCAAACTACATAGCACTGTAGAACTCAAACTACATAGCACTGTAGAACTCAAACTACATAGCACTGTAGAACTCAAACTACATAGCACTGTAGAACTCAAACTACATAGCACTGTAGAACTCAAACTACATAGCACTGTAGAACTCAAACTACATAGCACTGTAGAACTCAAACTACATAGCACTGTAGAACTCAAACTACATAGCACTGTAGAACTCAAAGTGTCAGTTCAACGTTTTCCTGCCCAGGGATCCCTCCCAGCTTAACCAGCGACCCAGGGACCCACGTTTGTTGGCCCAAAAAATATACAATGTCTTGTCTTATTATCCGGTGAATGACAATGGCAAGTAATACACATTTTAAAATGAATAGATTTGGGTGACAGTTTCATTATTTTGATCTCCCCACAGTTCATGGGAAGAAGAAGTGTAAACTTTAGCATAGCCTGTTAGCTAGACGGGTATCATGGCGTCCGAGAGAAAGTGTAAACTTTAGCATAGCCTCTTAGCTAGACGGGTATCTTGGAGTCCGAGAGGAAGTATTGCTGTTGCAAAGCAGATTTTCTGCAATTCTACACATTTTTCCATGCAGCTGAGAGACAATTTTGCTGTTTTAAAGCACATTTCTTGCAATAAATGCATTTCTGCTCAAACATTATATCAAAATCAATGGGTATGTTTGAATACTGAATAACCGTTTGTATTTTACTTTATTGACCTCCCTGACCATCTAGCTTTTATTTGATTGTTAGTTTTCAAAGATGGTATTATTAAAAAAATATATATAGTTCAATATCTTTTCTCGCTTTTATACGTCCCCAATATTACCACTTGGACGGCCCGCCTAAGAACTTTCTAAACAGAAAAAACCCTGTAATTTCCTCCATATTAAAGGGATAGTTGGAGATTTTGGCAATGAAGCCATTTATCTACTTCCTTAGCATGCAAACTGTTCCCTCGACTTCCAGTCATTGTGCTAACGCTAGATAGCATTGGCTTGTGAAACTACCTCGTGAAACTATCATATTGGACACAAGAGACATAAAAAAAATGGTATCCACGATGATATTCTGTTGTAGCGATCGATATTCATGAAAAATACATATTTTTCACACAAAACAAAATGGTTTACCTGCTGTAACCCTTGATCCTCACAAGCCCCGACCCCCGACCCCCGACCCCCGACCCTAGTCCTCAGTTTGAAAACCGCATTTACCTCCCAGTTATTACACAAGCCCCGACCCCCGACCCTAGTCCTCAGTTTGAAAACCGCATTTACCTCCCAGTTATTACACAAGCCCCGACCCCCGACCCCCGACCCTAGTCCTCAGTTTGAAAACCGCATTTACCTCCCAGTTATTACACAAGCCCCGACCCCCGACCCCCGACCCTAGTCCTCAGTTTGAAAACCGCATTTACCTCCCAGTTATTACACAAGCCCCGACCCCTGACCCCTGACCCCCGTCCTTCGTTGACTCACCGGCGTGCTGCATCAACAGTGTTCGGGAAAGTGGAAGGGGTCTGGTTGTTATTGGCGCTGCTGATGGTAGAGACGACGCCGTTCTTCTTTTTCCCCTCCAGCATCGCTCTGCTAGGATTCACCCTGGGGGGTAATAAACCCCTGTGTTACTTACCTATCTGTCCCCCTGCTATATCTATCCCTTGATTGAAGGATTTCGATGGGAACGACACAGAGGAAGCTATTCAACTCTAGAAGAATCGACACAAGGCCTGAAGAGGAGGACAAAGAATGGCCAAATGGTTCAGAAGATTATTCTCCAATTCCCAAAGTTATTCCCAATGATTTTCCTTCACCAATCTACAAGGTCCAATTATCCACGAGGGAGAATTAGTTCAAATCCAGGACAGAAAACAATCAGCAAGTCTTTCATTCAGATATTCCGGTCAGCAGCGCTCCAGTCGTCCGCTGGGAATGTTAGCTCTGGAGAATCAAACCTGACCTCTGAGCCTGGGAACGCCGGGATAATTCAATACATAACACTTGTCACTAGGAGCAAGAGAGAGAGAGGGAGTGAGAGAAAGAGGAGGAGGAGGAGAGAGAATGAGAGGGAAAAAGAGAGAGAGAGCGGGGGGGTTGGTTTAAAAAACTGTTGGTTTAAAGCACGAGAAGATGAATCTAAATCTAATCGGAGAAAAAAATACCAATCCAAGAGAAATAACCATTTCATATTGACCCCTCAACTCTTATCTCCTCTCCTATGTTAGCTCCTATAGTGTAGTGCTTCTGCTTGTAGAGACCGTTCCTGTCCTCTCCTATGTTAGCTCCTATAGTGTAGTGCTTCTGTTTGTAGAGACCGTTCCTGTCCTCTCCTATGTTAGCTCCTATAGTGTAGTGCTTCTGTTTGTAGAGACCGTTCCTGTCCTCTCCTATGTTAGCTCCTATAATGTAGTGCTTCTGTTTGTAGAGACCGTTCCTGTCCTCTCCTATGTTAGCTCCTATAGTGTAGTGCTTCTGTTTGTAGAGACCGTTCCTGTCCTCTCCTATGTTAGCTCCTATAGTGTAGTGCTTCTGTTTGTAGAGACCGTTCCTGTCCTCTCCTATGTTAGCTCCTATAGTGTAGTGCTTCTGTTTGTAGAGACCGTTCCTGTCCTCTCCTATGTTAGCTCCTATAGTGTAGTGCTTCTGTTTGTAGAGACCGTTCCTGTCCTCTCCTATGTTAGCTCCTATAGTGTAGTGCTTCTGTTTGTAGAGACCGTTCCTGTCCTCTCCTATGTTAGCTCCTATAGTGTAGTGCTTCTGCTTGTAGAGACCGTTCCTGTCCTCTCCTATGTTAGCTCCTATAGTGTAGTGCTTCTGTTTGTAGAGACCGTTCCTGTCCTCTCCTATGTTAGCTCCTATAGTGTAGTGCTTCTGCTTGTAGAGACCATTCCTGTCCTCTCCTTAGCTGGGGCAATCTAAAGTGACAAGTCTCTCTCTCTCCCCTTCTCTCTCTCTTTCTCTCCCCTCTCTCATGTGGGTTCCATTCTACATGCCCTGTAATTTACAAATTGATATGCGTTATTAATAAGAGGTAAATTAATAAAAAGGGGGATTGTAAATATAAATTAAATTTGTTTTTAGATCTAGTTGATCACTGGAGACAAATGTAAAACCATTCATATGGACAGTAAACTGTCAGCATGGCAGCTTGCCCACTGTGAAGTTTATGAAATGCTGACGTTATAACTTGGCTATAACCAAGCTATAGGCCTCAGTAGCCATGAACAAATGAGAGTCTCCAAAACCTGAGTCGATTTACGATTTCTAGCTTTTGTGCCTGAGCTTTTCTCTGTTTTATTTTTTACAATTTTGTATCATGTTAAATATCAGCCGCTATTGGTAGCCACCGTCAGTAATACCCACTTATATCTATGACTGTCACTTGCATGTAGTTTTTCCTCAGGGCTGCTAGCAGTTGTGGATTATATCCTCTACAGGATTGATCGGTGGGTCCCCCTCTGCGCGTCTGAGGTTGAGCTAATGCAGGCTAATGTGATTAGCATGAGGTTGAGCTAATGTAGGCTAATGTGATTAGCATGAGGTTGAGCTAATGTAGGCTAATGTGATTAGCATGAGGTTGAGCTAATGTAGGCTAATGTGATTAGCATGAGGTTGAGCTAATGTAGGCTAATGCGATTAGCATGAGGTTGTAAGTAACAAGAACATTTCCCAGGACATAGACATGTCTGATATGGGCAGAAAGCTTAAATTCTTGTTCATCTAACTGTACTGTTTCATTTACAGTAGCTGTTACAGTGAAATAATACCATGCTATTGTTTGAGGAGAGTGAACAATTATGAACTTAAAAAGTTATTAATTAAACAATTAGGCACATTTGGGGAGTCTTGATACAACTGTCACGTTCGTTGAATGGAGGAGACCAAGGCGCAGCGTAAGTTGAAGATGAAGATGAAGACATACTTTTTAATGAAGACGAAGAACACTTAACAAATTATACAAAAACAACAAACCGACTGTGAAGCTATATAACACTAGTGCAGACACAGGCAACTAGACATAGACATAGATAATAACCCACCAAATACCCAACGAAGATGGCTGCCTAAATATGGTTCCCAATCAGAGACAACGATACACACCTGCCTCTAATTGAGAACCAATCTAGGCAACCATAGGCATATATAAACACTTAGATGATAAACAACCCCAAAAACCTACAAAACCCCTAGACAGTCCAAAAACTCATGCATCACCTATGTCACACTCTGACCTAACCAAAACAATAAAGAAAATAATTTGAACAGAAATGCAATGGTTCATTGGATCAGTCTAAAAACTTTGGACATACACTGCTGCCATCTAGTGGACAAAATCTAAACACGTGTTTTTTTTCTTTGTATTATCTTTTACCAGATCTAATGTGTTTTATTGTTCTACATACATTTCACATTTCCACAACCTTCAAAGTGTTTCCTTTCAAATGGAATCAAGAATATGCATTCATAGTAGTTTAAACCTGGAGTCACGTTTCAGGACGACTGGACCGTTGTCATCCAGTGCCACGATTAGTGAGGATCGGGGTAGATTTATAGGACTACTGGACCGTTGTCATCCAGTGCCACGATTAGTGAGGATCGGGGTAGATTTATAGGACTACTGGACCGTTGTCATCCAGTGCCACGATTAGTGAGGATCGGGGTAGATTTATAGGACTACTGGTCGACGCATATCGTGCACTTTTCTCACCTTCCAAACAATTCAACACGGCAAGTAAATATAACTTTCAGAGTACAGAAATACAGCTGGTGTAAAACGTAGCATCACATGATGCATCATGCTGGGGGTACTTCTGGATTTCCAAAGGTACATGTCTTAAACTTGATTGGTTACTCAGCTGTCAGTGGTGGCTCAGGGGCCACATCGTCTCTGAGGTTACTCAGCTGTCAGTGGGGGCTCAGGGGCCTCATCATCCCTGAGGTTGCTCAGCTATCAGTGGGGGCTCAGGGGCCTCATCATCCCTGAGGTTGCTCAGCTATCAGTGGGGGCTCAGGGGCCTCATCATCCCTGAAGTTTCTCAGCTGTCAGTGGGGGCTCAGGGGCCTCATCATCCCTGAGGTTTCTCAGCTGTCAGTGGGGGCTCAGGGGCCTCATCATCCCTGAGGTTTCTCAGCTATCAGTGGGGGCTCAGGGGCCTCATCATCCCTGAGGTTGCTAAGCTATCAGTGGGGGCTCAGGGGCCTCATCATCCCTGAGGTTGCTCAGCTATCAGTGGGGGCTCAGGGGCCTCATCATCCCTGAGGTTTCTCAGCTGTCAGTGGGGGCTCAGGGGCCTCATCATCCCTGAGGTTTCTCAGCTATCAGTGGGGGCTCAGGGGCCTCATCATCCCTGAGGTTGCTCAGCTATCAGTGGGGGCTCAGGGGCCTCATCATCCCTGAGGTTACTCAGCTATCAGTGGGGGCTCAGGGGCCACATCGTCTCTGAGGTTACTCAGCTGTCAGTGGGGGCTCAGGGGCCTCATCATCCCTGAGGTTTCTCAGCTATCAGTGGGGGCTCAGGGGCCTCATCATCCCTGAGGTTTCTCAGCTGTCAGTGGGGGCTCAGGGGCCTCATCATCCCTGAGGTTTCTCAGCTGTCAGTGGGGGCTCAGGGGCCTCATCATCCCTGAGGTTTCTCAGCTATCAGTGGGGGCTCAGGGGCCTCATCATCCCTGAAGTTTCTCAGCTGTCAGTGGGGGCTCAGGGGCCTCATCATCCCTGAGGTTTCTCAGCTGTCAGTGGGGGCTCAGGGGCCTCATCATCCCTGAGGTTTCTCAGCTATCAGTGGGGGCTCAGGGGTCTCATCATCCCTGAGGTTGCTCAGCTATCAGTGGGGGCTCAGGGGCCTCATCATCCCTGAGGTTGCTCAGCTATCAGTGGGGGCTCAGGGGCCTCATCATCCCTGAGGTTTCTCAGCTGTCAGTGGGGGCTCAGGGGTCTCATCATCCCTGAGGTTTCTCAGCTATCAGTGGGGGCTCAGGGGCCTCATCATCCCTGAGGTTGCTCAGCTATCAGTGGGGGCTCAGGGGCCTCATCATCCCTGAGGTTGCTCAGCTATCAGTGGGGGCTCAGGGGCCTCATCATCCCTGAGGTTGCTCAGCAATCAGTGGGGGCTCAGGGGCCTCATCATCCCTGAGGTTTCTCAGCTGTCAGTGGGGGCTCAGGGGCCTCATCATCCCTGAGGTTTCTCAGCTATCAGTGGGGGCTCAGGGGCCTCATCATCCCTGAGGTTGCTCAGCTATCAGTGGGGGCTCAGGGGCCTCATCATCCCTGAGGTTACTCAGCTATCAGTGGGGGCTCAGGGGCCTCATCATCCCTGAGGTTTCTCAGCTATCAGTGGGGGCTCAGGGGCCTCATCATCCCTGAGGTTACTCAGCTGTCAGTGGTGGCTCAGGGGCCTCATCATCCCTGAGGTTTCTCAGCTATCAGTGGGGGCTCAGGGGCCTCATCATCCCTGAGGTTACTCAGCTGTCAGTGGTGGCTCAGGGGCCTCATCATCCCTGAGGTTTCTCAGCTATCAGTGGGGGCTCAGGGGCCTCATCATCCCTGAGGTTTCTCAGCTATCAGTGGGGGCTCAGGGGCCTCATCATCCCTGAGGTTTCTCAGCTGTCAGTGGGGGCTCAGGGGTCTCATCATCCCTGAGGTTTCTCAGCTATCAGTGGGGGCTCAGGGGCCTCATCATCCCTGAGGTTGCTCAGCTATCAGTGGGGGCTCAGGGGCCTCATCATCCCTGAGGTTTCTCAGCTATCAGTGGGGGCTCAGGGGCCTCATCATCCCTGAGGTTGCTCAGCTATCAGTGGGGGCTCAGGGGCCTCATCATCCCTGAGGTTACTCAGCTATCAGTGGGGGCTCAGGGGCCTCATCATCCCTGAGGTTTCTCAGCTATCAGTGGGGGCTCAGGGGCCTCATCATCCCTGAGGTTACTCAGCTGTCAGTGGTGGCTCAGGGGCCTCATCATCCCTGAGGTTTCTCAGCTATCAGTGGGGGCTCAGGGGCCCCCTCATCCCTGAGATTACTCAGCTGTCAGTGGTGTGGGGGGGGGGGGTTGTATGTTGTGTCACTGTACATAGATGTTATGTTCTGGAGTTGGTACCCAGACTGTCTGCATTGACCCTTTTTGCACTAACTTTTTATGACTCAGTTAATAGTCGCAGCAGCGAATTTGATATCTGTCACTTTGTTCCTAATTATATGTTCTACTACAATTACCTCGCACCCCTGCACAGTGTATATAGCCAGGTTATTACCTGGTACTTCCTGTATATAGCCAGGTTATTACCTGGTACTTCCTGTATATAGCCAGGTTATTACCTGGTACTTCCAGTATACAGCCAGGTTATTACCTGGTACTTCCTGTATACGACCAGGTTATTACCTGGTACTTCCTGTATACGACCAGGTTATTACCTGGTACTTCCTGTATACAGCCAGGTTATTACCTGGTACTTCCTGTATATAGCCAGGTTATTACCTGGTACCCTGTGTATATATACAGGTTATTACCTGGTACCCAGTGTATATATCCAGGTTATTACCTGGTACCCAGTGTATATAGCCAGATTATTACCTGGTACCCAGTGTATATATCCAGGTTATTACCTGGTGCCCAGTGTATATATCCAGGTTATTACCTGGTACCCAGTGTATATATCCAGGTTATTACCTGGTACCCAGTGTATATATCCAGGTTATTACCTGGTACCCAGTGTATATATCCAGGTTATTACCTGGTAAACAGTGTATATATCCAGGTTATTACCTGGTACCCAGTGTATATATCCAGGTTATTACCTGGTACCCAGTGTATATAGCCATGTTATTACCTGGTACCCAGTGTATACAGCCAGGTTATTACCTGGTACCCAGTGTATATATCCAGGTTATTACCTGGTACCCAGTGTATATAGCCAGGTTATTACCTGGTACCCAGTGTATATAGCCAGGTTATTACCTGGTACCCAGTGTATATATCCAGGTTATTACCTGGTACCCAGTGTATATAGCCAGGTTATTACCTGATACCCAGTGTATACATATCAAATCAAATCAAATCAAATGTATTTATATAGCCCTTCATACATCAGCTGATATCTCAAAGTGCTGTACAGAAACCCAGCCTAAAACCCCAAACAGCAAGCAATGCAGGTGTAGAAGCACGAGATATACATATACAGCCAGGTTATATATACAGCCAGGTTATTACCTGGTACCCAGTGTATACAGCCAGGTTATTACCTGGTACTTCCTGTATACAGCCAGGTTATTACCTGGTACTTCCTGTATACAGCCAGGTTATTACCTGGTACCCCGTGTATATATCCAGGTTATTACCTGGTACCCAGTGTATACATCCAGGTTATTACCTGGTACCCAGTGTATATATCCAGGTTATTACCTGGTACCCAGTGTATATATCCAGGTTATTACCTGGTACCCAGTGTATATATCCAGGTTATTACCTGGTACCCTGTGTATATATCCAGGTTATTACCTGGTACCCAGTGTATACATCCAGGTTATTACCTGGTACCCAGTGTATATATCCAGGTTATTACCTGGTACTCAGTGTATATATCCAGGTTATTACCTGGTACCCAGTGTATATATCCAGGTTATTACCTGGTACCCAGTGTATATAGCCAGGTTATTACCTGGTACCCTGTGTATATATCCAGGTTATTATCTGGTACCCAGTGTATATATCCAGGTTATTACCTGGTACCCAGTGTATATAGTCTGGTTATTACCTGGTACCCAGTGTATATATCCAGGTTATTACCTGGTAACCAGTGTATATATCCAGGTTATTACCTGGTACCCAGTGTATACAGCCAGGTTATTACCTGGTACCCAGTGTATATATCCAGGTTATTACCTGGTACCCTGTGTATATATCCAGGTTATTACCTGGTACCCAGTGTATACATCCAGGTTATTACCTGGTACCCAGTGTATACATCCAGGTTATTACCTGGTACCCAGTGTATATATCCAGGTTATTACCTGGTACTCAGTGTATATATCCAGGTTATTACCTGGTACCCAGTGTATATATCCAGGTTATTACCTGGTACCCAGTGTATATAGCCAGGTTATTACCTGGTACCCTGTGTATATATCCAGGTTATTATCTGGTACCCAGTGTATATATCCAGGTTATTACCTGGTACCCAGTGTATATAGTCTGGTTATTACCTGGTACCCAGTGTATATATCCAGGTTATTACCTGGTAACCAGTGTATATATCCAGGTTATTACCTGGTACCCAGTGTATACAGCCAGGTTATTACCTGGTACCCAGTGTATATATCCAGGTTATTACCTGGTACCCTGTGTATATATCCAGGTTATTACCTGGTACCCAGTGTATACATCCAGGTTATTACCTGGTACCCAGTGTATACATCCAGGTTATTACCTGGTACCCAGTGTATACAGCCAGGTTATTACCTGGTACCCAGTGTATATATCCAGGTTATTACCTCTTACCCAGTGTATATATCCAGGTTATTACCTGGTACCCAGTGTATACAGCCAGGTTATTACCTGGTACCCAGTGTATATATCCAGGTTATTACCTGGTACCCTGTGTATATATCCAGGTTATTACCTGGTACCCAGTGTATATATCCAGAAGACGAATACAATTTGATTTAATTTGGTATCATAGCTGCTTTGTAACAGAGAAAGGAGAGTTATAATGAGAGAGGCCACTCTTATTTTAGATTGTCGGCCAATGAGCATGCTAAATGGTCCCACAAGCAGGGAGGTTTAATCGGTTGTTAGGGTCGATATCAATGATATTTCCTCATGCTGAGCACACAGCACACCAGAGTAGCCTCACCGACTCCCCCTGGTGGCCAGATGAGGAACTGCACATCTCTTTAGGAACACGCAATCTACTGTTCCAGTTGCACATGCAATCTCTCTCTCTCTCCCTCCCTTTCTCCCTCTCTCTCCCTCTCCCTCTCTCTCTCTCTCTCTCTCTCTCTCTCGCTCTCCATCTCTCTCGCTCTCTCCATCTCTCTTGCTCTCTCTCTCTCCATCTCTCTCTCTCGCTCTCTCTCGCTCTCTCTCACTCGCTCTCTCCATCTCTCTCTCTCGCTCTCTCTCCATCTCTCTCTCTCTCCATCTCTCTCGCTCTCTTTCTCCATCTCTCTCTCTCTCACACACTCCTACTCTCACACACACACACACACACACACACACACACACACACACATTGTTCCGGAAATGAAAAGCGTGATTAAAATACTCTTGTCTGTTATATTATGCTGTAGAATATGAGCTGGATTGAAATTAAATACAAATGCAATTGTCTGAAATATAATATTACCTTGAAAAACAGGTACTTTCGTTCTGGGTCACGCTGGGGTTCACGTCGTCCTGGGTCACGCTGGGGGTCACGTCGTCCTGGGTCACGCTGGGGGTCACGTCGTTCTGGGTCACGCTGGGGGTCACGTCGTCCTGGGTCACGCTGGGGGTCACGTCGTTCTGGGTCACGCTGGGGGTCACGTCGTCCTGGGTAACGCTGGGGGTCACGTCGTCCTGGGTCACGCTGGGGGTCACGTCGTCCTGGGTCACGCTGGGGGTCACGTCGTCCTGGGTCACGCTGGGGGTCACGTCGTACTGGGTCACGCTGGGGGTCACGTCGTCCTGGGTCACGCTGGGGGTCACGTCGTCCTGGGTCACGCTGGGGGTCACGTCATACTGGGTCACGCTGGGGGTCACGTCGTACTGGGTCACGCTGGGGGTCACGTCGTCCTGGGTCACGCTGGGGGTCACGTCGTCCTGGGTCACGCTGGGGGTCACGTCGTCCTGGGTCACGCTGGGGGTCACGTCGTCCTGGGTCACGCTGGGGGTCACGTCGTTCTGGGTCACGCTGGGGGTCACGTCGTCCTGGGTCACGCTGGGGGTCACGTCGTACTGGGTCACGCTGGGGGTCACGTCGTCCTGGGTCACGCTGGGGGTCACGTCGTTCTGGGTCACGCTGGGGGTCACGTCGTCCTGGGTCACGCTGGGGGTCACGTCGTCCTGGGTCACGCTGGGGGTCACGTCGTACTGGGTCACGCTGGGGGTCACGTCGTACTGGGTCACGCTGGGGGTCACGTCGTCCTGGGTCACGCTGGGGGTCACATCGTCCTGGGTCACGCTGGGGGTCACGTCGTCCTGGGTCACGCTGGGGGTCACGTCGTCCTGGGTCACGCTGGGGGTCACGTCGTCCTGGTTCACGCTGGGGGTCACGTCGTCCTGGGTCACGCTGGGGGTCACGTCGTCCTGGGTAACGCTGGGGGTCACATCGTCCTGGGTCACGCTGGGGGTCACGTCGTCCTGGGTCACGCTGGGGGTCACGTCGTCCTGGGTAACGCTGGGGGTCACGTCGTCCTGGGTCACGCTGGGGGTCACGTCGTCCTGAGTCACGCTGGGGGTCACGTCGTCCTGGGTAACGCTGGGGGTCACGTCGTCCTGGGTCACGCTGGGGGTCACGTCGTCCTGGGTCACGCTGGGGGTCACGTCGTCCTGGGTCACGCTGGGGTCACGTCGTCCTGGGTCACGCTGGGGGTCACGGGGGTCACGTCGTCCTGGGTCACGCTGGGGGTCACGTCGTCCTGGGTCACGCTGGGGGTCACGTCGTACTGGGTCACGCTGGGGGTCACGTCGTCCTGGGTCACGCTGGGGGTCACGTCGTCCTGGGTCACGCTGGGGGTCACGTCGTACTGGGTCACGCTGGGGGTCATGTCGTACTGGGTCACGCTGGGGGTCACGTTGTCCTGGGTCACGCTGGGGGTCACGTCGTCCTGGGTCACGCTGGGGGTCACGTCGTCCTGGGTCACGCTGGGGGTCACGTCGTCCTGGGTCACGCTGGGGGTCACGTCGTCCTGGGTCATGTTGGGGGTCACGTCGTCCTGGGTCACGCTGGGGGTCACGTTGTCCTGGGTCACGTCGTACTGGTCACGCTGGGGGTCACGTCGTCCTGGGTCACGCTGGGGGTCACGTCGTCCTGGGTCACGCTGGGGGTCACGTCGTACTGGGTCACGCTGGGGGTCACGTCGTCCTGGGTCACGCTGGGGGTCACGTCGTCCTGGGTCACGCTGGGGGTCACGTCATACTGGGTCACGCTGGGGGTCACGTCGTACTGGGTCACGCTGGGGGTCACGTCGTCCTGGGTCACGCTGGGGGTCACGTCGTCCTGGGTCACGCTGGGGATCACGTCGTCCTGGGTCACGCTGGGGGTCACGTCGTCCTGGGTCACGCTGGGGGTCACGTCGTTCTGGGTCACGCTGGGGGTCACGTCGTCCTGGGTCACGCTGGGGGTCACGTCGTACTGGGTCACGCTGGGGGTCACGTTGTCCTGGGTCACGCTGGGGGTCACGTCGTTCTGGGTCACGCTGGGGGTCACGTCGTCCTGGGTCACGCTGGGGGTCACGTCGTCCTGGGTCACGCTGGGGGTCACGTCGTACTGGGTCACGCTGGGGGTCACGTCGTACTGGGTCACGCTGGGGGTCACGTCGTCCTGGGTCACGCTGGGGGTCACATCGTCCTGGGTCACGCTGGGGGTCACGTCGTCCTGGGTCACGCTGGGGGTCACGTCGTCCTGGGTCACGCTGGGGGTCACGTCGTCCTGGTTCACGCTGGGGGTCACGTCGTCCTGGGTCACGCTGGGGGTCACGTCGTCCTGGGTAATGCTGGGGGTCACATCGTCCTGGGTCACGCTGGGGGTCACGTCGTCCTGGGTCACGCTGGGGGTCACGTCGTCCTGGGTAACGCTGGGGGTCACGTCGTCCTGGGTCACGCTGGGGGTCACGTCGTCCTGAGTCACGCTGGGGGTCACGTCGTCCTGGGTAACGCTGGGGGTCACGTCGTCCTGGGTCACGCTGGGGGTCACGTCGTCCTGGGTCACGCTGGGGGTCACGTCGTCCTGGGTCACGCTGGGGTCACGTCGTCCTGGGTCACGCTGGGGGTCACGTCGTCCTGGGTCACGCTGGGGGTCACGTCGTCCTGGGTCACGCTGGGGGTCACGTCGTACTGGGTCACGCTGGGGGTCACGTCGTCCTGGGTCACGCTGGGGGTCACGTCGTCCTGGGTCACGCTGGGGGTCACGTCGTACTGGGTCACGCTGGGGGTCATGTCGTACTGGGTCACGCTGGGGGTCACGTTGTCCTGGGTCACGCTGGGGGTCACGTCGTCCTGGGTCACGCTGGGGGTCACGTCGTACTGGGTCACGCTGGGGGTCACGTCGTCCTGGGTCACGCTGGGGGTCACGTCGTCCTGGGTCACGCTGGGGGTCACGTCGTACTGGGTCACGCTGGGGGTCATGTCGTACTGGGTCACGTCGTACTGGTCACGCTGGGGGTCACGTCGTCCTGGGTCACGCTGGGGGTCACGTCGTCCTGGGTCACGCTGGGGGTCACGTCGTCCTGGGTCACGCTGGGGGTCACGTCGTCCTGGGTCACGCTGGGGGTCACGTCGTACTGGGTCACGCTGGGGGTCACGTCGTACTGGGTCACGCTGGGGGTCACGTCGTCCTGGGTCACGCTGGGGGTCACGTCGTCCTGGGTCACGTCGTACTGGGTCACGCTGGGGGTCACATCGTCCTGGGTCACGTCGTACTGGGTAACGCTGGGGGTCACGTCGTCCTGGGTCACGCTGGGGGTCACGTCGTCCTGGGTCACGTCGTACTGGGTCACGCTGGGGGTCACGTTGTCCTGGGTCACGCTGGGGGTCACGTCGTCCTGGGTCACGCTGGGGGTCACGTCGTCCTGGGTCAAGTCGTCCTGGGTCACGCTGGGGGTCACATCGTCCTGGGTCACGTCGTCCTGGGTCACGCTGGGGGTCACATCGTCCTGGGTCACGTCGTCCTGGGTCACGTCGTCCTGGGTCACGTCGTCCTGGGTCATGCTGGGGGTCACATCGTCCTTGGTCACGTCGTCCTGGGTCACGCTGGCGGTCACATCGTCCTGGGTCACGTCGTCCTGGGTCACGCTGGGGGTCACGTCGTCCTGGGTCACGCTGGGGGTCACGTCGTCCTGGGTCACGCTGGGGGTCACATCGTCCTGGGTCACGTCGTCCTGGGTCACTCTGGGGGTCACGTCGTCCTGGGTCACGCTGGGGGTCACGTTGTCCTGGGTCACGCTGGGGGTCACGTCGTCCTGGGTCACGCTGGGGGTCACGTCGTCCTGGGTCACGTCGTCCTGGGTCACGCTGGGGGTCACATCGTCCGGGGTCACGTCGTCCTGGGTCACGCTGGGGGTCACATCGTCCTGGGTCACGTCGTCCTGGGTCACGCTGGGGGTCACATCGTCCTGGGTCACGTCGTCCTGGGTCACGCTGGGGGTCACATCGTCCTGGGTCACGTCGTCCTGGGTCACGCTGGGGGTCACGTCGTCCTGGGTCACGCTGGGGGTCACGTCGTCCTGGGTCACGCTGGGGGTCACATCGTCCTGGGTCACGTCGTCCTGGGTCACGCTGGGGGTCACGTCGTCCTGGGTCACGCTGGGGGTCACGTCGTCCTGGGTCACGCTGGGGGTCACGTCGTTCTGGGTCACGCTGGGGGTCACATCGTCCTGGGTCACGTCGTCCTGGGTCACGCTGGGGGTCACATCGTCCTGGGTCACGTCGTCCTGGGTCACGCTGGGGGTCACGTCGTCCTGGGTCACGCTGGGGGTCACGTCGTCCTGGGTCACGCTGGGGGTCACGTCGTCCTGGGTCACGCTGGGGGTCACGTCGTCCTGGGTCACGCTGGGGGTCACGTCATCCTGGGTCACGCTGGGGGTCACGTCGTCCTGGGTCACGCTGGGGGTCACGTCGTCCTGGGTAACGCTGGGGGTCACATCGTTCTGGGTCACGCTGGGGGTCACGTCGTCCTGGGTCACGCTGGGGGTCACGTCGTCCTGGGTCACGCTGGGGGTCACGTCGTCCTGGGTCACGCTGGGGGTCACGTCGTCCTGGGTCACGCTGGGGGTCACGTCGTCCTGGGTCACGCTGGGGGTCACGTCGTTCTGGGTCACGCTGGGGGTCACGTCGTCCTGGGTAACGCTGGGGGTCACGTCGTTCTGGGTCACGCTGGGGGTCACGTCGTCCTGGGTCACGCTGGGGGTCACGTCGTCCTGGGTAACACTGGGGGTCACATCGTTCTGGCTCACGCTGGGGGTCACGTCGTCCTGGGTCACGCTGGGGGTCACGTCGTCCTGGGTAACGCTGGGAGTCACATCGTTCTGGGTCACGCTGGGGGTCACCTCGTCCTGTGTCACGCTGGGGGTCACGTCGTCCTGGGTCACGCTGGGGGTCACGTCGTCCTGGGTCACGCTGGGGGTCACGTCGTCCTGGGTCACGCTGGGGGTCACGTCATCCTGGGTCACGCTGGGGGTCACGTCGTCCTGGGTCACGCTGGGGGTCACGTCGTCCTGGGTAACGCTGGGGGTCACATCGTTCTGGGTCACGCTGGGGGTCACGTCGTCCTGGGTCACGCTGGGGGTCACGTCGTCCTGGGTCACGCTGGGGGTCACGTCGTCCTGGGTCACGCTGGGGGTCACGTCGTCCTGGGTCACGCTGGGGGTCACGTCGTCCTGGGTCACGCTGGGGGTCACGTCGTCCTGGGTCACGCTTGGAGTCACGTCGTCCTGGGTCACGCTGGGGGTCACGTCGTCCTGGGTCACGCTGGGGGTCACGTCGTCCTGGGTCACGCTGGGGGTCACGTCGTCCTGGGTCACACTGGGGGTCACGTCGTCCTGGGTCACGCTGGGGGTCACGTCGTCCTGGGTCACGCTGGGGGTCACGTCGTCCTGGGTCACGCTGGGGGTCACATCGTCCTGGGTCACGTCGTACTGGGTCACGCTGGGGGTCACGTCGTCCTGGGTCACGCTGGGGGTCACGTCGTCCTGGGTCACGCTGGGGGTCACGTCGTCCTGGGTCACGCTGGGGGTCACGTCGTCCTGGGTCACGCTGGGGGTCACATCGTCCTGGGTCACGTCGTACTGGGTCACGCTGGGGGTCACGTCGTCCTGGGTCACGCTGGGGGTCACGTCGTCCTGGGTCACGCTGGGGGTCACGTCGTCCTGGGTAATGCTGGGGGTCACGTCGTCCTGGGTCACGCTGGGGGTCACGTCGTCCTGGGTAACACTGGGGGTCACATCGTTCTGGCTCACGCTGGGGGTCACGTCGTCCTGGGTCACGCTGGGGGTCACGTCGTCCTGGGTCACGCTGGGGGTCACGTCGTCCTGGGTCACGCTGGGGGTCACGTCGTCCTGGGTAATGCTGGGGGTCACGTCGTCCTGGGTCACGCTGGGGGTCACGTCGTCCTGGGTCACGCTGGGGGTCACGTCATCCTGGGTCACGCTGGGGGTCACGTCGTCCTGGGTCACGCTGGGGGTCACGTCGTCCTGGGTAACGCTGGGGGTCACATCGTTCTGGGTCATGCTGGGGGTCACGTCGTCCTGGGTCACGCTGGGGGTCACGTCGTCCTGGGTCACGCTGGGGGTCACGTCGTCCTGGGTCACGCTGGGGGTCACGTCGTCCTGGGTCACGCTGGGGGTCACGTCGTCCTGGGTCACGCTTGGGGTCACGTCGTCCTGGGTCACGCTGGGGGTCACGTCGTCCTGGGTCACGCTGGGGGTCACGTCGTCCTGGGTCACGCTGGGGGTCACGTCGTCCTGGGTCACACTGGGGGTCACGTCGTCCTGGGTCACGCTGGGGGTCACGTCGTCCTGGGTCACGCTGGGGGTCACGTCGTCCTGGGTCACGCTGGGGGTCACATCGTCCTGGGTCACGTCGTACTGGGTCACGCTGGGGGTCACGTCGTCCTGGGTCACGCTGGGGGTCACGTCGTCCTGGGTCACGCTGGGGGTCACGTCGTCCTGGGTCACGCTGGGGGTCACGTCGTCCTGGGTCACGCTGGGGGTCACGTCGTCCTGGGTAATGCTGGGGGTCACGTCATCCTGGGTCACGCTGGGGGTCACGTCGTACTGGGTCACGCTGGGGGTCACGTCGTACTGGGTCACGCTGGGGGTCACGTCGTCCTGGGTCACGCTGGGGGTCACGTCGTCCTGGGTCACGCTGGGGGTCACGTTGTCCTGGGTCACGTCGTCCTGGGTCACGCTGGGGGTCACGTCGTCCTGGGTCACGCTGGGGGTCACGTCGTCCTGGGTCACGCTGGGGGTCACGTCGTCCTGGGTCACGCTTGGGGTCACGTCGTCCTGGGTCACGCTGGGGGTCACGTCGTCCTGGGTCACGCTGGGGGTCACGTCGTCCTGGGTCACGCTGGGGGTCACGTCGTCCTGGGTCACACTGGGGGTCACGTCGTCCTGGGTCACGCTGGGGGTCACGTCGTCCTGGGTCACGCTGGGGGTCACGTCGTCCTGGGTCACGCTGGGGGTCACATCGTCCTGGGTCACGTCGTACTGGGTCACGCTGGGGGTCACGTCGTCCTGGGTCACGCTGGGGGTCACGTCGTCCTGGGTCACGCTGGGGGTCACGTCATCCTGGGTCACGCTGGGGGTCACGTCGTCCTGGGTCACGCTGGGGGTCACGTCGTCCTGGGTAACGCTGGGGGTCACATCGTTCTGGGTCATGCTGGGGGTCACGTCGTCCTGGGTCACGCTGGGGGTCACGTCGTCCTGGGTCACGCTGGGGGTCACGTCGTCCTGGGTCACGCTGGGGGTCACGTCGTCCTGGGTCACGCTGGGGGTCACGTCGTCCTGGGTCACGCTTGGGGTCACGTCGTCCTGGGTCACGCTGGGGGTCACGTCGTCCTGGGTCACGCTGGGGGTCACGTCGTCCTGGGTCACGCTGGGGGTCACGTCGTCCTGGGTCACACTGGGGGTCACGTCGTCCTGGGTCACGCTGGGGGTCACGTCGTCCTGGGTCACGCTGGGGGTCACGTCGTCCTGGGTCACGCTGGGGGTCACATCGTCCTGGGTCACGTCGTACTGGGTCACGCTGGGGGTCACGTCGTCCTGGGTCACGCTGGGGGTCACGTCGTCCTGGGTCACGCTGGGGGTCACGTCGTCCTGGGTCACGCTGGGGGTCACGTCGTCCTGGGTCACGCTGGGGGTCACGTCGTCCTGGGTAATGCTGGGGGTCACGTCATCCTGGGTCACGCTGGGGGTCACGTCGTACTGGGTCACGCTGGGGGTCACGTCGTACTGGGTCACGCTGGGGGTCACGTCGTCCTGGGTCACGCTGGGGGTCACGTCGTCCTGGGTCACGCTGGGGGTCACGTTGTCCTGGGTCACGTCGTCCTGGGTCACGCTGGGGGTCACGTCGTCCTGGGTCACGCTGGGGGTCACGTCGTCCTGGGTCACGCTGGGGGTCACGTCGTCCTGGGTCACGCTTGGGGTCACGTCGTCCTGGGTCACGCTGGGGGTCACGTCGTCCTGGGTCACGCTGGGGGTCACGTCGTCCTGGGTCACGCTGGGGGTCACGTCGTCCTGGGTCACACTGGGGGTCACGTCGTCCTGGGTCACGCTGGGGGTCACGTCGTCCTGGGTCACGCTGGGGGTCACGTCGTCCTGGGTCACGCTGGGGGTCACATCGTCCTGGGTCACGTCGTACTGGGTCACGCTGGGGGTCACGTCGTCCTGGGTCACGCTGGGGGTCACGTCGTCCTGGGTCACGCTGGGGGTCACGTCGTCCTGGGTCACGCTGGGGGTCACGTCGTCCTGGGTCACGCTGGGGGTCACGTCGTCCTGGGTAATGCTGGGGGTCACGTCATCCTGGGTCACGCTGGGGGTCACGTCGTACTGGGTCACGCTGGGGGTCACGTCGTACTGGGTCACGCTGGGGGTCACGTCGTCCTGGGTCACGCTGGGGGTCACGTCGTCCTGGGTCACGCTGGGGGTCACGTTGTCCTGGGTCACGTCGTCCTGGGTCACGCTGGGGGTCACGTCGTCCTGGGTCACGCTGGGGGTCACGTCGTCCTGGGTCACGCTGGGGGTCACGTCGTCCTGGGTCACGCTGGGGGTCACGTCGTCCTGGGTCACGCTGGGGGTCACGTCGTCCTGGGTCACGCTGGGGGTCACGTCGTCCTGGGTCACGCTGGGGGTCACGTCGTCCTGGGTCACGCTGGGGTCACGTCGTCCTGGGTCACGCTGGGGGTCACGTCGTCCTGGGTCACGCTGGGGGTCACGTCGTCCTGGGTCACGCTGGGGGTCACGTCGTCCTGGGTCACGCTGGGGGTCACGTCGTCCTGGGTCACGCTGGGGGTCACTTCGTCCTGGGTCACGTCGTACTGGGTCACGCTGGGGGTCACGTCATCCTGGGTCACGCTGGGGGTCACGTCGTCCTGGGTCACGCTGGGGGTCACGTCGTCCTGGGTCACGCTGGGGGTCACGTCGTCCTGGGTCACGCTGGGGGTCACGTCGTCCTGGGTAATGCTGGGGGTCACGTCATCCTGGGTCACGCTGGGGGTCACGTCGTACTGGGTCACGCTGGGGGTCACGTCGTACTGGGTCACGCTGGGGGTCACGTCGTCCTGGGTCACGCTGGGCGTCACGTCGTCCTGGGTCACGCTGGGGGTCACGTCGTCCTGGGTCACGTCGTACTGGGTCACGCTGGGGGTCACGTCGTCCTGGGTCACGCTGGGGGTCACGTCGTCCTGGGTCACGTCGTACTGGGCCACGCTGGGGGTCACGTCGTCCTGGGTCACGCTGGGGGTCACGTCGTCCTGGGTCACGCTGGGGGTCACCTCGTTCTGGGTCACGCTGGGGGTCACGTCGTCCTGGGTCACGCTGGGGGTCACGTCGTTCTGGGTCACGCTGGGGTTCACGTCGTCCTGGGTCACGCTGGGGGTCACGTCGTCCTGGGTCACGTCGTACTGGGTCACGCTGGGGGTCACGTCGTCCTGGGTCACGCTGGGGGTCACGTCGTCCTGGGTCACGCTGGGGGTCACGTCATCCTGGGTCACGTCGTACTGGGTCACGCTGGGGGTCACGTCGTCCTGGGTCACGCTGGGGGTCACGTCGTCCTGGGTCACGCTGGGGGTCACGTCGTCCTGGGTCACGCTGGGGGTCACGTCATCCTGGGTAACGCTGGGGGTCACGTCATCCTGGGTAATGCTGGGGGTCACGTCGTCCTGGGTCATGCCGTTCTGGGTCACGTTCTGGGTAACTCCGTTCTGTGTCACGTCGTTCTGGGTCAAGTCGTCCTGGGTCACGCTGGGGGTCACGTCGTTCTGGGTCACCCTGGGGGTCACGTCGTTCTGGGTCACTATGTGTCAAGTCATTCTGGGTCACTCTTTGTCAAGTCGTTCTGGGTCACTCTATGTGTCAAGTTGTTCTGGGTCACTCTAGGTGTCAAGTCGTTCTGGGTCACTCTAGGTGTCAAGTCATTCTGGGTCACTATGGGTGTCACATCGTTCTGGGTCACTATGTGTCAAGTCGTTCTGGGTCACTATGTGTCAAGTCGTTCTGGGTCACTATGTGTCACGTCGTCCTGGGTCACGTCGTCCTGGGTCACGTCGTCCTGGGTCACGTCGTCCTGGGTCACGTCGTCCTGGGTCACGTCGTTCTGGGTCACGTCGTTCTGGGTCACGTCGTCCTGGGTCACGTCGTCCTGGGTCACGTCGTCCTGGGTCACGTCGTTCTGGGTCACGTCGTTCTGGGTCACGCTGGATGTCACGTCGTTCTGGGTCACGTCGTCCTGGGTCACGTCGTTCTGGGTCACGTGGTCCTGGGTCACGTCGTTCTGGGTCACGTCGTTCTGGGTCACGTCGTTCTGGGTCACGCTGGATGTCGCATCGTTCTGGGTCACGTCGTCCTGGGTCACGTCGTTCTGGGTCACGTCCTTCTGGGTCACGTCCTTCTGGGTCACGCTGGATGTCACGTCGTTCTGGGTCACGTCGTCCTGGGTCACGTCGTTCTGGGTCACGTGGTCCTGGGTCACGTCGTTCTGGGTCACGTCGTCCTGTCTCACGTCGTCCTGGGTCATAGGGAGCAAACCAGGACACTACTGGAGTGAAGAAACAGGAGATAGTGAGTGTGACATTTAAGTAGAGCAACTAGAAAATATCTATGTAGATACTCTGTGAGCCATACAGGACCCAGATACTCTGTGAGCCATACAGGACCCAGATACTTTGAATCATACAGGACCCAGATACTCTGAGCCATACAGGACCCAGATACTCTGAGCCATACAGGACCCAGATACTCTGAGCCATACAGGACCCAGATACTATGAGCCATACAGGACCCAGATACTCTGAGCCATACAGGAACCAGATACTCTGAGCCATGCAGGACCCAGATACTCTGAGCCATGCAGGACCCAGATACTCTGAGCCATACAGGACCCAGATACTTTGAATCATACAGGACCCAGATACTCTGAGCCATACAGGACCCAGATACTCTGAGCCATACAGGACCCAGATACTCTGAGCCATACAGGACCCAGATACTCTGAGCCATACAGGACCCAGATACTATGAGCCATACAGGACCCAGATACTATGAGCTATACAGGACCCAGATACTCTGAGCCATACAGGACCCATATACTCTGTGAGCCATACAGGACCCAGATACTCTGAGCCATACAGGACCCAGATACTCTCTGAGCCATACAGGACCCAGATACTCTGAGCCATACAGGACCCAGATACTCTGAGCCATACAGGACCCAGATACTCTGAGCCATACAGGACCCATATACTCTGAGCCATACAGGATCCATATACTCTGTGAGCCATACAGGACCCATATACTCTGTGAGCCATACAGGACCCAGATACTCTGTTAGCCATACAGGACCCAGATACTCTGAGCCATACAGGACCTAGATACTCTCTGAGCCATACAGGACCCAGATACTCTGAGCCATACAGGACCCAGATACTATGTGAGCCATACAGGACCCAGATACTCTGAGCCATACAGGACCCAGATACTCTGTGAGCCATACAGGACCCAGATACTTTGTGAGCCATACAGGACCCAGATACTCTGTGAGCCATACAGGACCCAAATACTCTGAGCCATACAGGACACAGATACTCTGAGCCATACAGGAACCAGATACTCTGAGCCATGCAGGACCCAGATACTCTGAGCCATGCAGGACCCAGATACTCTGAGCCATACAGGACCCAGATACTTTGAATCATACAGGACCCAGATACTCTTAGCCATACAGGACCCAGCCATACAGGACCCAGATACTCTGACCCAGCCATACAGGACCCAGATACTCTGAGCCATACAGGACCCAGATACTATGAGCCATACAGGACCCAGATACTCTCTGAGCCATACAGGACCCAGAAACTCTGAGCCATACAGGACCCAGATACAGGACCCAGATACTCTGAGCCATACAGGACCCATATACTCTGTGAGTGAGCCATACAGGACCCAGATACTCTGTGAGCCATACAGGACCCAGATACTCTCTGGACCTAGATACTCATACAGGACCCAGATACTCTGAGCCATACAGGACCCAGATACTCTGAGCCATACAGGACCCAGATACTCTGAGCCATACAGGACCCATATACTCTGAGCCATACAGGATCCATATACTCTGTGAGCCATACAGGACCCAGATACTCTGTGAGCCATACAGGACCCAGATACTCTGAGCCATACAGGACCTAGATACTCTCTGAGCCATACAGGACCCAGATACTCTGAGCCATACAGGACCCAGATACTATGTGAGCCATACAGGACCCAGATACTCTGAGCCATACAGGACCCAGATACTCTGTGAGCCATACAGGACCCAGATACTTTGTGAGCCATACAGGACCCAGATACTCTGTGAGCCATACAGGACCCAAATACTCTGAGCCATACAGGACACAGATACTCTGAGCCATACAGGACCCAGATACTCTGAGCCATGCAGGACCCAGATACTCTGAGCCATGCAGGACCCAGATACTCTGAGCCATACAGGACCCAGATACTCTGTGAGCCATACAGGACCCAGATACTCTGAGCCATGCAGGACCCAGATACTTTGAATCATACAGGACCCAGATACTCTGAGCCATACAGGACCCAGATACTCTGAGCCATACAGGACCCAGATACTCTGAGCCATACAGGACCCAGATAGTCTTGGAAGAGGGAAGATGTCTCGGTGGGATGTCATAAAGATGTCATTTTAATCAGACATGTTCTTGTCAACAGGATAGTTTCAGGATAGATTCCCTGTGGGAATCAAACCCACATCCCTGACATTGCAAGTGCCGCTCTCTACCGTCTGAGCTGCGCGCTACAGTCTGATCTGCTCCCTACCGTCTGAGCCGCGCCCTTCCAGCTGAGCCGCGCCCTACCGTCTGAGCCGCGCCCTACCATCTGATCCGCGCCCTACCGTCTGAGCCGCGCCCTTCCAGCTGAGCCGCGCCCTACCGTCTGAGCCGCGCCCTACCATCTGATCCGCGCCCTACCGTGTGAGCCGCGCCCTACCGTCTGAGCCGCGCCCTACCAGCTGAGCCACACCCTACCGTCTGAGCCGCGCCCTACCGTGTGAGCCGCGCCCTACCGTGTGAGCCGTGCCCTACCGTGTGAGCCACGCCCTACCGTCTGATCCGCGCCCTACCAGCTGATCCGCGCCCTACCGTGTGAGCCGCGCCCTACCGTGTGAGCCGCGCCCTACCGTGTGAGCCGCGCCCTACCGTGTGAGCCGCGCCCTACCGTGTGAGCCGTGCCCTACCGTGTGAGCCGCGCCCTACCGTGTGAGCCGGTAGAGAATGGCTTTTGATCTCTAAACAAATCATCCCTTCCTCCCTCCATCCATCCTTCCCTCCTTCCTATCCATGTCTCTGATTGTGTGTATGTTTGTCTCTCGCTCAGTTTTTTAGGAGTCTACTGGGTGATTGGCTCACCTTCTCATTTGATTGACAGGTGTCATTGAGCGTGAGTCTATGGGGCTATAGGCCCACCTTCTCATTTGATTGACAGGTGTCATTGAGCGTGAGTCTATGGGGCTATAGGCCCACCTTCTCATTTGATTGACAGGTGTCATTGAGTGTGAGTCTATGGGGTGATTGGCCCACCTTCTCATTTGATTGACAGGTGTGATTGAGTGTGAGTCAATGGTAGGGATGGGCAACTTTGATGGGGGTGGGGGCCACAATCTGAACTCATCATGAACTCATCATGCGTACCCACATTCAAACAAGATGTTTTGTTGTTCATTTCATGCAATTCTACACAATGTGCCATGTGGTGTAGAGAAAATGTTACCGTTTTAAAGCAAGTTTCCAGCAATTCTACACGTTTTGCGATAGGTTGGAGAGAAATGTTTTCAGTTTTTAATATGATATCTGAGTGAGAGTGACTAACAAAATCTACGGAGGTAATTTGACCATGATAACAAAGTTTATTTAGCTGACTAGACTCATTCATTAATCGGAAGAGAAAAAAAATTTAGCTGACATGTGCTAATTGACTGACTATCAGTGACTGATATAAGAGAGAAACTGCTGATCTCTAGGTTTCTTCCTAGGTTCTCTTATCTCCTCCCTGCACAGCCAGAAGAGGACTGGCCACCCCTCATAGCCTGGTTCCTCTCTATGTTTCCTCCTAGGTTCTGGCCTTTCTAGGGAGTTTTTCCTAGCCACCGTGATTCTACACCTGCATTGCTTGCTGTTTGGGGTTTTGGGATGGGTTTCTGTACAGCAATTTGAGATATCAGCTGATGTACGAAGGGCTTTATAAATACATTTGATTGATTGATTGATTGATTGATGCACAGCCACATTTCTAAATTGCACGTTGTGTATTCTACTGTTCTACCTAGCAACAGTAAGTTGAGACCCCGACTGAGCCCCCCCCCCAAAAGTTTTTTAGAAAGTATATATTTTAATCCGAGGGACTTCAGAAGGGGGTCGGACTGCCAGTTGCCCATCCCTGGTCTATGGGGTGATAGGCCCGCCTTCTGAGTTGATTGACAGGTGTGATTAAGTGGGGGTCTATGGAGGGAGGTCTGGGTCGAGGTCATCGAGCCCTGCAGGTGAACTGAAACTGCTTGTCAGTTTCGATTGTCATGGTAACAGACATTGCAATGAGATGGGACTTGGGTGGTGGTCGTGGTAACAGACATTGTAATGAGATGGGACTTGGGTGGTGGTCACGGTAACAGACATTGTAATGAGATGGGACTTGGGTGGTGGTCACGGTAACAGACATTGTAATGAGATGGGACTTGGGTGGTGGTCATGGTAACAGACATTGTAATGAGATGCGTCTTGGGTGGTGGTCGTGGTAACAGACATTGTAATGAGATGGGACTTGGGTGGTGGTCACGGTAACAGACATTGTAATGAGATGGGACTTGGGTGGTGGTCACGGTAACAGACATTGTAATGAGATGGGACTTGGGTGGTTGTCACGGTAACATACATTGTAATGAGATGCGTCTTGGGTGGTGGTCGTGGTAACATACATTGTAATGAGATGGGACTTGGGTGGTGGTCGTGGTAACAGACATTGTAATGAGATGGGACTTGGGTGGTGGTCACGGTAACAGACATTGTAATGAGATGGGACTTGGGTGGTGGTCACGGTAACAGACATTGTAATGAGATGGGACTTGGGTGGTGGTCACGGTAACAGACATTGTAATGAGATGGGACTTGGGTGGTGGTCGTGATGAATGGGAGAAGATGGCTGGATGGACGGGAGCGGTTTCACACGGGACACGAGGGGGGCAGGAGAGAACATGCTGTCAAAAATACTTTACTGAAACAAGATATGCCCAGCATGCACCACGGGAAGATGAAAAAGGAGGGAGGGGTTAAATGGAGAGAGAGAGAGCACAATGAAAAGGTATAGAGAGAAAGAGAGGGAGGGGGAGTGAGAGCAATAGAGAGAGGTGGGGGGGCAGAAAGAGAGAGAGGAAAGGAGAGAGGGGTAAAGAGATAGAGAGAAGTGGGGGGGCAGAAAGAGAGAGAGGAAAGGAGAGAGGGGTAAAGAGAGAGAGAGAAGTGGGGGGGCAGAAAGAGAGAGAGGAAAGGAGAGAGGGGTAAAGAGAGAGAGAGAGGTGGGGGGGCAGAAAGAGAGAGAGGAAAGGAGAGAGGGGTAAAGAGATAGAGAGAGGTGGGGGGGCAGAAAGAGAGAGAAAAGGAGAGAGGGGTAAAGAGATAGAGAGAGAGCGAGGGAGGATAGAGCGAAAGAGAGCTGCAGTGAAGAGAACAGGACTGAGAGAGCCTCCACGCTCATCTCATCTCCACAGCAACCAAGTTACCACATCTCATCTCCACAGCAACCAAGTTACCACAACTCATCTCATCTCCGCAGCAACAAAGGTACCACACTCCAATTGGCACCATGACAACTGCAGCAACACACACACACACCCCCGCCACAGGATACAGAGCCCACGGAGCTGGCGCTGATCCAAGCCGCGGAAACCTCGCTGGCAGTGCTTACCGGCCACGCATAGCGAGTGCTTCTCCTCCTCTTCCTCATCTTCCTCCTCCTTCTCACCACTGCAGTGTGAAGTATTACTAAGTAGCCAGGTAAACCGTGAAACAAGTCCGTATTCGACGCAGGATGGGAATGTGCACTTGCCTATGATTCCCTCTGATTGCCTCTGATTCCCTCTGATTCAAATCTACCAATAGGTTAGTTGTTTTATACGATTGTTTTAAGTCCAAATCCAACCCTTAACCCTTACCTTAACCATTCGGCGTCAATGCTTTAAACGTAACTTTAAACACTTTGAAATTTGCCGTGAGACTGTGAGAGTTGATAGGTATTAACTGGTCTGTTCCAACAACAACAACGAATAGGAAAATATTAACCTGTAGCTGTAGCTGTTATAGGATTGTGGGGGAAAAGGAATGGACTGATTTCCTGTGGGATTTTCCACCTATCAGCTCTCGATCTCTCGGTTTGGTTTAGGGCTATGTAAACCTTTTATGCCCGAACTGCTTTTGTGCTTGTTCTCTGTTCTGTTTGTGTGTGGTTTATTTTTGGACTGTTTGGTGTCCTGTTTTGGGGTTGGTCATTATTTCCACCTGTTGTTGTTGTTGGCATGACCTTACCGGACGGAGTAAATAAGGTTTTCTCTAAACCTCTGCTCTCTCCGCACCCACCACTCCTAGCTACGTGACAACAACCTCAGTGGCATGTGTTCATGGAAGCCAAGGCAAGCCAAGGCTTCCCAGAAGAATATACATGTTAAATAAATAACATACAATATTGGATCTTTCGTCTCTCTGTGATACGTTGTTTTCCTTCAATTCACAAGAGGCTGAATGTCTCTCACACCCCCGAGTGATCAAAACAGCACCCCCTCTGTCTCTATACGTGTAGGTCATGTTGCTGTTTGGTCAAAAATAGTATTCGTTGATTCATTAACCAATTCGCTTTGAGCTAGACTGAGCGAACTCAACTGTGATTGGTCCTGCTGCACCAACAAACAAACAAAAAGTGCCAAGGGAAGTCATTTTGGATTTGGCTTCACAACAATCACATCACGTCAAAAGCGAAACATCATTGACAGAAAAACAAGTATAATTGTTGCATCTCGTTGTGTTGTTGTCCTCCGGTGACTGGCTAGCTAGCTAAAATAGGCTCCTTCCTAAATTATCCCTGGATGGAGATGGGGATTTGGACTTGTGGTTTTACTTAATTCTCCGTACTGGCCAATGATTATAACGGGGATTCTGATCCAACCATAAATTCATACACTGTTGTGCCCCTGGTCTGAGAGGATGGAAGTTCAACATGTAGCTAGATGTAGAATGCTAACGTTAACTAGCTGGCTCCCGAGTGGCGCAGCGGTCTAAGGCACTGCATCTCAGTGCAAGAGGTGTCACTACAGTCACTGGTTTGATTCCAGGCTGTATCACATCCGGCCATGATTGGGAGTCCCATAGGTCGGCGCACACTATTGGCCAAGCATCGTCCGGGGTAGGCCTTTATTATAAATAAGAATTTGTTCTTAAGAACTGATTTGTTAAATAAAACATAATAATAATAAATAATTGTTGCCCATTTATAGGAAGTTAGGCGAGAAAACATTTTAGCCAGGTAGCCGAGGACAACAAAACATTTAATCTGTACTGAG
Organism: Oncorhynchus clarkii lewisi; assembly: GCF_045791955.1. Taxonomy (NCBI): domain Eukaryota; kingdom Metazoa; phylum Chordata; class Actinopteri; order Salmoniformes; family Salmonidae; genus Oncorhynchus; species Oncorhynchus clarkii. The sequence continues at coordinate 50,377,820 of NC_092167.1, forward strand.
TAGTTTCTGTGTCACGTTCCTTCATTACGTCTGGGTGTTAGTTTGGTCAGGGCGTGAGTTGGTGTGGGTAGTCTATGTTCTATTTTCTATGTTGTATTTTTGTGTTCGGCCTGGTATGGTTCTCAATCAGAGGCAGGTGTCGTTCGTTGTCTCTGTTTGAGAATCATACTTAGGCAGCCTTTTTTCACCGACTTGAGTTGTGGGTGATTGTTTTCTGTGTCTTCACCAGACAGAACTGTTTCGATTTCGTTTCGTTCTTTATTATTATTATTTTCGTGTTCAGTGTCTTTTCATTAAAAATGACGAACACCTACCACGCTGCACATTGGTCCGATCTTTCATACTCCTCGTCAGAGGAAGACGAATTTCGTTACAACATGGAAGAGAAGAGAGAAGGATGTCATTGGTGTTTCACATGAAAGAGAGGAGGATATCATTGGTGTTTCACTATGAAAGAGAGGAGGATGTCATTGGTGTTTCACATGATAGAGAGGAGGATGTCATTGGTGTTTCACATGGAAGAGAGGAGGATGTAATTGGTGTTTCTCATGGAAGAGAGGAGGATGTCATTGGTGTTTCTCATGGAAGAGAGGAGGATGTCATTGGTGTTTCTCCATGAGTAGGGTGAGTCAAAGAGAGAGTTAGAAAGGAAGAGAAATATTTCGGGTCTGAGGAGCGCGAGCGGAAATAGAACAGAAGACAGATTTCCTTGCGCGGTGTAACGGAGGGATGCTCGTCCTGTTCTGCTCTTTGAGTTCCCAGCGGCGTGCCTCTGTGTGTCTCCTTGTGTGTGTTGACTGTTTCAATCAAAATGTAAAAAAAAAAATTATAATCATAAATGTATTAGTGTTTTATTTAAACAAAAAATGAAGAGTGAAGTGTGTGTGAGAGAGAGAGCGGGAGGGAGAACGTGAGAGACCCCCTTGGTCAAAATCTATGTGATGAGCTGAAACAATGAAAATTGATTGGATCTAAAGTCATCAACATCAAAGGGTATTATTTTCACCCAACTTTTAACCATCCAATGAAATTGATTTCACATTAGTTAACAAATCAACCACATGTAAGTCAAAATTAGACGTTGAACTGACGTCTGTGCCCGGTGTGGAGAGAAGGAAAGAGAGAGAGAGAGAGAGAGACAGAGAGAGAGAGAGACAGAGAGAGGAGTGAAGAGAGGAGCGCAGTGGGAGAAAGAGAGAGAGAGAGAGAGACAGAGAGAGAGAGAGAGACAGAGAGAGAGCTCACCAGCGTGAGGAGTGAAGAGAGGAGCGTAGTGGGAGAGCGAGAGACAGAGAGCTCACAAGCGTGTAGAGTGAAGAGAGGAGCGTAGTGGGAGAGAGAGAGACAGAGAGAGAGATAGAGAGACAGAGAGAGAGAGAGAGACAGAGAGAGAGAGAGAGAGAGAGAGCGAGAGAGAGAGAGCGAGAGAGAGAGAGCTAGCTCACCACGCAGCTTGAAAGCATGCTGAAGCAGAGAGTCATGTCATCCTTCGCTGGGAGCACAGATTCCTGCTCGGACTTGGTGGCACGAGGATGACCTGAAGGAACCTGCGAAAACACGCACCTTTCCCGTCTAGAGGAAGGCTCGAGAGGTGAAGCTTTTTTCAAATGATTTTAGATTTGACATTTAGTGGATCAGTCTGTTTGATGTATTCTAATGACTCTGCTCATAGCCTGATGTATCACCAGAATGGTAACTTAGGTCGAAAGGTAGCTTATCAGTGTGTTGTTAGACTATCAGTCTCTAGTCCTATCAGTAGCCAGTAGACTGGGCTAGCATTGGTTTATGGATTGTGTTAGAGAGAGAGAGAGAGAGAGAGAGAGAGAGAGAGAGAGAGAGATATGTCTGTTGGTCTTCTATGGACAAACTTGAAATCTGTTAACTAATTGTCTGGTACTCTAGAGAGAGAGAGAGCTATAGATAGATAGATAACTAATTGTCTGGTACTCTACATCAAATGAAGCCTGCTTGATAACTTTATTCAGACAGAACAATTCATAAATAGCCAGAACTCTTACAGCTCTATAAACAGAACTAAAGCAACAACATTCAGTTACAAGAGTTTGGTGTGTGTGTGTGTGTTGAGGTGGGCAAGTTCACATCTACTCTGATAGCAACAGATTGACTGCTCATCTTGTGTGGGTGCAAGATTCAGATTTGGGCTGGGCGATATATATCGAATTAATTTGATTCGTTAAAATTTATGTCTTTTTTTTTGTCTCCTTCGCTGCTTCTGTGCTGTGGTCACTGTGTACCTTCTCACTCCACAGACACCAAGCCCCTCCTCCTTCTGTGCTGTGGTCACTGTGTACCTTCTCACTCCACAGACACCAAGCCCCTCCTCCTTCTGTGCTGTGGTCACTGTGTACCTTCTCACTCCACAGACACCAAGCCCCTCCTCCTTCTGTGCTGTGGTCACTGTGTACCTTCTCACTCCACAGACACCAAGCCCCTCCTCCTTCTGTGCTGTGGTCACTGTGTACCTTCCCACTCCACAGACACCAAGCCCCTCCTCCTTCTGTGCTGTGGTCACTGTGTACCTTCCCACTCCACAGACACCAAGCCCCTCCTCTTTCTGTGCTGTGGTCACTGTGTACCTTCCCACTCCACAGACACCAAGCCCCTCCTTCTGTGTTGAGGTCAATGTGTACCTTCCCACTCCACAGACACCAAGCCCCTCCTCCTTCTGTGTTGTGGTCACTGTGTACCTTCCCACTCCACAGACACCAAGCCCCTCCTCCTTCTGTGCTGTGGTCACTGTGTACCTTCCCACTCCACAGACACCAAGCCCCTCCTCCTTCTGTGTTGTGGTCACTGTGTACCTTCCCACTCCACAGACACCAAGCCCCTCCTCCTTCTGTGCTGTGGTCACTGTGTACCTTCCCACTCCACAGACACCAAGCCCCTCCTCCTTCTGTGCTGTGGTCACTGTGTACCTTCCCACTCCACAGACACCAAGCCCCTCCTCCTTCTGTGTTGTGGTCACTGTGTACCTTCCCACTCCACAGACACCAAGCCCCTCCTCCTTCTGTGCTGTGGTCACTGAGTACCTTCCCACTCCACAGACACCAAGCCCCTCCTCCTTCTGTGCTGTGGTCACTGTGTACCTTCCCACTCCACAGACACCAAGCCCCTCCTCCTTCTGTGCTGTGGTCACTGTGTACCTTCCCACTCCACAGACACCAAGCCCCTCCTCCTTCTGTGTTGTGGTCACTGTGTACCTTCCCACTCCACAGACACCAAGCCCCTCCTCCTTCTGTGCTGTGGTCACTGTGTACCTTCCCACTCCACAGACACCAAGCCCTTCCTTCTTCTGTGCTGTGGTCACTGTGTACCCTCACACTCCACAGACACCAAGCCCCTCCTCCTTCTGTGCTGTGGTCACTGTGTACCTTCCCCCAACACAGACACCAAGCCCCTCCTCCTTCTGTGTTGTGGTCACTGTGTACCTTCCCACTCCACAGACACCAAGCCCCTCCTTATTCTGTGCTGTGGTCACTGTGTACCCTCCCACTCCACAGACACCAAGCCCCTCCTCCTTCTGTGTTGAGGTCACTGTGTACCTTCCCCCAACACAGACACCAAGCCCCTCCTCCTTCTGTGCTGTGGTGACTGTGTACCTTCCCACTCCACAGACACCAAGCCCCTCCTCCTTCTGTGCTGTGGTCACTGTGTACCTTCCCACTCCACAGACACCAAGCCCCTCCTCCTTCTGTGCTGTGGTCACTGTGAACCTTCCCACTCCACAGACACCAAGCCCCTCCTCCTTCTGTGCTGTGGTCACTGTGTACCTTCCCACTCCACAGACACCAAGCCCCTCCTCCTTCTGTGTTGTGGTCACTGTGTACCCTCCCACTCCACAGACACCAAGCCCCTCCTCCTTCTGTGCTGTGGTCACTGTGTATCTTCCCACTCCACAGACACCAAGCCCCTCCTCCTTCTGTGCTGTGGTCACTGTGTACCTTCCCACTCCACAGACACCAAGCCCCTCCTCCTTCTGTGTTGTTGTCACTGTGTACCTTCCCACTCCACAGACACCAAGCCCCTCCTCCTTCTGTGTTGTGGTCACTGTGTATCTTCTCACTCAACAGACACCAAGCCCCTCCTCCTTCTGTGCTGTGGTCACTGTGTACCTTCCCACTCCACAGACACCAAGCCCCTCCTCCTTCTGTGCTGTGGTCACTGTGTACCTTCCCACTCCACAGACACCAAGCCCCTCCTCCTTCTGTGTTGTGGTCACTGTGTACCTTCCCACTCCACAGACACCAAGCCCCTCCTCCTTCTGTGTTGTGGTCACTGTGTACCTTCCCACTCCACAGACACCAAGCGCCTCCTCCTTCTGTGCTGTGGTCACTGTGTACCTTCCCACTCCACAGACACCAAGCCCCTCCTTCTTCTGTGTTGAGGTCACTGTGTACCTTCCCCCAACACAGACACCAAGCCCCTCCTCCTTCTGTGTTGTGGTCACTGTGTACCTTCCCACTCCACAGACACCAAGCGCCTCCTCCTTCTGTGCTGTGGTCACTGTGTACCTTCCCACTCCACAGACACCAAGCCCCTCCTCCTTCTGTGCTGTGGTCACTGTGTACCTTCCCACTCCACAGACACCAAGCCCCTCCTCCTTCTGTGCTGTGGTCACTGTGTACCTTCTCACTCAAATCTTTGAACAGAACAGACTCTACTAAGACGGGAGAATCAACAAACCTGATGGTGGAAAATGCTCCGTTTCTGTCGCTCTGCGTTTGGCCACAGACTGTTATGTGTTAGCTGTGTAGTCTGTTCTGAGCATAAAAATATGCGTTTGTCTGAGGGATTGTCAACTCGTCCTCATTCTGAGAAATTTGCATCTTATCCAGGAAAATGATACGTTTCTGTCAACTCGTTCTCATTCTGAGAAATTAGCATCTTATCCAGGAAAATGATACGTTTCTGTCAACTCGTTCTCATTCTGAGAAATTAGCATTTTATCCAGGAAGGCCGCTTGATTTCAACATCTACAACAAAGTGAACAGGCTGTTGTTGTTCAGACAATGTGAGACTTGACAGAGAGGTGTGTTCATAACAGTATAACTGTCCTACCTTGTTAGGAAGCAAGTAGATCCAAGTTGGACTAAAAATAAAGACCAGTAGGCTTCTCACTGACAGTGGACTTGTGCATGAGAGATTGTTAATGAGACCCGTGGTAATGTTCTAGAATGCTGTGGTAATGTTCTAGAATGCTGTGGTAATGTTCTAGAATGCTGTGGTAATGTTCTAGAATGCTGTGGTAATGTTCTAGAATGCCATGGTAATGTTCTAGAATGCTGTGGTAATGTTCTAGAGTGCCATGGTAATGTTCTAGAATGCTGTGGTAATGTTCTAGAATGCTGTGGTAATGTTCTAGAATAACGTGGTAATGTTCTAGAATGCTGTGGTAATGTTCTAGAATGCCGTGGTAATGGTCTAGAATGCCGTGGTAATGTCCTAGAATAATGTGGTAATGTTCTAGAATGCTGTGGTAATGTTCTAGAATGCCGTGGTAATGTTATAGAATGCCGTGGTAATGTTCTAGAATTCCGTGGTAATGTTCTAGAATGACATGGTAATGTTCTAGAATGACGTGGTAATGTTCTAGAATGACGTGGTAATGTTCTAGAATGACGTGGTAATGTTATAGAATGACATGGTAATGTTCTAGAATACCGTGGTAATGTTCTAGAATGCTGTGGTAATGTTATAGAATGCCGTGGTAATGTTATAGAATGACGCGGTAATGTTCTAGAATGCCGTGGTAATGTTTTAGAATGCAGTGGTAATGTTTTAGAATGACGTGGTAATGTTCTAGAATGACGTGGCAATGTTCTAGAATGACGTGGCAATCTTCTAGAATGCCGTGGTAATGTTTTAGAATGTCGTGGTAATGTTCTAGAATGACGTGGTAATGTTCTAGAGTGACGTGGTAATGTTCTAGAATGACGTGGTAATGTTCTAGAATGCCATGGTAATGTTCTAGAATGACGTGGTAATGTTCTAGAATGACGTGGTAATGTTCTAGAATTCCGTGGTAATGTTATAGAATGCCGTGGTAATGTTCTAGAATGCCGTGGTAATGTTCTAGAATGACGTGGTAATGTTCTAGAATTCCGTGGTAATGTTCTAGAATGCCGTGGTAATGTTCTAGAATGCCGTGGTAATGTTCTAGAATGACGTGGTAATGTTCTAGAATGACGTGGTAATGTTCTAGAATTCCGTGGTAATGTTCTAGAATGACGTGGTAATGTTCTAGAATGACGTGGTAATGTTCTAGAATTCCGTGGTAATGTTCTAGAATTCCGAGGTAATGTTCTAGAATTCCGTGGTAATGTTCTAGAATTCCGAGGTAATGTTCTAGAATGACGTGGTAATGTTCTAGAATGACGTGGTAATGTTCTAGAATTCCGTGGTAATGTTCTAGAATGACGTGGTAATGTTCTAGAATTCCGTGGTAATGTTCTAGAATGCTGTGGTAATGTTCTAGAATGACGTGGTAATGTTCTAGAAAGCTGTGGTAATGTTCTAGAATACCGTGGTAATGTTCTAGAATGCCTGCTACCAGACGTCGGTCATCATTAGTGAATGTGCATTATTCATGGCTCTGGTTATATTTAGAACAAACATGACATTTTCATAGACAGACTTGAAAGTCAGATGAGTTATTGTTGCATAAAAGGAGGTTAAACTATTTTAATAAAATAATAAAATAATTGGTGGGTCTTATTAAGGTTGAAAGCTTACATTTGATCCTTGGTACAATTTTACAAGCCCTGAATTCATTAGGTTGTTCCCAACTGTTTGAAATGCGGTCTATTGACCTTTAATTGTCCAAGATTAAAGATTAAACGAATAAAATAATAATATATATACTGTATATATCGTGAATTGCCCATAATAAATCTAGATATCATTTTTAGGCCACATCGCCCACCCCTGATTCAGTTCCTGGTCATGTTGGATTCTCCTTCTCTCTGCCTCTCTCGCTATCCATCTCTCCATCTCTCCTTCTCTCTGCCTCTCTGCCTCTCTCGCTATCCATCTCTCCATCTCTCCTTCTCTCTGCCTCTCTCGCTATCCATCTCTCCATCTCTCCTTCTCTCTGCCTCTCTCGCTCTCCATCTCTCCTCCATCTCCATCTCTCCTTCTCTCTGCCTCTCGCTCTCCATCTCTCCATCTCCTTCTCATCTCCATCTCTCCTTCTCTCCTTCTCTCTGCCTCTCCATCTCTCCTCTCCTCCATCTCCATCTCTCCTCCTCTCCTCCCCATCTCCATCTCTCCTTCTCTCTGCCTCTCTGCCTCTCCATCTCTCCTCTCCTCCATCTCCATCTCTCCTCCTCTCCTCCCCATCTCCATCTCTCCTTCTCTCTGCCTCTCTGCCTCTCCATCTCTCCTCTCCTCCATCTCCATCTCTCTGCCTCTCTGCCTCTCCATCTCTCCTCTCCTCCATCTCCATCTCTCCTTCTCTCTGCCTCTCTCGCTCTCCATCTCTCCTCCATCTCCATCTCTCCATCTCTCCTTCTCCCCATCTCCCCTCCTCTCCTTCTCTCTGCCTCTCTCGCTCTCCATCTCTCCTCCATCTCCATCTCTCCATCTCTCCTTCCATCTCCCCTCCTCTCCTTCTCTCTGCCTCTCTCGTTATCCATCTCTCCTCCATCTCCATCTCTCCTTCTCCCCATCTCCCCTCCTCTCCTTCTCTCTGCCTCTCTCGCTATCCATCTCTCCTCTCCTCCATCTCTCCATCTCTCCTCCTCTCCTCTCTATCTCCCCTCCTCTCCATCTCTCCTCATCTCTCCTCCTCTCCTCCCCTTCTCCCCTCCTCTCCTTCTCTCTGCCTCTCTCACTATCCATCTCTCCTCTCCTCCATCTCTCCATCTCTCCTCCTCTCCATCTTTCCATCTCTCCTCCTCTCCTCCTCTCCATCTCTCCTCTCCTCCATCTCTCCTCCTCTCCTCCCCTTCTCCCCTCCTCTCCTTCTCTCTGCCTCTCTAACTATCCATCTCTCCTCTCCTCCATCTCTCCATCTCTCCTCCTCTCCATCTCTCCTCTCCTCCATCTCTCCATCTCTCCTCCTCTCCTCCTCTCCATCTCTCGCCATCTCTCCATCTCTCCTCCTCTCTCCTCCTCTCCATCTCTCCTCATCTCTCCTCCTCTCCATCTATCCTCATCTCTCCTCCTCATCTCCCCTCCTCTCCTTCTCTCTGCCTCTCTCGCTATCCATCTCTCCTCCTCTCCTCCTCTCCATCTCTCCTTCTCTCTGCCTCTCTCGCTCTCTCCCCATCTCTCCTCTCCTCCATCTCTCCTTCTCTCTGCCTCTCTCGCTATCCATCTCTCCTCCATCTCCATCTCTCCATCTCTCCTCCTCTCCTCCCCATCTCCCCTCCTCTCCATCTCTCCTCATCTCTCCTCTCCATCTCTCCATCTCTCCTCCTCTCCATCTCTCCTCCTCTCCATCTCTCCTCATCTCTCCTCCTCTCCATCTTTCCTCATCTCTCCTCCTCATCTCCCCTCCTCTCCTTCTCTCTGCCTCTCTCGCTATCCATCTCTCCTCCTCTCCTACCCTCCACCTCTCCTTCTCTCTGCCTCTCTCGCTCTCTCTCCATCTCTCCTCTCCTCCATCTCTCCTTCTCTCTGCCTCTCTCGCTATCCATCTCTCCTCCATCTCCATCTCTCCATCCCTCCTCCCCATCTCCCCTCCTCTCCATCTCTCCTCATCTCTCCTCCTCTCCTCTCCATCTCTCCATCTCTCCTCCTTTCCATCTCTCCTCCTCTCCATCTCTCCATCTATCCATCTCTCCTCATCTCTCCATCTCTCCTCCTCCTCTCCTCCTCTCCATCTCTCCATCTATTTTATAGAAATGGAACACACAAGGTGTGTGTGTGTGTGGGGGGGTTGTTTCTGTAAATCACAGCAGCACATCCTCTCCTCACATCATCCATCAGAATAAGTGTCCATCTTATTGTTAGTGCACTACTTTAGACCAGGGCCCATAGCACCCTATTCCCTGTATAGTGCACTACTTTAGACCAGAGCCCTATTCCCTATGTAGTGCACTACCTTAGACCAGAGCCCTATTCCCTATGTAGTGCACTACTTTAGACCAGGACCCTATTCCCTACATAGTGCACTACTTTAGACCAGGACCCTATTCCCTACATAGTGCACTACTTTAGACCAGGGCCCTATTCCCTATATAGTGGTACCCCAGGACCCTATTCCCTACATAGTGCACTATTTTAGACCAGGACCCCATTCCCTACATAGTGCACTACTTTAGACCAGGACCCTATTCCCTACATAGTGCACTACTTTAGACCAGGACCCTATTCCCTACATAGTGCACTACTTTAGACCAGGACCCTATTCCCTATGTAGTGCACTGCTTTAGACCAGAGCCCTATTCCCTATATAGTGCAGTACTTTAGACCAGGGCCCTATTCCCTATATAGTGCACTACCTTAGACCAGAGCCCTATTCCCTATATAGTGCACTACCTTAGTATTCCCTATGTAGTGCACTACTTTAGACCAGGACCCTATTCCCTATATAGTGCACTACTTTAGACCAGGACCCATAGCATCATATTCCCTATATAGTGCACTACTTTAGACCAGGGCCCATTTGAAACACATCCCTTTAATTCATCTTCCGTAAAACTTCTACTAAACACCACAATGACAAAGCCAAAACATGTTTTTAGAAATGTTTACTAATTTACTCAAATTTAAAAACAGAAATACCTTATTTCACTAAGTATTCAGACCGTCTGCTATGAGACTTGAAATTGAGCTCAGGTGCATCCTGTTTCCATTGATCATCCTTGAAATGTTTCTACAACTTGATTGGAGTCCACTTGTGCTAAATTCAATTGATTGGACATGATTTGGAAAGGCACACACCTGTCTCCATAACGTCCCACAGTTGACAGTGGATGTCAGAGCAAAAACCAAGCCATGAAGCTGAGGGAATTGTCCGTAGAGCTCCGAGACATGATTGTGTCGAGGCACAGATCTGGGGAAGGGTACCAAAAAATTTCTGCAGTATTGAAGGTCCCCAAGAACACAGTGGCCTCCATCATTCTTAAATGGAAGAAGTTTGGAACCATCAAGACTCTTCCTAGAGCTGGCAGCCCGGCCAAACTGAGCAATCGGGGAAGAAGGGCCTTGGTCAGGGAGGTGACCAAGAACCCGATGGTCACGCTGACAGAGCTCTAGAGTTCCTCTGTGGAGATGAGAGAATCTTCCAGAATGACAAACATCTCTGCAGCACTCCCCCAATCATGCCTTTATGGCAGAGTGGCCAGACGGAAGCCACTCCTCAGTAAAAGGCACATGACAGCCCGCTTGGAGTTTGCCAAAAGGCACCTAAAGACTTTCAGACCATGAGAAACAAGATTCTCTGGTCTGATGAAACCAAGATTGAACTCTTCGGCCTGAATGCTAAGTGTCATTTCTGGAGGAAACCAGCCACCATCCTACAGTGAAGCATGGTGGTGGCAGCATCATGTTGTGGGGATGTTTTTCAGAGGCAGGGACTGGGAGACTAGTCAGGATTGAGGCAAAGATGAACGGAGCAAAGTACAGAGAGATCCTTGATGAAAACCTGCTCCAAAGCGCTCAGGACCTCAGACTGGAGTGAAAGTTCACCTTCCAACAGGACAACGACCCTAAGCACACAGCCAAGACAATGCAGGAGTGGCTTCGGGACAAGTCTCTGAATGTCCTTGAGTGGCCCAGCCAGAGCCTGGACTTGAACCTGATCAAACATCTCTGGAGAGACCTGAAAATAGCTGTGCATCAATGCTCCCCATCCAACCTGACAGAGCTTGAGAGGATCTGCAGAGAAGAATGGGAGAAACTCCCCAAATACAGGTGTGCCAAGCTTGTAGTGTCATACCTATGAAGACTTGAGGCTGTAATCGCTGCCAAAGGTGCTTCAACAAAGTACTAAGTACTACCCCCATACCATAAGAGTCCTGAACATCTAATCAAATGGTTACCCAGACTATATGCATTACATTGCACCCCCCCCCCCCCCCCCCCCTTCTACGCTGCTGCTACTCTCTGTTATTATCTATTGTTGTTTCTTTGGCATCATTAAAGGCGAGGACTGTTATTTTATCAAATCAATTCTCTGTAATTATTATTACGTGATTAAACTAATCATGTCAATTTAATTAACTAGGTAGTCGGGGCACCACGGAAAATATTCAGATTACAAAGTTATCATTTTCCAAATATAACTCTTCAGATATTTTAATATCTGATCAATTAGTCTTCTAATTAATGAGTTATTCTTTACCTCACGTTAGTCTCATTCCAAACGTCGTAAATTGTTGGTTATCTGCACGAACCCAGTCTTCACTATGAATCATCCGTACATCAATTGGCTTAATCATTTATTTACTAACTAACTAAATACACAGAAATAATTCTACCTACATGTACATGTTACCTCGGTAAGTTAGTCTAGTCAGCTATTTGAACCTTGTAGAGGCTGAATTAGCTTACGGCACACGCACGTACTAACCTCCAGGGGGCCCCATTGAGTCCCTCTCACTTAGATATCATGACAAAATGTGTAGAATTGCAGAAGAAAAAAAAATGCTTTAAAACTGCAAACAAAATGTATCTTCGCAACGAAATGTGTAGAATTAATTTGTTTAACACCTTCAATCACGTGTTATACGAAGATAGAAATTGTCTTATTATATTATATATTATTACCTTCAATCATAATTTCTATCTTATTATAACACACAAACTATGTTCCGGACTAAGACTCACTTCCACGGGATAATTTCTATCTTCGTATAATAAATGTTATATTTAAAACCAACCCTTTCTTGTGCAGCTTTTCCTCCCAATCTTATTATTTCTAATAGAATACGTCAATGTAGAAATAAGAGATGTAGAATTTCCATACTCGTAGTTTACGCAGATGATTCAATGTTTCCGATGATCTGTGTACTATTGAGGTAGAGCAACCCTAACCCTATTGAGGTAGAGCAACCCTAACCCTATTGAGGTAGAGCAACCCTAACCCTATTGAGGTAGAGCAACCCTAACCCTATTGAGGTAGAGCAACCCTAACCCTATTGAGGTAGAGCAACCCTAACCCTATTGAGGTAGAGCAACCCTAACCCTATTGAGGTAGAGCAACCCTAACCCTATTGAGGTAGAGCAACCCTAACCCTATTGAGGTAGAGCAACCCTAACCCTATTGAGGTAGAGCAACCCTAACCCTATTGAGGTAGAGCAACCCTAACCCTAACCCTATTGAGGTAGAGCAACCCTAACCCTATTGAGGTAGAGCAACCCTAACCCTATTGAGGTAGAGCAACCCTAACCCTATTGAGGTAGAGCAACCCTAACCCTATTGAGGTAGAGCAACCCTAACCCTATTGAGGTAGAGCAACCCTAACCCTATTGAGGTAGAGCAACCCTAACCCTATTGAGGTAGAGCAACCCTAACCCTATTGAGGTAGAGCAACCCTAACCCTATTGAGGTAGAGCAACCCTAACCCTATTGGGATAGAGCAACCCTAACCCTATTGAGGTAGAGCAACCCTAACCCTATTGAGGTAGAGCAACCCTAACCCTATTGAGGTAGAGCAACCCTAACCCTATTGAGGTAGAGCAACCCTAACCCTATTGAGGTAGAGCAACCCTAACCCTATTGAGGTAGAGCAACCCTAACCCTATTGAGGTAGAGCAACCCTAACCCTATTGAGGTAGAGCAACCCTAACCCTATTGAGGTAGAGCAACCCTAACCCTATTGAGGTAGAGCAACCCTAACCCTATTGAGGTAGAGCAACCCTAACCCTAACCCTATTGAGGTAGAGCAACCCTAACCCTATTGAGGTAGAGCAACCCTAACCCTATTGAGGTAGAGCAACCCTAACCCTATTGAGGTAGAGCAACCCTAACCCTATTGAGGTAGAGCAACCCTAACCCTATTGAGGTAGAGCAACCCTAACCCTATTGAGGTAGAGCAACCCTAACCCTATTGAGGTAGAGCAACCCTAACCCTATTGGGATAGAGCAACCCTAACCCTATTGAGGTAGAGCAACCCTAACCCTATTGAGGTAGAGCAACCCTAACCCTATTGAGGTAGAGCAACCCTAACCCTATTGAGGTAGAGCAACCCTAACCCTATTGAGGTAGAGCAACCCTAACCCTATTGAGGTAGAGCAACCCTAACCCTATTGAGGTAGAGCAACCCTAACCCTATTGAGGTAGAGCAACCCTAACCCTATTGAGGTAGAGCAACCCTAACCCTATTGAGGTAGAGCAACCCTAACCCTATTGAGGTAGAGCAACCCTAACCCTATTGAGGTAGAGCAACCCTAACCCTATTGAGGTAGAGCAACCCTAACCCTATTGAGGTAGAGCAACCCTAACCCTATTGAGGTAGAGCAACCCTAACCCTATTGAGGTAGAGCAACCCTAACCCTATTGAGGTAGAGCAACCCTAACCCTATTGAGGTAGAGCAACCCTAACCCTATTGAGGTAGAGCGCAGTAGTTTGACCTCTGTGTCGTGTTGCAGTGGAGAGGAGAGAGTTGAAAGATTAGGTTATGGAGATCAAATCAAATCAAATGTATTTATATAGCCCTTCGTACATCAGCTGATATCTCAAAGTGGGGCGGCAGTGTAGCCTAGTGGTTAGAGTGTTGGACTAGTAACCGAAAGGTTGCAAGTTCAAATCCCCGAGCTGACAAGGTACAAATCTGGCAAGCCTAGGAACATTGGGTTCCAGTGGGTCGTTCTGCCTGTTCAGGGGCAGAACGACCCACTGGAACCCACTGTTCCTAGGCTGTCATTGAAAATAAGAATTTGTTCTTAACTGACTTGCCTAGTTAGATAAAGGTAAAATCAAAGTGCTGTACAGAAACCCAGCCTAAAACCCCAAACAGCAAGCAATGCAGGTGTAGAAGCACGGTGTTGGGGAATATTAAAGCCACTCCACTTTAGACTAGTCAACAGAGTACGACAGACAGGCTGTGAACTCTAACCCCTTATAGAGGGGGGATATGAGCCCTGGTCACAAGATAGGCTGTGAACCCTAACCCCTTATAGAGGGGGGATATGAGCCCTGGTCAAAAGTAGTGCTCTACAATAGGGTGTTATTTGGGACATAACCTCTCTCTCATTTTCACTCCCCATGTCTCTCCACTATCTCCCCCTGTCTCCACCCTGTCTCTCCACTATACCCCCTGTCTCTCCACTATCTCCCCCTCCACCCTCTCCCCATGTCTCTCCACTATCTCCCCCTGTCTCCACCCTGTCTCTCCACTATCTCACCTTGTCTCTCCACTATCTCCCCCTGTCTCCACCCTGTCTCTCCACTATCTCCCCCTGTCTCCACCCTGTCTCTCCACTGTCTCCACCATGTCTCTCCACTATCTCCCCATGTCTCCACCCTGTCTCTCCACTATCTCCCCATGTCTCCCCCCTGTCTCCCTCGTCTCCACCCTGTCTCTCCACCATCTCCCCCTGTCTCCCCATGTCTCCACCCTGTCTCTCCACTATCTCCCCCTGTCTCTCCACTATCTCCCCATGTCTCTCCCCTGTCTCTCCACTATCTCCCCATGTCTCCCCCCTGTCTCTCCACTATCTCCCCATGTCTCTCCCCTGTCTCTCCACTATCTCCCCATGTCTCTCCACTATCCTGTCTCTCCACTATCTCCCCATGTCTCTCCCCTGTCTCTCCACTATCTCCCCATGTCTCCACCCTGTCTCTCCACTATCTCCCCATGTCTCTCCCCTGTCTCTCCACTATCTCCCCATGTCTCCCCCCTGTCTCTCCACTATCTCCCCATGTCTCTCCCCCACTGTCTCTCCACTATCTCCCCATGTCTCCCCATGTCTCCCCCTCTGTCTCTCCACTATCTCCCCATGTCTCCACCCTGTCTCTCCACTGTCTCCCCATGTCTCTCACCCTGTCTCTCCACTATCTCCCCATGTCTCTCCCCTGTCTCTCCACTATCTCCCCATGTCTCCCCTCTGTCTCCCTCCGTCAACGGCGTTAAATGGGATTAAAAACAAGCCGTGTCTGTGTGTCTGTGTGTGTGGCGCGGACATTGCCAAAACAGTAATTTTTTACAGGCTTCTATTGTTTGGTTTGGCATAGCTCAGCGATGCCTTGGCTTTCATTTGTTTAATGCTTTTAGTGGTTGCATCCACCTACCCCTTATCACACACACAAACACACACACACACACACACACTACACATCTCGATCTTAGATTCCCGGGTGACTTTATCTGCATACTTGTTTATTCCTCTACCTACTCACCCATTTAATTTGTGCTAAAGGAAAACAGAGGTAAGGAGGAATCAATCTCTTAGATTTAGAATCTTCGTCATTTAGAGTCTTTGTCATTTAGAGTCTTTATCATTTAGAATCTTTATCATTTAGAATCTTTATCATTTAGAATCTTTATCATTTAGAATCTTTATCATTTAGAATCTTTATCATTTAGAATCCACCAAAGAAAAACTTTCTTTCTTCCGTAAACTGAAACTTCCACTTGTTGTTCCGGTCCGCAGCGCTAAGCTGTTAACTCAACAGGCTAACCATCCCTGATCTCTCCCTGTGTGTGTGTGTGTGTGTGTGTGTGTGTGTGTGTGTGTGCGTGTCTAATCCCTCACTAAGCAGCAGTCAACCACGTCTCATCCCTTCCCCCTACCGATCAGTCTATAGCCTTAGTCCCAAATGGCATCCTATTCCCTATCTAGTGCCCCTAAGGGCCCTGGTCAGAAGTAGGGCACTAGATAGAGAACAGAGTGCCATTTGGGTTGCCAAACCTAGGTTAATCAATACCTTCCAATCAGTAGTTTTGATCAGCCGGTTTAACCAATGGATCTAAGCCGTGTTCTAACCTAAGGCAAACACACACATCTCATCTCCCCTCCCCCCCCCTCCCTCCAAATATTTAAGTGCCTTTGAACGGGGTTTGGTAGTAGGTGCAAGGCTCCACTGGTTTGTGTCAAGAACTGCAACGCTGCTGGGGTTTTTCCACGCTCAACAGTTTCCCTGTGTGTATCAAGAATGGTCCAACACCCAAAGGACATCCAGCCAACTTGACACAACTGTGGGAAGCAGTTGGAGTCAACATGGGCCAGCATCTGTTTAATGGGTTAGAGTTATTTTTTACAGTTAATTCATTGGGCTGTGTCTAAAGATATTTTTTAGTTAACATTTATTTACATTTGTACAAGAGTAACTGTATTAGAAAGCCATGTGATGGAGATTGAGAGATATTATATTTCTGTTATAACCGACGTCCCAAGTCATTCCTTTGAAGATAGTTATTGTATATTTTTGGTGCCGAAACCCGGGAAAAGTATTGGGCGAAGATCAGAGGGATGAAGCGACTGAAATGGCCGAGGAGAAACGTCGGCATGAAGCAGAAATCATGAGACCAAACAAAGCGGGGTTCCAGTCGAGGTGCCACGGATTTCAAATCAGATCGACGTGGAAATAGCCCAGTCAAATCCGGATACCGATCACTTGAGGACATTGTTGGAATTTCTGTCAGCTGAGGAGGACATCTTGTTTGAACATGATCGTGGAAATGAACAGTTAACGCCATTGGACGGATTGGAGGCACAGATTCCATGCACGGAAGATTACAAAGAGCGAGTTATCATGCTGAAGAGATGTGCACAACGAGTGACAAAGAAAAAAACACAGGACCTCAAACCCCTACCCGCACTGTGACACTCAAACATATCACACAGACAATCAGTAATGGCTTCCAAAGTTGATTATTGAGAAATACGATGGAGATGTCAGTATGTGGCAGGAGTTTTGGGAGCCAGCATGAGACTTTTATTCACAACAGTGATTCACTGTTACAATAAAGAGAAGTTTACAGCCTTCTATCGTATTGGTTTGGCATTAGCTCAGAGATGCCTTGGCCTCTAAGTAGGACTGATGTTAACAGACATTATGTTACGGTTTTCTTCCTCCTCTTCCTCAGACGAAGAGGTGTAGCAGGGATCGGACCAAAATGCAGCGTGGTTATTATGATTCATCTTTAATAAAAGATAAACACGAACAATACAAACCAAGAAACGTACCGTGAAAACCTCAACAGCCTTATCTGGTACAAACAAACACTGAGACAGGAACAATCACCCACGAAACACTCAAAGAATATGGCTGCCTAAATATGGTTCTCAATCAGAGACAACGATAAACACCTGCCTCTGATTGAGAACCACTCCAGGCAGCCATAGACTATTCTAGACAACCCCACTATACCACAATCCCATAACCTACAACAAACCCCTAGACAAAACACACCACATAAAATAACCCATGTCACACCCTGATCAAAATAATAACGAGAACACAAAATACTAAGACCAGGGCGTGACACATTAACTACGATGACGTAGTCGCTTTGGAAGGAGGGATCTTATGATTAGTTCTCCGAGCTGCTGAATCTCACCCCTGTGAAGAAATCCTCTGACATAAATGCATTGAGGCAGCTATATATATATATATGATGAATGTGAAGTTCACATTTAGGAGCTTGGAATCACTGGGTGTTAGTGTCAGAAACCTACGGAAGCCTACTATGCCCAATCTTACTGCAGATGATTCCAGGGGACATAGCTCTTGACTATAGTCGTCAGAGGGGAGTAGATGATGAATGGAAAGTGTCTGAGATGATCAGTTTCCTACAGAAAGAGGTTCAGAGCAGGGAGAGAGCGCTACAAATGACAAGATCATACAACCAACAGAAAGAGAGCAAACCATGGATGGGTAGGAGCAAGCCCATGTAATGCTTTGTAGGTTAGCAGTAAAACCTTGAAATTAGCCCTTGCCTTGACAGGAAGCCAGTGTAGGGAGGCTAGCACTGGAGTAATATGATCACATTTTTTGGTTCTAGTCAGGATTCTAGCAGCCGTATTTAGCACTAACTGAAGTTTATTTAGTGCTTTATCCGGATAGCCGGAAAGTAGAGCATTGCAGTAGTCTAACCTAGAAGTGACAAAAGCATGGAGTAATTTTTCTGCATAATTTTTGGACGGAAAGTTTCAGATTTTTGCAATGTTACATAGATGGAAAAAAGCTGTCCTTGAAACAGTCTTGATAAGTTCGTCAAAAGATGCTGTTGTTTCCTCAGTTATTCCCCATTCAGTGAAGATGAAACCAGACAGACAGAACACAGTGTTGCTACCTGGGTAGAAGGCCCATCGGGCAGGAAGATAGTGTCTTACTAGATGGAGGCAGTCAGAGAAGCTTCCTACGTGAAAACCTTGTGAAGGGCTTGAAGCTACCAGTAATCAGACAAGAGGCTCTTCACACGTTTGGCTCCAGCAACATCCCTGAACCCGCGTTGGACATTGAAAGGTACAGCAAACTGAAAAGAGTGAAGAGTCACCGCCTGGATAAAGAGATTCATAGCCAGTGTTCGTACAAACCTAAAGATGCTGACTGATGACAAACTGTTCGAGGCAGAAAAGTACTGGATCAAGGTAACACAACAACAGTCAGGAGATCAAACTACTGAAGGCAGGAAAAAGCCTAAAACAACGACTGTAAAATCAGAGAACTGCAACTGTTCCCGGACAAACACCAACTACTCAGTGTTGGAGGAAACCTCTTGATGTTCTTCTCAGAAAGGGGAATCTCCTAGAGGTTCATCGCTAGAGCGAGCAACCTGATAGGACGGATTCTGGGAAAGACTGGACAGGTCAGTGAAAACAACAGGTTCTCGGGAAAGAGCTTCGCTCATCTATGAAGAGATGTGCACAGTCCTGTAAGGCGTTGAAGCGATCATAAATTCTCTGACCTCTGACCTTCATGCACAATGAAGTGGATGAACCACAACCTCTGACCCCAGCACACTTCCTGGGGGGTAAAACACTAACCTCTTTGCCTCCAAAGCCATTTCTGGCTGACAGTCAGCACCCAACGCTCAACAAGGGGGAAATGACACGCAGATGGAAGTACAGGCAGAGACTTGTGACCAGTTTCTGGAACAGTTGGCGAAGAGACTACTTGCTGGATCTAAAGTCAGCACACCGCTGTGACACACCACAGCCCACAGGAGACCTATTCAGCTGCTTAGAGATTTATATTGACACAGTTGTTCATCGGGGGGAGGATGTTGTAACTTGGGTTACAGAGTTAACGTTTACAGTTAATTCATTGAGGTGTATTTAAAGATATTTTTCTAGTACTGTTATTTACATGTGTACAATAATAATTGTATTAGAGTTCATGTGATGGAGATTGAGAGAACTATATTTCTGCTGAATTGGTTAGTATTGGATTTGATTATTGACTGCAAGTACCAGAATTCCTTGCGACAGGAAGTAAGAAAAATGAAAACGTGCCAGCTGTGTAGAAGTGAACTTTTACAGATGCACAATTGAGAGCATCCTGTCGGGCTGTATCACCGCCTGATACGGCAACTGCTCCGCCCACAACCGCAAGGCTCTCCAGAGGGTAGTGAGGTCTGCACAACGCATCACCGGGGGCAAACTACCTGCCCTCCAGGACACCTACACCACCCGATGTCACAGGAAGGTGAGGTCAGTACAGGTGCATCAAAGCTGGGGCCGAAAGACTGAAAAACAGCTTCTATCTCAAGGCCATCAGACTGTTAAACAGCCACCACT
>NC_092167.1:50402477-50435546 GCF_045791955.1 Oncorhynchus clarkii lewisi
CTCTATCGCTAATTAGTCAATAATACACACAGACAGACAGACAGACAGACAGACAGACAGACAGACAGACAGACAGACAGACAGACAGACAGACAGACAGACAGACAGACAGACAGACAGACAGACAGACAGACAGACAGACAGACAGACAGATAGATAGATAGATAGATAGATAGATAGATAGATAGATAGATAGATAGATAGATAGATAGATAGATAGATAGATAGATAGATAGATAGATAGATAGATAGATAGTGTTGGACTGGTAACCGAAAGGTTGCGGGTTTGAATACCCGAGTTGATAAGGTGTAAAATCTGTCGCTGTGCCCTTAACCATGATTAACTACTGTGGCTGTGCCCTTAACCATGATTAACTACTGTGGCTGTGCCCTTAACCATGATTAACTACTGTGGCTGTGCCCTTAACCATGATTAACTACTGTGGCTGTGCCCTTAACCATGATTAACTACTGTGGCTGTGCCCTTAACCATGATTAACTACTGTGGCTGTGTCCTTAACCATGATTAACTACTGTGGCTGTGCCCTTAACCATGATTAACTACTGTGGCTGTGCCCTTAACCATGATTAACTACTGTGGCTGTGCCCTTAACCATGATTAACTACTGTGGCTGTGCCCTTAACCATGATTAACTACTGTGGCTGTGCCCTTAACCATGATTAACTACTGTGGCTGTGCCCTGTAAAACAACCCACTGGTCCTACAGTGTCAGAACACCCCTTGACATTTTCCACATTTTGTTGTGTTACAGCCCAAATTTAAAATGGATTAAATTGACATTTTGTGACACTGGCCTACACACAATACCCCATAATGTCAAAGTGGAATTATGTTTTTTTTATTTATTTTTATTTTTACAAATTAATAAAACATTAAAAGTTCAGGAGTAAAAATGTGCTTAACAAGTCACACATAATAAGGTGCATGGACTCACTCTGAGTTTAACATGATTTTTTAAATAACAACATCATCTCTGTTCCCCACACACATAGAGTGAGAGGAAGTGGAGACGAAGGAAACCGCTCAGGGATTTTCACCACGAGGCCAATGGTGACTGTAAAACAGTTACAGAGTTTAATGGCTGTGGCTGTACCTGCCAAGAAGTTCCATTTCGTTTCGTTGTTTTTTTCTTCATCATATCATAAGGAACTTGTACAAAATACACTCTATGACACTGTTAAGAAGCATTATAACCATCCTGTGTTAACATGAGGAATGGGCGTGATCAGAAAATGGTTGATTGCCAGTCACCTGATAGATTCTGTTCTCATTCAGTCCCACAACACAGTAGAAGTCTCATTCAAATTTCTATAGATGGTTAACATCCAGTGGAACCGCTAGGCAGTGCAACATCATTAATATCTCATTTCATTGGGAACTGGGGTGAATAAAGATTAAGAAGAAGTTAAGAAGCATTATAACCATCATCATACAGGAAACGAAGGGTCGAACACACCCCCATCGGGTCGAGAGCTTCGTGTTCCTCGGTGTCCACATCACTAAGGACCTATCATGGTCCGAACATACCAAAACAGACTGCTGAACATCTTCTATCCCCCCCAGCCATAAGACTACTGAACATCTTCTACCCCAAGCCATCAGACTACTGAACATCTTCTACCCCCCCCCAGCCATCAGACTACTGAACATCTTCTACCCCCCAGCCATCAGACTACTGAACATCTTCTACCCCCCAGCCATCAGACTACTGAACATCTTCTATCCCCCCAGCCATCAGACTACTGAACATCTTCTACCCCCCAGCCATCAGACTACTGAACATCTTCTATCCCCCCAGACATCAGACTACTGAACATCTTCTACCCCCCAGCCAGTACAGCCTGGTCACCCGTGAGACAAGTCAGTATTTGACGTCCATCCATGTCTGAGGACGTCAGGAGATGACGTGGAAACCGGCCACTGGGGGCAACAGTGAGCACTAGTAGGTTTTGGTTTAGGATGTAAGCAGTTGGAAACCGGCCACTAGGGGCAACAGTGAGCACTAGTAGGATTTGGTTTAGGATGTAAGCAGTTGCAAACCGGCCACTAGGGGCAACAGTTAGCACTAGTAGTTTTTGGTTTTGGATGTAAGCAGTTGCCTCTGGTGCATGTTGGAATCCAGCAATAGGAAGCTGCTTTGATAGTTTTGTTTTAAGCCTATCCCTTAACGATTCTGACTTACCCAAACTTAACCCAAACTTATCCCTAACTTAAAAATGTGTAGTTAAATCCTATCCCAAACCCTAACGATCCTGACTTAACCCAAACTTAACCCTAACTTAACCCTAACTTTACCCTAACTTAACCCAAACTTAACCCTAACTTAACCCTAACTTTACACAAACTTTACACAAACTTAACCCTAACTTAACCCTAACTTAACCCTAACTTAACCCTAACTTAACCCAAACTTAACCCAAACTTTACCCTAACTTAACCCTAACTTAACCCTAACTTTACCCTAACTTAACCCTACCTTAAAACTGTGTAGTTAATGCCTTAACCTAACCTTAACCATGTCTGGAAGAACTTTGACATTTGAAACACGGATGAACGTCTAACTCTGAGACTGTGAGAGCCACATACTATCTACCCATTTACACTGTCAATGAAACATGCCTGGAATTTAAATGTCTCACATTTGGCACGCTCAAAACACACACACACACACACACACACACACACACACACACACACACACACACACACACACACACACACACGTAGTTGTGATAAGTGCTCAATTTATCATTGTTCCTTCCGAACCGTCATTCCAAACTCAGGAGATCAGGACAATGACTCACAGATTAGGTCAGCACACACACACACACAATCAATTAATGGGCCTGATGTAGCTCTTCTAATCAGGATGAAGAGACTGAAGAGAGGGAGGGAGACAGAGAGGGAGGGAGGGAGACTGAGTGGGGGGGGGGGAGACAGGGAGGGAGGGAGACAGAGAGGGGGAGGGAGAATGAGAGAGAGAGGGGAGAATAAAAAGAGAGGGAGGGAGAATGAGAGGGCGAGGGAGAATTAGAGGGGGAGAGAGAGGGAGAGACAATGGGAGAGAGGGAGAGAGAATGAGAGAGAGGTGGGAGGGAGAATGAGAGAGGGAGAATGAGAGAGAGGAGGGAGGGAGAATGAAGAGATAGGGAGGGAGAATGAGAGAGGGAGGGAGGGAGGGAGAATGAGAGGGAGTGAGGGAGATGGGGATGGAGGGAGACTGAGAGAGGGAGGAATCATGAGAGAGGGGGAGGGAGAATGAGAGAGGGAGGGAGAATAAAAAGAGAAGGAGGGAGAATGAGAGAGGTAGGGAGAATGAGAGAAGGAGGGAGAATGAGAGAGGTAGGGAGAATGAGAGAAGGAGGGAGAATGAAGAGTGCGAGAGGGAGAGAGAATATGAGAGTGGGGGAGGGAGAATGAGAGCGAGGGTAGGAGAATGAGAGAGAGTAGGGAGGGAGAATGAGAGAGGGAGGGAGAATGAAGAGAGGGTAGGAGAATGAGAGAGAGGGAGGGATAATGAGAGAGAGGAGGGAGGGAGAATGAGAGAGGGAGGGAGAATGAGACAGAGAGGGAGAATGATTTGAAGAGAGCGAGTGGGAGAAAGAATGGGAGAGAGGAGGGAGGGAGAATGAGAGAGAGGGAGGGAGAATGAGAGGGCGAGGGAGAATTAGAGGGGGAGAAAGAGGGAGAGACAATGGGAGAGAGGGAGAGAGAATGAGAGAGAGGAGGGAGGGAGAATGAGAGAGGGAGAATGAGAGAGAGGAGGGAGGGAGAATGAAGAGAAAGGGATGAAGAATGAGAGAGGGAGGGAGGGAGAATGAGAGGGAGTGAGGGAGATGGGGATGGAGGGAGACTGAGAGAGGGAGGAATCATGAGAGAGGGGGAGGGAGAATGAGAGAGGGAGGGAGAATAAAAAGAGAAGGAGGGAGAATGAGAGAGGTAGGGAGAATGAGAGAGGGAGGGAGAATGAAGAGAGCGAAAGGGAGAGAGAATGGAGAGTGGGGGAGGGAGAATGAGAGGGAGGAAGGGAGAATGAGAGCGAGGGTAGGAGAATGAGAGAGAGTAGGGAGGGAGAATGGGAGAGAGGAGGGAGGGAGAATGAGAAAGAGAGGGAGAATGATTTGAAGAGAGCGAGAGGGAGAGAGAATGGGAGAGAGAACGAGAGAGAGGTGGGAGGGAGAATGAGAGAGAGGAGGGAGGGAGAATGAGAGAGAGAGGGAGGGAGAATGAGAGAGAGGGAGGGAGAATGAGAGAGAGAGAGGAAGGGAGAATGAGACAGAGAGGGAGAATGATTTGAAGAGAGAGTAGGGAGAGAGAATGGGAGAGAGGAGGGAGGGAGAATGAGAGAGAGGAGGGAGGGAGAATGAGAGAGAGAGAGGGAGGGAGAACGAGAGAGAGAGAGGGAGGGAGAATGAGAGAGAGGAAGGGAGAATGAGAGAGAGAGAGGGAGGGAGAATGAGAGAGGGAGGGAGGAAGAATGAGAGAGAGGAAGGGAGAATGAGAGAGAGAGAGAGAGAGAGAGGGAGAGAGAATGAGAGAGGGAGGGAGGAAGAATGAGAGAGAGGTGGGAGGGAGAATGAGAGAAAAAGGGACGGAAAATGAGAGGGAGGGAGGGAGAATGAGAGAGAGGGAGGGAGAATGAGAGAGAGGAAGGGAGGGAGAATGAGAGAGAGAGAGAGAGGGAGGGAGAATGAGAGAGGGAGGGAGAATGAGAGATGGTGAGGGAGAATGATTTGGAGTAGAGAGAGAGAGAGGTAGAGAGAAAGAGATATAAAGCGAGGGGGAGAGAGAGAGAGAGAGAGAGAGAGAGAGAGAGAGAGAGAGAGAGAGAGAGGGGGGGGGGGGTACATCTGCATTGCTGAACTAGTCAGCAGACCAGACTGGGGTCGTTTCCTGTTTTATCAGCACATTGGAGAGAGCGTTCTGTACCGTACTCCACACACAGTCTGTGCAGACAAACACTGATCTCAGTACCGTACTCCACACACAGTCTGTGCAGACAGACACTGATCTCAGTACCGTACTCCACACAGTCTGTGCAGACAGACACTGATCTCAGGCTCATTGCCTTTTCATTACGGTCCACATTTTGGTTACATGTGCTTTTCTTGAAAGAATACAAGTGTTGTCTATCAGAGTGTTAATTCAACCCAGTCCAGATATCTATAGTATGTGTTAATTCAACCCAGTCCAGATATCTATCAGAGTGTTAATTCACCCCAGTCCAGATATCTATAGTATGTTTTAATTCACCCCAGTCCAGATATCTATAGTATGTGTTAATTCAACCCAGTCCAGATATCTATAGTATGTGTTAATTCAACCCAGTCCAGATATCTATCAGAGTGTTAATTCACCCCAGTCCAGATATCTATAGTATGTGTTAATTCAACCCAGTCCAGATATCTATAGTATGTGTTAATTCAACCCAGTCCAGATATCTATTAGAGTGTTAATTCAACCCAGTCCAGATATCTATCAGAGTGTTAATTCAACCCAGTCCAGATATCTATAGTATGTGTTAATTCACCCCAGTCCAGATATCTATCAGAGTGTTAATTCACCCCAGTCCAGATATCTATAGTATGTGTTAATTCACCCCAATCCAGATATCTATAGTATGTGTTAATTCAACCCAGTCCAGATATCTATAGTATGTGTTAATTCACCCCAGTCCAGATATCTATAGTATGTGTTAATTCAACCCAGTCCAGATATCTATAGTATGTGTTAATTCACCCCAGTCCAGATATCTATAGTATGTGTTAATTCAACCCAGTCCAGATATCTATAGTATGTGTTAATTCACCCCAGTCCAGATATCTATAGTATGTGTTAATTCAACCCAGTCCAGATATCTATAGTATGTGTTAATTCACCCCAGTCCAGATATCTATAGTATGTGTTAATTCAACCCAGTCCAGATATCTATAGTATGTGTTAATTCAACCCAGTCCAGATATCTATAGTATGTGTTAATTCAACCCAGTCCAGATATCTATAGTATGTGTTAATTCACCCCAGTCCAGATATCTATAGTATGTGTTAATTCACCCCAGTCCAGATATCTATAGTATGTGTTAATTCACCCCAGTCCAGATATCTATAGTATGTGTTAATTCAACCCAGTCCAGATATCTATAGTATGTGTTAATTCAACCCAGTCCAGATATCTATAGTATGTGTTAATTCACCCCAGTCCAGATATCTATAGTATGTGTTAATTCACCCCAGTCCAGATATCTATAGTATGTGTTAATTCACCCCAGTCCAGATATCTATAGTATGTGTTAATTCAACCCAGTCCAGATATCTATAGTATGTGTTAATTCACCCCAGTCCAGATATCTATAGTATGTGTTAATTCAACCCAGTCCAGATATCTATAGTATGTGTTCATTCACCCCAGTCCAGATATCTATAGTATGTGTTAATTCAACCCAGTCCAGATATCTATAGTATGTGTTAATTCAACCCAGTCCAGATATCTATAGTATGTGTTAATTCAACCCAGTCCAGATATCTATAGTATGTGTTAATTCACCCCAGTCCAGATATCTATAGTATGTGTTAATTCACCCCAGTCCAGATATCTATAGTATGTGTTAATTCAACCCAGTCCAGATATCTATAGTATGTGTTAATTCAACCCAGTCCAGATATCTATAATATGTGTTAATTCACCCCAGTCCAGATATCTATAGTATGTGTTAATTCACCCCAGTCCAGATATCTATAGTATGTGTTAATTCACCCCAGTCCAGATATCTATAATATGTGTTAATTCACCCCAGTCCAGATATCTATAGTATGTGTTAATTCACCCCAGTCCAGATATCTATAGTATGTGTTAATTCAACCCAGTCCAGATATCTATAGTATGTGTTAATTCACCCCAGTCCAGATATCTATAATATGTACTTTATTTGTTCACCACTGCAGAACAAGGTCTGCTTGTCCAGATTAGTATTTTCTTTAGCCAGCTCCTGTTTTCTGCTTAGCCAGCTCTTTCATAATTAACGAGATGTTAATGCCCGATGTTCTACCCGATGCAGAACCAGATCTGGCAACCCAAGGCTAGGATCTCAATCACATCTGCAATAACGAGCCACTGTTCACCACTGCAGAACCAGATCTGGCAACCCAAGGCTAGGATCTCAATCACATCTGCAATAACGAGCCACTGTTCACCACTGCAGAACCAGATCTGGCAACCCAAGGCTAGGATCTCAATCACATCTGCAATAACGAGCCACTGTTCACCACTGCAGAACCAGATCTGGCAACCCAAGGCTAGGATCTCAATCACATCTGCAATAACGAGCCACTGTTCACCACTGCAGAACCAGATCTGGCAACCCAAGGCTAGGATCTCAATCACATCTGCAATAACGAGCCACTGTTCACCACTGCAGAACCAGATCTGGCAACCCAAGGCTAGGATCTCAATCACATCTGCAATAACGAGCCACTGTTCACCACTGCAGAACCAGATCTGGCAACCCAAGGCTAGGATCTCAATCACATCTGCAATAACGAGCCACTGTTCACCACTGCAGAACCAGATCTGGCAACCCAAGGCTAGGATCTCAATC
Source organism: Oncorhynchus clarkii lewisi (assembly GCF_045791955.1). Classification (NCBI taxonomy): domain Eukaryota; kingdom Metazoa; phylum Chordata; class Actinopteri; order Salmoniformes; family Salmonidae; genus Oncorhynchus; species Oncorhynchus clarkii. The sequence goes on from NC_092167.1 coordinate 50,410,095, forward strand.
ACATCTGCAATAACGAGCCACTGTTCACCACTGCAGAACCAGATCTGGCAACCCAAGGCTAGGATCTCAATCACATCTGCAATAACGAGCCACTGTTCACCACTGCAGAACCAGATCTGGCAACCCAAGGCTAGGATCTCAATCACATCTGCAATAACGAGCCACTGCAGAACTACGCTAACCCAGATGTTTTGAGAGTCTGTGTGCTATTTTGATGTTGAGTTATATGCATTAAATGTGTTCCCTCCATCTCTCTCTCCCTCTCTCTCTCCCTCTCTCCTTCTCTCTCTCTCTCTCTCTCTCTCTCTCGCTCTCTCTCCCTCTCTCTCTCTCTCTCTCTGTCTCCCTCTCTCTCTCTCTATATATATATATCCCCCTTCTCTCCCTCTAAATGTATTCCCTCCATCTCTCTCTCCCTCTCCCCTTATCTCCCCCCCCCCCCCCCCCCCCCCCCTCCTCTCTCTCTCTCTCTTAGAGCCAGGCCAGAAGAATCCAATGGCTCAGTTGTATTATAAGAAAGTGAGCTACTCTCCGTACCAAGACAGAATCCCACTGCAGATTGTACGGGCGGAGGTGGATCTCTCTGCTGAGGAGAGGGCCTACCTCACTGCCGTTGAGAAAGGTAATAAAACACATTCACATTGTTGTTACCTCACAAAACATGGTATGCGAAAATATAGACCGTAAACCTTTAAATAAACGCAGCGTCTCCAATAGACGCCTTTCCTGTTTAATAACTGGGCAATGGCACACATTTCAGCAAACAAACACGGCAGGGCAAAATTAACTGTTTAAGAATTTACCATGAATTACCATAAATTGTTTACGAGTTATAATGTTTTATCTGTCACATGAAATAATTCAGTAATGACAACAACAACAAAAACCATGGTAATCATCCATTTTTATCGCAAGTAAGAAATGTCTGCTAGCCATTTGCTGCCAACAGCTGAGAACTGCTAGCCATTTGCTGCTAACAGCTGAGAACTGCTAGCCATTTGCTGCTAACAGCTGAGAACTGCTAGCCATTTGCTGCTAACAGCTGAGAACTGCTAGCCATTTGCTGCTAACAGCTGAGAACTGCTAGCCATTTGCTGCTAACAGCTGAGAACTGCTAGCCATATGCTGCTAACAGCTGAGAACTGCTAGCCATATGCTGCTAACAGCTGAGAACTGCTAGCTTACTGGCAAACACAAAAACTAGAAGTGGAGGTGTACGACAGCATGAACCTTAGCCCTAAACTACGCAAAATATATACAAAAGGTAGACTATATATACAAAAGTATGTGGACACCCCTTCAAATTAGTCGATTCGTCTGTTTCAGCCACACCCCTGGCTGACAAGAGTCTAAAATTGAGCCATGCAATCTCCATAGACAAACATTGACAGTAGAATGGCTCATACTGAAGAACTCAGTGACTTTCAACGTGGCACCGTCACATGATACCACCTTTCCAACAAGTGAGTTCGTCAAATTTCTGCCCTTCTAGAGCTGTTCCTGTCAACCATAAGCTCTGGTACTGTGAAGTGGAAATGTCCGTTGGACTGCCAGATTGCATTGGCACTATGCCCCAACTGTAAAGTTTGGTGGATGAGGAATAATGGCCTGGGGCTGTTTTACATGGTTCGGGCCCCTTAGTTCCAGCGAAGGGAAATCTAAATGCTACAACATACAAAGACATTCTAGAAGATTCTGTGCTTCCAACTTTGTGGCAACAATTTGGGGAAGGCCGTTTCCTGTTTCGGCATGACAATGCCCCCGTGCACAAAGCGAGGTCCATATAGAAATGGTTTGTCAAGATTGGTGTGGATGAACCTGACTGGCCTGCTTAGAGCCCTGACCTCAACCCCATCAAACACCTTTTGGGATGAATTGGAACCCCGACTGTGAGTCAGGCCTAATCGCCCAACATCAGCGCCTGACCTCACTAATGCTTTTGAGGCTGAATGGAACCAAGTTCTCCAAAGCAATGTTCCAACATCTAGTGGAAAGCCTTCCCAGAAGAGTGGAGGCTGTTATAGCAACAATGTTCCTACATCTAGTGGAAAGCCTTCCCAGAAGAGTGGAGGCTGTTATAGCAGCAATGTTCCAACATCTAGTGGAACGCCTTCCCAGAAGAGTGGAGGCTGTTATAGCAGCAATGTTCCTACATCTAGTGGAAAGCCTTCCCAGAAGAGTGGAGGCTGTTATTGCAGCAAAGGGGGGGACCAACTCCATATTAATGCCCATGATTTTGGAATGAGATGTTGGATGAGCAGGTGTCCACATACCTTTGGCCATGTAGTGTATCTCTCTCCTCCCTCTGTCCCCCTGTCCCCTAACCCTACCCTACCGTCCCCTAACCCTACCCTACTGTCCCCTAACCCTACCCCTCTGTCCCCTAACAATACCCTACTGTCCCCTAACCCTACCCTACTGTCCCCTAACCCTACCCTATTGTCCCCTAACCCTACCCTACTGTCCCATAACCCTACCCTACTGTCTCCTAACCCTACCCTACCGTCCCCTAACTCTACCCTACTGTCCCCTAACCCTACCCCTCTGTCCCCTAACCCTACCCTACTGTCCCCTAACCCTACCCTACTGTCCCCTAACCCTACCCTACCCTACCGTCCCCTAACCCTACCCTACTGTCCCCTAACCCTACCCCTCTGTCCCCTAACAATACCCTACTGTCCCCTAACCCTACCCTACTGTCCCCTAACCCTACCCTATTGTCCCCTAACCCTACCCTACTGTCCCCTAACCCTACCCTACTGTCCCCTAACCCTACCCCTCTGTCCCATAACCCTACCCTACTGTCCCCTAACCCTACCCTACTGTCCCCTAACCCTACCCTACTGTCCCCTAACCCTACCCTACTGTCCCCTAACCCTACCCTACTGTCCCCTAACCCTACCCCTCTGTCCCCTAACCCTACCCTACTGTCCCCTAATCCTACACCTCTGTCCCCTAACCCTACCCTACTGTCCCCTAACCCTACCCTACTGTCCCCTAACCCTACCCTACTGTCTCCTAACCCTACCCTACTGTCTCCAGGGGACTATGTTGATATGAAACATGGTCTGTCCCCTAACCCTACACCTCTGTCTCCAGGGGACTATGTTGGCGTGAAGCATGCGTTGCGTGAGGTGGAGGTATACTACAACATGGATGTGAACTGTCTGGACCCTCTGGGGCGGAGCGCGCTGCTCATCGCTATCGAGAACGAGAACCTGGAGGTGATGGAACTACTTCTGGACCACGGGGTTGCCACGGGAGACGCCCTGCTCTACGCCATACGGAAAGAGGTGGTGGGGGCCGTGGAGTTGCTGCTGTCTCATAGGAGACCTGGTGGAGAGAAACAGGTAGGGACTGTGGAGGTGCTGCTGTCTCATAGGAGACCTGATGGAGAGAAACAGGTAGGGACTGTGGAGGTGCTGCTGTCTCAATAGGATACCTAGTGGAGAGAAACAGGTAGGGACTTTGGAGGTGCTGCTGTCTCATAGGAGACCTGGTGGAGAGAAACAGGTAGGGACTGTGGAGGTGCTGCTGTCTCATAGGAGACCTGATGGAGAGAAACAGGTAGGGACTGTGGAGGTGCTGCTGTCTCATAGGAGACCTGGTGGAGAGAAACAGGTAGGGACTGTGGAGGTGCTGCTGTCTCAATAGGAGACCTGGTGGAGAGAAACAGGTAGGGACTGTGGAGGTGCTGCTGTCTCATAGGAGACCTGATGGAGAGAAACAGGTAGGGACTGTGCAGGTGCTGCTGTCTCATAGGAGACCTAGTGGAGAGAAACAGGTAGGGACTGTGGAGGTGCTGCTGTCTCATAGGAGACCTAGTGGAGAGACACAGGTAGGGACTGTGGAGGTGCTGCTGTCTCATAGGAGACCTGGTGGAGAGAAACAGGTAGGGACTGTGGAGGTGCTGCTGTCTCAATAGGAGACCTGGTGGAGAGAAACAGGTAGGGACTGTGGAGTTGCTGCTGTCTCATAGGAGACCTAGTGGAGAGAAACAGGTAGGGACTGTGGAGGTGCTTCTGTCTCATAGGAGACCTGGTGGAGAGAAACAGGTAGGGACTGTGGAGGTGCTGCTGTCTCAATAGGAGACCTGGTGGAGAGAAACAGGTAGGGACTGTGTAGGTGCTGCTGTCTCATAGGAGACCTAGTGGAGAGAAACAGGTAGGGACTGTGGAGGTGCTGCTGTCTCATAGGAGACCTGGTGGAGAGAAACAGGTAGGGACTGTGGAGGTGCTGCTGTCTCATAGGAGACCTGGTGGAGAGAAACAGGTAGGGACTGTGAAGGTGCTGCTGTCTCATAGGAGACCTGGTGGACAGAAACAGGCAGGGTCTGTGGAGGTGCTGCTGTCTCATAGGAGACCTGGTGGAGAGAAACAGGTAGGGACTGTGGAGGTGCTGCTGTCTCATAGGAGACCTGGTGGAGAGAAACAGGTAGGGACTGTGGAGGTGCTGCTGTCTCAATAGGAGACCTGGTGTGTGTGTGTGTGTGTGTGTGTGTGTGTGTGTGTGTGTGTGTGTGTGTGTGTGTGTGTGTGTGTGTGTGTGTGTGTGTGTGTGTGTGTGTGTGTGTGTGTGTGTGTGTGTGTGTGAGAGAGAGAGAATCGCAGTGTAAGTGAATGTAATTGAATGTTTAAGGGATTATACATTCACTATATAGTGATACCAATAATCCACTATACCAATAACCCACTCTCTGTCACTCTCTACTGTCTTTCATTTTCAACCCCACTCTCTCCTCTGCAAGGTCCTTTCTCAGGTCTTTTGTTTGGTCTTTTCCTCCTCTCTTACTCTCTCCTCTCCCTCCTCTCTTCCTCTCTCCTCTCCCTCCTCTCTTCCACTCTCCTCTCCCTCCTCTCTTCCTCTCTCCTCTCCCTCCTCTCTTCCTCTCTCCTCTCCCTCCTCTCTTCCACTCTCCTCTCCCTCCTCTCTTCCTCTCTCCTCTCCCTCCTCTCTTCCTCTCTCCTCTCCCTCCTCTCTTCCTCTCTCCTCTCTCCTCTCTTCCTCTCTCCTCTCCCTCCTCTCTTCCTCTCTCCTCTCCCTCCTCTCTTCCTCTCTCCTCTCCCTCCTCTCTTCCTCTCTCCTCTCCCTCCTCTCTTCCACTCTCCTCTCCCTCCTCTCTTCCTCTCTCCTCTCTCCTCTCTTCCTCTCTCCTCTCCCTCCTCTCTTCCTCTCTCCTCTCCCTCCTCTCTTCCTCTCTCCTCTCCCTCCTCTCTTCCTCTCTCCTCTCCCTCCTCTCTTCCTCTCTCCTCTCCCTCCTCTCTTCCACTCTCCTCTCCCTCCTCTCTTCCTCTCTCCTCTCTCCTCTCTTCCTCTCTCCTCTCCCTCCTCTCTTCCTCTCTCCTCTCCCTCCTCTCTTCCTCTCTCCTCTCCCTCCTCTCTTCCTCTCTCCTCTCCCTCCTCTCTTCCTCTCTCCTCTCCCTCCTCTCTTCCTCTCTCCTCTCCCTCCTCTCTTCCTCCCAGGTCCCATCCCTGATGATGGACAGTCAGTTCTCAGAGTTTACTCCAGACATAACTCCAGTCATCCTGGCAGCTCACACCAACAACTATGAGATCATTAAACTACTGGTCCAGAGAAAAGTCACAATTCCCAGACCCCACCAGATACGATGTGACTGTGTCGAGTGTGCCTCCAGCTCAGAGGTGTGATGGGAATTATTGTAAAATATAAGTGTTTTTTACTTTTACATACCTTTTTGTAATGATAATGTTTATTGTTTCCTTTCACGATATAACAACAACGCAATTCAATTACATTTGGCAACACACACACACACACACACACACACACACACACACACACAACCACACACACACACACACACACACACACACACACACACACACACACACACAAACACGCTCTGCCATGCCACAACCCCACTCCAAAACTGACCAAATAAAAAACATTATTCATTAACTCACACACAACACCCCACAATGACAATGCGAAAACAACTCTTTGTTTCTTGGGACCCGTGTAATGCTTTGTAGGTTAGCGGAAAAACTTGAAATCAGCCCTTGTCTTAACAGGAAGCCAGTGTAGGGAGGCTAGCACTGGGGTAATATGATCAAATGTTTTGGTTCTAGTCAAGATTCTAGAAGTCGTGTTTAGCACTAACTGAAGTTTATTTAGTGCTTTATCCGGCCGGGTAGCCGGAAAGTAGAGTATTGCAGTAGTCTAATCTAGAAGAGACAAAAGCATGGATACATTTTTCTGCATCATTTTTGGACAGAAAGTTTCAGATTTTTGCAATGTTACGTAGATGGAAAAAAGCTGTCCTTGAAACAGTCTTGATATGTTCGTCAAAAGAGAAATCAGGGTCCAGAGTAACGCCGAGGTCCTTCACAGTTTTATTTGAGACGTCAGTACTACCATCAAGATTAATTGTCAGATTCAACAGAAGATCTCTTTGTTTCTTGGGACCTAGAACTAGTATCTCTGTTTTGTCCGAGTTTAAAAGTAGAAAGTTTGCAGCCAACCACTTCCTTATGTCTGAAACACATGCTTCTAGCGAGGGCAGTTTTGGGGCTTCACCGTGTTTCATCAAAATGTACAGCTGTGTGTCGTCCGCATAGCAGTGAAAGTTAACATTATGTTTTCGGATGACATCACCAAGAGGTAAAATATACAATGAAAACAATAGTGGTCCTAAAATGGAGCCTTGAGGAACACCGAAATGTACAGTTGATTTGTCAGAGGACAAACCATTCTCAGAGACAAACTGATATTTTCTGGGTCAAGATTTGTTTTTTTCAAAATAAACTTTATTGGTGGAAAGGGAGCCATTATTTATGTTCAACATAGGAGGGCCAAGCACAGGAAGCAGCTCTTTCAGATGTTTAGTTGGAATAGGGTCCAGTATGCAGCTTGAAGGTTTAGAGGCCATGACTATTTTCATCATTGTGTCAAGAGATATAGTACTAAAACACTTGAGCGTCTCTCTTGATCCTTCGTCCTGGCAGTGTTGTGCAGACTCAGGACAACTGAGCTTTGGAGAAATACGCTGTCACGCCCTGACCTTAGAGAGCCGTTTTATTTCTCTATTTGGTTAGGTCAGGGTGTGATTTGGGTGGGTGTTCTATGTTTTCTATTTCTTTGTTCCCAATCAGAGGCAGCTGTCTATCGTTGTCTCTGATTTGGAATCATACTTAGGCAGCCTTTTTTCCCACCTAATGTTGTGGATAATTATTTATTTTCTGTGTGTGTTTGTGTGCGGTCGGTTTCTGTTTACCAGTTTTGTTGTGAAGGTTTCACTTCATTAAAGATGTGGAACTACATACACGCTGCTCCTTGGCTCATCAATGAGAGTTTGAAGACAGTGAGCGTGACATACGCAGATTTAAAGAAGGAGTCTGTCATTTGCTTTCTAATAATCATGATCTTTTCGTTGCTTTTTAGTTAGCTTTGCGACAATATAAAAAATATATTTGGGATTGTTCTTATATTAAATTTTAATCTCCTCAATTAAGTTGGAAAAATAGGATGATCGAGCAGCAGTGAGGGCTCTTCGATACTGCACGGTACTGTCTTTCCAAGCTAGTCGGAAGACTTCCAGTTTGGTGTGGCGCCATTTCCGTTCCAATTTTCTGGAAGCTTGCTTCAGAGCTCGGGTATTTTCTGTGTACCATGAGAAATGTTTTTAGTTTTTAGGGGTGTGACTGCATCTAGGGGTGTGACTGCATCTAGGGTATTACGCAAGGTTAAATTGAGTTCCTCAGTTAGGTTGTTTACTGATTTTTGTCCTCTGACGTTTTTGGGTAGGTGGAGGGAGTCTGGAAGGGCATCTAGGAATCTTTGGGTTGTCTGAGAATTTATAGTACGACTTTTGATGCTCCTTGGTTGGGGTCTGAGCAGATGATTTGTTGCGATTGCAAACGCAATAAAATGGTGGTCCGATAGTCCAGGATTATGAGGAAAAACATTAAGATCCACAACATTTAATCCACGGAACAAAACTAGGTCCAGAGTATGACCGTGGCAGTGAGTGGGTCCAGAGACATGTTGGATAAAACCCACTGAGTCGATGATGGCTCCGAAAGCCTTTTGGAGTGGGTCTGTGGACTTTTCCATGTGAATATTAAAGTCACCAAAAATGTGAATATTATCTGCCATGACTACAAGGTCCAATAGGAATTCAGGGAACTCGGTGAGGAACGCTGTATATGGCCCAGGAGGCCTGTAAACAGTAGCTATTAAAAGTGATTGAGTTGCTGATTCAAAAGACGAAAACACAGTCGGTTTTTCTTTTTGTAAATTGAAATTTGCTATCATAAATGTTAGCAACACCTCCGCCTTTGCGGGATGCACGGGGGATATGGTCACTAGTGTAACCAGGAGGTGAGGCCTCATTGTCATGCGTAGGTGTAATAGGTGGCAGGGAAGTCAGGCGCAGGAGAGTCAAATGGAGTGTAAAATGGAGTCTTTTAATAAAGTCCACGGAGTATGCTCCATAACACTAAATGTACATAAACATGGGTATGAGGACCCGACGCACACTTATACAACAATCACACTACACTGACAATAAAACAATCTCTGACAAAGACATGAGGGGAAACAGAGGGTTAAATACACAACAGGTAATGAATGGGATTGAAAACAGGTGTATGGGAAGACAAGACAAAACCAATGGAAAATGAAAAAAAGGATCAATGATGGCTAGAAGGCCGGTGACGTCGAACGCCGAGCACCGCCCGAACAAGGAGAGGCAACGACTTCGGCAGAAGTCGTGACACTCATTTAACACAGTAAATTCATCAAGCTTAAGCCATGTTTTAGTCAGGCCAATCAGATCAAGATTATGACCAGTGATTACTTCATTGACTATAACTGCCTTGGAAGTGAGGGATCTAACATTAAGTAACCCTATTTTGAGATCTGAGGTATCACGATCTCTTTCAATAATGACAGGAATGGAGGAGGTCTTTATCCTAGTGAGATTGCTAAAGCGAACACCGCCATGTTTAGTTTTGCCCAACCCAGGTCAAGGCACAGACATGGTCTCAATGTGGATAGCTGAGCTGACTACACTGACTGTGCTAGTGGCAGACTCCACTAAGCTGGCAGGCTGGCTAACAGCCTGCTGCCTGGCCTGCACCCTATTTCATTGTGGAGGTAAGGGAGATAAGAGCCCTGATATCCTCTCTTCTTGGTTGTTGAGAGTGTACACTTTTTTTTCAGTGTGTTTTATTTTCAGCCACTTCTTCCCCCACGGTGCGTTTTATTTCAGCCACATCTTCCCCACGGTGTGTTTAATTTCAGCCACATTTCAGCCACAACAACTTTTGGGAACATGCAAACACTGGAGGGGCAGACGACCCTGGTACTGGAGGGGCAGATGACCCTGGTACTGGAGGGGCAGATGACCCTGGTACTGGAGGGGCAGACGACCCTGGTACTGGAGGGGCAGATGACCCTGGTACTGGAGGGGCAGACAACTCTGGTACTGGAGGGGCAGATGACCCTGGTACTGGAGGGGCAGACGCTTTTCCTGTTTATGATTTAACAAACCTGGAAGACCAGGCACCCCTATTCCTGTAGGTGGACAGCCTTCGTCACACCAGGTCTCGCTCATCCTCTCCTCTCCTCTCTGTCCTCCCTGTAGGTGGACAGCCTTCGTCACTCCAGGTCTCGTCTGAACATCTATAAGGCGCTGGCCTCTCCCTCGCTCATCTCTCTCTCCAGTGAAGACCCCATCCTCACGGCCTTCAGACTGGGCTGGGAACTCAAAGAGCTCAGCAAGGTCTGTTTCCCCAGCAGATTAAATCACACATGAAGGGTTATATAGCCTTTATAAGTGGTTACAACCAGTGTATTACTGTTTATTCCTCTTCCTAGGTGGAGAATGAGTTTCGTCAGGAATATGAGGAGCTGTCTCAGCAGTGTAAGCTGTTTGCTAAAGACCTGTTGGACCAGGCTAGGAGCAGCAGAGAGCTGGAGACTATACTGAACCACAGAGATGACAGTGAAGAACTGGACCCTAGAGAGACCAGCCACGACCTGGCCAAACTCAAACTGGCCATCAAATACCAACACAAAGAGGTAGGACATATTATCTTCTTGTGGCTGCAGGGGCAGTATTGAGTAGCTTGGATGAAAGGTGCCCAGAGGTGCCCAGAGTAAACTGTCTGCTACTCAGGCCCAGTTGCTAATATATGCATATTATTAGTAGATTTGGATAGAAAACACTCTGAAGTTTCTAAAACTGTTTGAATGATGTCTGTGAGTATAACAGATTCGAACTTGCAACCTTTGGTTACTAGTCCAACACTCTAACCACTAGGCTACGCTGCCGCAGGTAGGTGTAAGGTAGATGTCTTTTGATGCTTGAGAATGTGTTGTTGCTTCTCAGAAAAGGGATTTGTTAGAAGTTGAGGAATATTAGATGGAGGGAAGATGAAAGGAGGAAAGGAGAAGGGTGGAGAGGGGCCCCTCGCTAGCTCTCCTCACCTCTCCCAAGCTCTCCTCTGTCTGTCTGCCTGCCTGCCTGCCTGCCTGCCTGCCTGCCTGCCTGCCTGTCTGCCTGTCTGCCTGCCTGTCTGTCTGTCTGTCTGTCTGTCTTTTTTTACCCCCCTCTCTTTAGGAAACTGTTTGTATGTAATAAAAGACACTGCCTCCCTGCCTCCATTCTCTTCTTTCTGTCTCCTCTGTCTCTTCCATCTCACTTTTGAGTCCCCATGCCACTGTACGGTCTGACAGAAAGCAGAGGGAGTCCACAGAGTGTAGTATAGTACAGGAGAGGACTTACTAGTCTGTCATTCTGTCATTACACACAGAGAGAAGGTAGAATAGGGATTTAGAAGAAGTACAAAGCTGTCTAGAAAGGGAAGGAGAGATGGGTGGAGAGATGGGGGTAGAGAGGGGGAGAGAGGGACACTAGACTGTCACTACTCAGAAGCAGATCCGGTGGCTGGAGGGTGCCAAGGACCCATTTCTCATCTTCACCGACCATCGGAACCTGGAGTACATATGGAGAGCAAGGCGGTTGAACTCACAACAAGCAAGGTGGGCCCTTTTCTTCATTCGATTTTTTGAGAGGTTCCTGTCCTGATGCACCCAACATTCCGCCCTTCCGAGTCATTGCCCCTATGCTTTGGGACGTAGAAGGCTTGGGAGAGGGAACCCGCGCCTGCTACCTGTCCTCCAGAGTGCCCCTACGTTCCCACGGGGAATTAGGGGAATTATGGATTGGCTGTTGACCTGGGCACACACATCTCTCCTCACTGGACACTCAGATATCACCCTCAATATTCAATCTATCTCCGGAAAGTACTGGTGGCCCTCCTTGGCGAAGGACATTGCTCGCTATTTCAACTCCTGCCTGTATGTGCCCTGCGGGGGAAACTCCTTCCCCTTCCCGTTCCTCAGCGGCCTTGGTCTCATCTGTCCAATTATTTTGTCACGGATCTCCCCTCTTCTGATGGTTTCACTACTATTATGGTTGTTGTGGACAGAATTTCTCAATCCTGCCGTTTTATCCCTCTCTCTGCTCTCCCTACCGCTCTTCAGGTCTCCGACCGTGGCCCCTAATTCACATCACAGGAGTGCCTTCATGGAGAAGCTTGGGGTCACGGTCAACCTCACTTCCGGGTACCGGCCTCAGTCCAAAGGGCAGGTAGAGAGGATGAACCAAGAGCTGGGGAGGTTCTTTAGGAGTCACTGCCAGGACCGGCAGGGTGAGTGGGCACGATTCCTTCCCTGGGCAGATTATGCCCAGAATTCACCGCGTCACTCCTCCACCGGGCTGATCCCCTTCCAGTGTGTCCTTGGATATCAGCCAGCCCCGACTCTGTGGACCCCGAGCTAGACCGAAGCTCCTGCAGTGGATGATTGGTTAGATGCGCAGAGGAGGTTTGGAACGATGCCCACATGAGGCTCAAGAGTGTTGTCCGCCTCCAGAAGGAACAGGCTCCTGAACACGCCACCGCAGTGAGGCTTGCGTGTTCCATCCTGGTGATCGCGTGATCGCTCTCCACCAGGAACCTCCCGCTCCACCTGCCTTGTAAGAATTTGAGCCCCCGGTTTGTTGGGGCCTTTCAAGGTCCTCTGGAGGGTCAACGAGATCACCTATAGATTACAGCTCCCCACTAACTACTAACCACTTACTATCTCATCCTCTTTTCATGTTTCCGTCATGTTTCCGTCCTCAGGCCGGATCCTGGTCCCCTGGCTTGTGCTACACCCCTCCGCCTCCCCTGGACATCGATGGGCACCATCCCAACAAGTGTTATTTAACGTTAATCTTATTTTGACACAAGCAAAGATCAAAACCGCATTCCATAGCTAGCTGACAATTCTTCGTGGCTATCTAGCTACCTAAAAGTAGTAGCTAGCCAGTTAGCCCTATTGACTTACTACAGGCTTACCAATTCACTGAACCTTCTTCCAGCCAAGACAACGACATGTCTTCTTCTCTTCCTCCTCTCTCCTCCTCCCTCCATGTCTTCTCCTCTTCCTCCTCTCCTCCATATCTTCTCCTCTTCCTCCTCTCCTTCTCCCCTTCATGTCTTCTACTCTTCCTCCTCTCCCCTCCTCCCTCCATGTCTTCTCCTCTTCCTCCTCTCCTCCATGTCTTCTCCTCTTCCTCCTCTCCTTCTCCCCTCCATGTCTTCTACTCTTCCTCCTCTCCCCTCCTCCCTCCATGTCTTCTCCTCTTCCTCCTCTCCTCCATGTCTTCTCCTCTTCCTCCTCTCCTCCTCCCCTCCATGTCTTCTACTCTTCCTCCTCTCCTCCATGTCTTCTCCTCTTCCTCATCTCCTCCTCCCCTCCATGTCTTCTCCTCTTCCTCCTCCCCTCCATGTCTTCTCCTCTTCCTCCTCTCCTTCTCCCCTCCATGTCTTCTACTCTTCCTCCTCTCCCCTCCTCCCTCCATGTCTTCTTCTCTTCCTCCTCTCCTCCATGTCTTCTCCTCTTCCACCTCTCCTTCTCCCCTTCATGTCTTCTACTCTTCCTCCTCTCCCCTCCTCCCTCCATGTCTTCTCCTCTTCCTCCTCTCCTCCATGTCTTCTCCTCTTCCTCCTCTCCTCCTCCCCTCCATGTCTTCTCCTCTTCCTCCTCTCCTCCAAGTCTTCTCCTCTTCCTCCTCTCCTCCATGTCTTCTCCTCTTCCTCCTCTCCTCCATGTCTTCCTCCTGCTGGGGAGAGAGGGAGGGAGAGAGGGAGGGAAAGAAGGAGAGATCGAGAGAGAGATCTTCTCTCCCCAGTTGCTTGTTAAGCTGTTCAGTTATCTTGCAGGAAGTGTAGTAACATCATATCTGTCTGTGATAACATTAGTACTGTGTAATGTGTAGGACTATAGGCAGTCAGGTCACCCTTGAAACAAGTCAGTGTTCAACGTCTATCCATGTCTGAGGACGTCAGGAGATGGCCACTAGGGGCAACAGTGGGTGCTGTTACCGTCAAGTAGGTTTCGGTTTTGACGGTGGCAGATTTGCGTACTCATCTGCCTCTCACAAACACGATGATGTTCTCCGTTTTGCTCTACGGCCCCCAGAAGTATATCGGGACTCGTCTGAAGGTAACCCAGACAAACTTAAGGAAGGATGGAGGTATTTATGTGGCCCAAAAAATATTGGGTTAAACTTTGCCTCTGGTTCCAAAGGTACATTTGATTCCAGCAATAGAAAGTAGTTTTTGATATTTTTGTTTGAACCCAAACCTTAAACCTTACCTTAACCATTCAGAGTTAACGCCTAACCTGAACCCTAAACACTTTTAAATTTGACGTTTGGAGCAACTTCAAAATGTCCTTTTGTCTGTAGCGTCTGAACCATTTGAGCCAATAGGAGTGTTCCTCTGTCTGTGTTCTCTTCCCCATTGGCCAGTCTGATATTTCGCTTTTTCTTTGCAACTCTGCCTAGAAGGCCAGCATCCCGGAGTCGCATCTTCACTGTTGACGTTGAGACTGGTGTTTTTAGGTACTATTTAATGAAGCTGCCAGTTGAGGATTTGTGAGGCATCTGTTTCTCAAACTAGACACTCTAATGTACTTGTCCTCTTGCTCAGTTGTGCACCGGGGCCTCCCACCCATCTTTCTATTCTGGTTAGAGCCAGTTTGCTCTGTTCTGTGAAGGGAGCAGTACACAGCGTTGTACGAGATCTTCAGTTTCTTAGCAATTACTCACATGGAATAGCCTTCATTTCTCAGAACAAGAATAGACTGACGAGATTCAGAAGAAAGTTATTTGTTTCTGGCCATTTTGAGCCTGTAATCGAACCCACAAATGCTGATGCTCCAGATACTCAACTAGTCTAAAGAAGGACAGTTTTATTGCTTCTTTAATCAGGACAACAGTTTTCAGCTGTGCTAACATAATTGCAAAGTGATTTTCTAATGATCAATTAGCCTTTTAAAATGATAAACTTGGATTAGGTAACACAACTTGCCATTGGAACACAGGAGTGGTGGTTGCTGATAATGGGCCCCTGTTTCCAGCTCCAATAGTCATTTACAAAATTATCAATGTCTACACTATATTTCTGATCAATTTGATGTTATTTTAAAGGACAAAAAATTTGCTTTTCTTTCAAAAACAAGGACATTCTTAAATGACCCCAAACTCTTGAACGGTAGTGTATATATATATATATATATATATATATATACATATATATATATATATATATATATATATATATATACAGTGGGGAGAACAAGTATTTGACACACTGCCGATTTTGCAGGTTTTCCTACTTACAAAGCATGTAGAGGTCTGTCATTTTTATCATGGGTACACTTCAACTGTGAGAGACGGAATCTAAAACAAAAATCCAGAAAATCACATTGTATGATTTTTAAGTAATTAATTTGCATTTTATTGCATGACATAAGTATTTGATTACCTACCAACCAGTAAGAATTCCGGCTCTCACAGACCTTTTAATTTTTCTTTAAAAGGCGCTCCTGTTCTCCACTCATTACCTGTATTAACTGCACCTGTCTGAACTCGTTACCTGTATAAAAGACACCTGTCCACACACTCAATCAAACAGACTCCGACCCCTCCACAATGGCCAAGACCAGACAGCTGTGTAAGGACATCAGGGATAGAATTGTAGACCTGCACAATGCTGGGATGGGCTACAGGACAATAGGCAAGCAGCTTGGTGAGAAGGAAACAACTGTTGGCGCAATTATTCGAAAATGGATGAAGTTCAAGATGACTGTCAATCACCCTCGGTCTGGGGCTCCATGCAAGATCTCACCTCGTGGGGCATCAATGATCATGAGGAAGATGAGGGATTAGCCCAGAACTACACGGCAGGACCTGGTCAATGACCTGAAGAGAGCTGGGACCACAGTCTCAAAGATAACCATTAGTAACACACTACGCCGTCATGGATTAAAATCCTGCTGCGCACGCAAGGTCCCCCTGCTCAAGCCAGCGCATGTCCAGGCCCGTCTGAAGTTTGCCAATGTCCATCTGGATGATCCAGAGGAGGAATGGGAGAAGGTCATGTGGTCTGATGAGACAAAAATAGAGCTTTTTGGTCTAAACTCCACTCGCCGTGTTTGGAGGTAGAAGAAGGATGAGTACAACACCAAGAACACCATCCCAACCGTGAAGCATGGAGGTGGAAACATCATTCTTTGGGGATGCTTTTCTGCAAAGGGGACAGTACGACTGCACCGTATTGAGGGGAGGATGGATGAGGCCATGTATCGCGAGATCTTGGCCAACAACCTCCTTCCCTCAGTACGAGCATTGAAGATGGGTCGTGGCTGGGTCTTCCAGCATGACAACGACCCGAAACACACAGCCAGGGCAACTAAGGAGTGGCTCCGTAAGTAGCATCTCAAGGTCCTGGAGTGGCCTAGCCAGTCTCCAGACCTGAACCCAATAGAACATCTTTGGAGGGAGCTGAAAGTCTGTATTGCCCAGCTACAGCCCCGAAACCTGAAGGATCTGGAGAAGGTCTGCATGGAGGAGTGGGCCAAAATCCCTGCTGCAGTGTGTGCAAACCTGGTCAAGAACTACAGGAAGCGTATGATCTCTGTAATTGCAAACAAAGGTTTCTGTACCAAATATTAACTTCTGCTTTTCTGATGTAAAATACTTATGCTTATGTCATGCAATAAAATGCAAATTAAGTACTTAAAAATCATACAATGTGATTTTCTGGATTTTTGTTTTAGATTCCGTCTCTCACAGTTGAAGTGTACCTCTGATAAGAATTACTGACCTCTCTACATGCTTTGTAAGTTGGAAAACCTGCAAAATCGGCAGTGTATCAAATACTTGTTCTCCCCAATGTATATATCCTGAGCTTCTTATATCTCCTAGATATAGGACAGACACTTCAAGACCTGTGTTTGTTTTGTCATTTATGAATGTGTTATCCGTTGTGTTTCTAGGTGCTATAGTAGTAAAGGCCAAATTCATTATTTTATCAAATAATTTTGTTATATTAAAGGGGTCCTAAAATTCTAAATCAAAGAGTTAAATGATCAATGGTTTGACCATCTTAAAAACAATTCAATGTATTAGTTTAGTATGTTTTAAGAAACATGGATGAACGTTTAATTCTGACGTGAGACTGTGAGACCTAGTTGCTATAGGTGTTTTTGTTCAAATGTCTTTAAATGTCTTTAAAGGAGAAAAATCTATAGTTGTGTCTGTGTGTGTTCATGTTGTCGAGTTCATCACATCGACGGTAGTATAAATCAAGTTTTGATAAATGTTTTGGGAATGAGTTTTAAGTCTTGACAGACAAGGCAATACAACATTAGCATATTCTACAGTGAACAACTGTAGAGGCTTTTTAATCAGTTAAAGTCCTGGGATTTACGAACGGTACTAAGGTCATGTTTTATTATGTTAGAATGGACAGATACAATCAAAGTCTCTAACAGGGGATAATTTACAACCACAGTCCCTCCCCTCTCTTTCTTTCTCTCTGGGCTTTTACTTTTACTGAGATTAAAGAAAACACTTTCAAGAAAATAGTTGTCATCTTTCTTCTTTTGTCTCAACTGTGGTACGATGGGTTCATGTCTGTCCTCTTCTTCTTCTCTCTCTGTAGTTTGTAGCCCAGCCTAACTGCCAACAGCTCCTAGCTACTCTGTGGTACGACGGGTTCATGTCTGTCCTCTTCTTCTTCTCTCTGTAGTTTGTAGCCCAGCCTACCTGCCAGCATCTCCTAGTTACTCTGTGGTACGATGGGTTCATGTCTGTCCTCTTCTTCTTCTCTCTCTGTAGTTTGTAGCCCAGCCTACCTGCCAGCATCTCCTAGTTACTCTGTGGTACGATGGGTTCATGTCTGTCCTCTTCTTCTTCTCTCTCTGTAGTTTGTAGCCCAGCCTAACTGCCAGCAGCTCCTAGCTACTCTGTGGTACGACGGGTTCATGTCTGTCCTCTTCTTCTCTCTCTGTAGTTTGTAGCCCAGCCTAACTGCCAGCAGCTCCTAGCTACTCTGTGGTACGATGGGTTCATGTCTGTCCTCTTCTTCTTCTCTCTCTGTAGTTTGTAGCCCAGCCTAACTGCCAGCAGCTCCTAGCTACTCTGTGGTATGATGGGTTCATGTCTGTCCTCTTCTTCTTCTCTCTCTGTAGTTTGTAGCCCAGCCTAACTGCCAGCAGCTCCAAGCTACTCTGTGGTACGATGGGTTCATGTCTGTCCTCTTCTTCTTCTCTCTCTGTAGTTTGTAGCCCAGCCTAACTGCCAACAGCTCCTAGCTACTCTGTGGTACGACGGGTTCATGTCTGTCCTCTTCTTCTTCTCTCTCTGTAGTTTGTAGCCCAGCCTAACTGCCAGCAGCTCCTAGCTACTCTGTGGTACGACGGGTTCATGTCTGTCCTCTTCTTCTTCTCTCTCTGTAGTTTGTAGCCCAGCCTAACTGCCAGCAGCTCCTAGCTACTCTGTGGTATGATGGGTTCATGTCTGTCCTCTTCTTCTTCTCTCTCTGTAGTTTGTAGCCCAGCCTAACTGCCAACAGCTCCTAGCTACTCTGTGGTACGACGGGTTCATGTCTGTCCTCTTCTTCTTCTCTCTCTGTAGTTTGTAGCCCAGCCTAACTGCCAGCAGCTCCTAGCTACTCTGTGGTACGACGGGTTCATGTCTGTCCTCTTCTTCTTCTCTCTCTGTAGTTTGTAGCCCAGCCTAACTGCCAGCAGCTCCTAGCTACTCTGTGGTACGATGGGTTCATGTCTGTCCTCTTCTTCTTCTCTCTCTGTAGTTTGTAGCCCAGCCTAACTGCCAGCAGCTCCTAGTTACTCTGTGGTATGATGGGTTCATGTCTGTCCTCTTCTTCTTCTCTCTCTGTAGTTTGTAGCCCAGCCTAACTGCCAGCAGCTCCTAGCTACTCTGTGGTATGATGGGTTCATGTCTGTCCTCTTCTTCTTCTCTCTCCGTAGTTTGTAGCCCAGCCTAACTGCCAGCAGCTCCTAGCTACTCTGTGGTATGATGGGTTCATGTCTGTCCTCTTCTTCTTCTCTCTCCGTAGTTTGTAGCCCAGCCTAACTGCCAGCAGCTCCTAGCTACTCTGTGGTATGATGGGTTCATGTCTGTCCTCTTCTTCTTCTCTCTCTGTAGTTTGTAGCCCAGCCTAACTGCCAGCAGCTCCTAGCTACTCTGTGGTACGACGGGTTCATGTCTGTCCTCTTCTTCTCTCTCTGTAGTTTGTAGCCCAGCCTAACTGCCAGCAGCTCCTAGCTACTCTGTGGTACGATGGGTTCATGTCTGTCCTCTTCTTCTTCTCTCTCTGTAGTTTGTAGCCCAGCCTAACTGCCAGCAGCTCCTAGCTACTCTGTGGTATGATGGGTTCATGTCTGTCCTCTTCTTCTTCTCTCTCTGTAGTTTGTAGCCCAGCCTAACTGCCAGCAGCTCCTAGCTACTCTGTGGTACGATGGGTTCATGTCTGTCCTCTTCTTCTTCTCTCTCTGTAGTTTGTAGCCCAGCCTAACTGCCAACAGCTCCTAGCTACTCTGTGGTACGACGGGTTCATGTCTGTCCTCTTCTTCTTCTCTCTCTGTAGTTTGTAGCCCAGCCTAACTGCCAGCAGCTCCTAGCTACTCTGTGGTACGACGGGTTCATGTCTGTCCTCTTCTTCTTCTCTCTCTGTAGTTTGTAGCCCAGCCTAACTGCCAGCAGCTCCTAGCTACTCTGTGGTATGATGGGTTCATGTCTGTCCTCTTCTTCTTCTCTCTCTGTAGTTTGTAGCCCAGCCTAACTGCCAGCAGCTCCTAGCTACTCTGTGGTATGATGGGTTCATGTCTGTCCTCTTCTTCTTCTCTCTCTGTAGTTTGTAGCCCAGCCTAACTGCCAGCAGCTCCTAGCTACTCTGTGGTACGATGGGTTCATGTCTGTCCTCTTCTTCTTCTCTCTCTGTAGTTTGTAGCCCAGCCTAACTGCCAACAGCTCCTAGCTACTCTGTGGTACGACGGGTTCATGTCTGTCCTCTTCTTCTTCTCTCTCTGTAGTTTGTAGCCCAGCCTAACTGCCAGCAGCTCCTAGCTACTCTGTGGTACGACGGGTTCATGTCTGTCCTCTTCTTCTTCTCTCTCTGTAGTTTGTAGCCCAGCCTAACTGCCAGCAGCTCCTAGCTACTCTGTGGTACGATGGGTTCATGTCTGTCCTCTTCTTCTTCTCTCTCTGTAGTTTGTAGCCCAGCCTAACTGCCAGCAGCTCCTAGTTACTCTGTGGTATGATGGGTTCATGTCTGTCCTCTTCTTCTTCTCTCTCTGTAGTTTGTAGCCCAGCCTAACTGCCAGCAGCTCCTAGCTACTCTGTGGTATGATGGGTTCATGTCTGTCCTCTTCTTCTTCTCTCTCCGTAGTTTGTAGCCCAGCCTAACTGCCAGCAGCTCCTAGCTACTCTGTGGTACGATGGGTTCATGTCTGTCCTCTTCTTCTTCTCTCTCTGTAGTTTGTAGCCCAGCCTAACTGCCAACAGCTCCTAGCTACTCTGTGGTACGATGGGTTCATGTCTGTCCTCTTCTTCTTCTCTCTCCGTAGTTTGTAGCCCAGCCTAACTGCCAGCAGCTCCTAGTTACTCTGTGGTATGATGGGTTCATGTCTGTCCTCTTCTTCTTCTCTCGCTGTAGTTTGTAGCCCAGCCTAACTGCCAGCAGCTCCTAGCTACTCTGTGGTACGATGGGTTCATGTCTGTCCTCTTCTTCTTCTCTCTCCGTAGTTTGTAGCCCAGCCTAACTGCCAACAGCTCCTAGCTACTCTGTGGTACGATGGGTTCATGTCTGTCCTCTTCTTCTTCTCTCTCCGTAGTTTGTAGCCCAGCCTAACTGCCAACAGCTCCTAGCTACTCTGTGGTATGATGGGTTCATGTCTGTCCTCTTCTTCTTCTCTCTCCGTAGTTTGTAGCCCAGCCTAACTGCCAGCAGCTCCTAGCTACTCTGTGGTATGATGGGTTCATGTCTGTCCTCTTCTTCTTCTCTCTCCGTAGTTTGTAGCCCAGCCTAACTGCCAACAGCTCCTAGCTACTCTGTGGTATGATGGGTTCATGTCTGTCCTCTTCTTCTTCTCTCTCCGTAGTTTGTAGCCCAGCCTAACTGCCAGCAGCTCCTAGCTACTCTGTGGTACGATGGGTTCATGTCTGTCCTCTTCTTCTTCTCTCTCCGTAGTTTGTAGCCCAGCCTAACTGCCAGCATCTCCTAGCTACTCTGTGGTACGATGGGTTCATGTCTGTCCTCTTCTTCTTCTCTCTCCGTAGTTTGTAGCCCAGCCTAACTGCCAGCAGCTCCTAGCTACTCTGTGGTACGATGGGTTCATGTCTGTCCTCTTCTTCTTCTCTCTCTGTAGTTTGTAGCCCAGCCTAACTGCCAACAGCTCCTAGCTACTCTGTGGTATGATGGGTTCATGTCTGTCCTCTTCTTCTTCTCACTCTGTAGTTTGTAGCCCAGCCTAACTGCCAGCAGCTCCTAGCTACTCTGTGGTATGATGGGTTCATGTCTGTCCTCTTCTTCTTCTCTCTCCGTAGTTTGTAGCCCAGCCTAACTGCCAGCAGCTCCTAGCTACTCTGTGGTACGATGGGTTCATGTCTGTCCTCTTCTTCTTCTCTCTCTGTAGTTTGTAGCCCAGCCTAACTGCCAACAGCTCCTAGTTACTCTGTGGTATGATGGGTTCATGTCTGTCCTCTTCTTCTTCTCTCTCTGTAGTTTGTAGCCCAGCCTAACTGCCAACAGCTCCTAGCTACTCTGTGGTATGATGGGTTCATGTCTGTCCTCTTCTTCTTCTCTCTCCGTAGTTTGTAGCCCAGCCTAACTGCCAGCAGCTCCTAGCTACTCTGTGGTACGATGGGTTCATGTCTGTCCTCTTCTTCTTCTCTCTCTGTAGTTTGTAGCCCAGCCTAACTGCCAGCAGCTCCTAGCTACTCTGTGGTACGATGGGTTCATGTCTGTCCTCTTCTTCTTCTCTCTCTGTAGTTTGTAGCCCAGCCTAACTGCCAACAGCTCCTAGTTACTCTGTGGTATGATGGGTTCATGTCTGTCCTCTTCTTCTTCTCTCTCCGTAGTTTGTAGCCCAGCCTAACTGCCAGCAGCTCCTAGCTACTCTGTGGTACGATGGGTTCATGTCTGTCCTCTTCTTCTTCTCTCTCCGTAGTTTGTAGCCCAGCCTAACTGCCAGCAGCTCCTAGCTACTCTGTGGTACGATGGGTTCATGTCTGTCCTCTTCTTCTTCTCTCTCTGTAGTTTGTAGCCCAGCCTAACTGCCAACAGCTCCTAGCTACTCTGTGGTACGATGGGTTCATGTCTGTCCTCTTCTTCTTCTCTCTCTGTAGTTTGTAGCCCAGCCTAACTGCCAGCAGCTCCTAGCTACTCTGTGGTACGATGGGTTCATGTCTGTCCTCTTCTTCTTCTCTCTCTGTAGTTTGTAGCCCAGCCTAACTGCCAACAGCTCCTAGTTTCTCTGTGGTATGATGGGTTCATATCTGTCCTCTTCTTCTTCTCTCTCCGTAGTTTGTAGCCCAGCCTAACTGCCAGCAGCTCCTAGCTACTCTGTGGTACGATGGGTTCATGTCTGTCCTCTTCTTCTTCTCTCTCTGTAGTTTGTAGCCCAGCTTAACTGCCAGCAGCTCCTAGCTACTCTGTGGTACGATGGGTTCATGTCTGTCCTCTTCTTCTTCTCTCTCTGTAGTTTGTAGCCCAGCCTAACTGCCAACAGCTCCTAGTTACTCTGTGGTACGATGGGTTCATGTCTGTCCTCTTCTTCTTCTCTCTCCGTAGTTTGTAGCCCAGCCTAACTGCCAGCAGCTCCTAGCTACTCTGTGGTACGATGGGTTCATGTCTGTCCTCTTCTTCTTCTCTCTCTGTAGTTTGTAGCCCAGCCTAACTGCCAACAGCTCCTAGCTACTCTGTGGTATGATGGGTTCATGTCTGTCCTCTTCTTCTTCTCTCTCCGTAGTTTGTAGCCCAGCCTAACTGCCAACAGCTCCTAGCTACTCTGTGGTATGATGGGTTCATGTCTGTCCTCTTCTTCTTCTCTCTCTGTAGTTTGTAGCGTAGTTTGTAGCCCAGCCTAACTGCCAGCAGCTCCTAGCTACTCTGTGGTATGATGGGTTCATGTCTGTCCTCTTCTTCTTCTCTCTCTGTAGTTTGTAGCCCAGCCTAACTGCCAACAGCTCCTAGCTACTCTGTGGTATGATGGGTTCATGTCTGTCCTCTTCTTCTTCTCTCTCCGTAGTTTGTAGCCCAGCCTAACTGCCAACAGCTCCTAGCTACTCTGTGGTATGATGGGTTCATGTCTGTCCTCTTCTTCTTCTCTCTCTGTAGTTTGTAGCCCAGCCTAACTGCCAGCAGCTCCTAGTTACTCTGAGGTATGACGGGTTCATGTCTGTCCTCTTCTTCTTCTCTCTCCGTAGTTTGTAGCCCAGCCTAACTGTCAGCAGCTCCTAGCTACTCTGTGGTATGATGGGTTCATGTCTGTCCTCTTCTTCTTCTCTCTCTGTAGTTTGTAGCCCAGCCTAACTGCCAACAGCTCCTAGCTACTCTGTGGTATGATGGGTTCATGTCTGTCCTCTTCTTCTTCTCTCTCCGTAGTTTGTAGCCCAGCCTAACTGCCAGCAGCTCCTAGCTACTCTGTGGTATGATGGGTTCATGTCTGTCCTCTTCTTCTTCTCTCTCTGTAGTTTGTAGCCCAGCCTAACTGCCAACAGCTCCTAGCTACTCTGTGGTATGATGGGTTCATGTCTGTCCTCTTCTTCTTCTCTCTCTGTAGTTTGTAGCCCAGCCTAACTGCCAGCAGCTCCTAGCTACTCTGTGGTACGATGGGTTCATGTCTGTCCTCTTCTTCTTCTCTCTCTGTAGTTTGTAGCCCAGCCTAACTGCCAGCAGCTCCTAGCTACTCTGTGGTACGATGGGTTCATGTCTGTCCTCTTCTTCTTCTCTCTCTGTAGTTTGTAGCCCAGCCTAACTGCCAACAGCTCCTAGTTACTCTGTGGTATGATGGGTTCATGTCTGTCCTCTTCTTCTTCTCTCTCCGTAGTTTGTAGCCCAGCCTAACTGCCAGCAGCTCCTAGCTACTCTGTGGTACGATGGGTTCATGTCTGTCCTCTTCTTCTTCTCTCTCCGTAGTTTGTAGCCCAGCCTAACTGCCAGCAGCTCCTAGCTACTCTGTGGTACGATGGGTTCATGTCTGTCCTCTTCTTCTTCTCTCTCTGTAGTTTGTAGCCCAGCCTAACTGCCAACAGCTCCTAGCTACTCTGTGGTACGATGGGTTCATGTCTGTCCTCTTCTTCTTCTCTCTCTGTAGTTTGTAGCCCAGCCTAACTGCCAGCAGCTCCTAGCTACTCTGTGGTACGATGGGTTCATGTCTGTCCTCTTCTTCTTCTCTCTCTGTAGTTTGTAGCCCAGCCTAACTGCCAACAGCTCCTAGTTTCTCTGTGGTATGATGGGTTCATATCTGTCCTCTTCTTCTTCTCTCTCCGTAGTTTGTAGCCCAGCCTAACTGCCAGCAGCTCCTAGCTACTCTGTGGTACGATGGGTTCATGTCTGTCCTCTTCTTCTTCTCTCTCTGTAGTTTGTAGCCCAGCTTAACTGCCAGCAGCTCCTAGCTACTCTGTGGTACGATGGGTTCATGTCTGTCCTCTTCTTCTTCTCTCTCTGTAGTTTGTAGCCCAGCCTAACTGCCAACAGCTCCTAGTTACTCTGTGGTACGATGGGTTCATGTCTGTCCTCTTCTTCTTCTCTCTCCGTAGTTTGTAGCCCAGCCTAACTGCCAGCAGCTCCTAGCTACTCTGTGGTATGATGGGTTCATGTCTGTCCTCTTCTTCTTCTCTCTCTGTAGTTTGTAGCCCAGCCTAACTGCCAACAGCTCCTAGCTACTCTGTGGTATGATGGGTTCATGTCTGTCCTCTTCTTCTTCTCTCTCCGTAGTTTGTAGCCCAGCCTAACTGCCAACAGCTCCTAGCTACTCTGTGGTATGATGGGTTCATGTCTGTCCTCTTCTTCTTCTCTCTCTGTAGTTTGTAGCCCAGCCTAACTGCCAACAGCTCCTAGCTACTCTGTGGTATGATGGGTTCATGTCTGTCCTCTTCTTCTTCTCTCTCCGTAGTTTGTAGCCCAGCCTAACTGCCAGCAGCTCCTAGCTACTCTGTGGTATGATGGGTTCATGTCTGTCCTCTTCTTCTTCTCTCTCTGTAGTTTGTAGCCCAGCCTAACTGCCAGCAGCTCCTAGCTACTCTGTGGTACGATGGGTTCATGTCTGTCCTCTTCTTCTTCTCTCTCTGTAGTTTGTAGCCCAGCCTAACTGCCAACAGCTCCTAGCTACTCTGTGGTATGATGGGTTCATGTCTGTCCTCTTCTTCTTCTCTCTCTGTAGTTTGTAGCCCAGCCTAACTGCCAGCAGCTCCTAGCTACTCTGTGGTATGATGGGTTCATGTCTGTCCTCTTCTTCTTCTCTCTCTGTAGTTTGTAGCCCAGCCTAACTGCCAACAGCTCCTAGCTACTCTGTGGTATGATGGGTTCATGTCTGTCCTCTTCTTCTTCTCTCTCTGTAGTTTGTAGCCCAGCCTAACTGCCAACAGCTCCTAGCTACTCTGTGGTATGATGGGTTCATGTCTGTCCTCTTCTTCTTCTCTCTCTGTAGTTTGTAGCCCAGCCTAACTGCCAGCAGCTCCTAGCTACTCTGTGGTATGATGGGTTCATGTCTGTCCTCTTCTTCTTCTCTCTCTGTAGTTTGTAGCCCAGCCTAACTGCCAACAGCTCCTAGCTACTCTGTGGTATGATGGGTTCATGTCTGTCCTCTTCTTCTTCTCTCTCTGTAGTTTGTAGCCCAGCCTAACTGCCAACAGCTCCTAGCTACTCTGTGGTATGATGGGTTCATGTCTGTCCTCTTCTTCTTCTCTCTCTGTAGTTTGTAGCCCAGCCTAACTGCCAGCAGCTCCTAGTTACTCTGAGGTATGACGGGTTCATGTCTGTCCTCTTCTTCTTCTCTCTCTGTAGTTTGTAGCCCAGCCTAACTGCCAGCAGCTCCTAGCTACTCTGTGGTATGATGGGTTC